>NC_056572.1:32777717-33092717 GCF_018340385.1 Cyprinus carpio | reverse complement strand
ATATATATATATATATATATATATATATATTACATCAACATTTTAGTTTTTTGCCATTATTGGCTATGACGATTTAAAGGCAAATACTGAGATCGTAAAAATTATGACAATAAATCTAGGAATTATTGGATTGTTGGATATTGTAGGGGTTGAGGCATCAACAGTAACTAAGTAACTAGCTTCTTTATGGATGGTAACTGTAATATTATTACTGAAATCTTATTAGTAATTAGTTACACTACTAGTTGCTGGAAAAAAGTAATATTATTAAAGTAACTAGTTACTGCCCAACACTGCTCCTAGCAAGCTTTATGAACCATTGTTGTGTCTAAAAGTGTTTGTGTTAGCCTTACTGTTTTCATTAAAAGCTTCCAGTGATCAGGCTTATATTTATTCTGAAGCTAAAGTCGAAGATTCAGAGTGGGTTTCAAACCAATCACAGCGGTTGTGGTCTGTGTAGATGCAACACATACAGTATAGTTACTTTGTCATATTATCATTATGGGTCTTTTATAAACAGACTTAACTCACAGTTTATTAAAAGAGACTAATAATAATTCTTCCATCATTTTTCAGAATACATGTACATCATCAAAAGTAACAATTAGACCATTGGTTGAATATATGTTATGTGAAAGGTGTAAAATTCCAAACCAAAGCAACCGAATTCCTTAATTGAGGGTCTTTTTATGAGACCTTTATTGAAAGGTAAATGCAATGGTCACTTCAGGAAAGTGATTTTAGAATTTTTTTTAAAAATGACCTGAAAATGTAACATTTAAATATCCTTAACATAACAAATTTTAAAAGTTTATTAGTTTTTACCAAATGCCAAATGTGATTTAAAGACACAGAGGCTATATTTGAAAAAGAAAAAAGACATTTCCTTTACAAAAATTATATGTTATTTACATTTAATTAAAATTACATTTTTATTTACATTTGGCAGTCTCTGTATTCCTTGGGAATCAATCTCATGATCTTGGTTTTGCAAGCACCATGCTATGCATTATTATGTGTAATGTGTGGAGCAGAGTGAAGGGAATTCGTCCTGTGTTGTGTTGTGTGTTGTGCCTTGAGTATGTTATTGTGATAGCACACATACATCTCAGAAAGGTCTATTTGATGTGTGCAATTTCCTTTCAGATGTATTTAGCAAATGTTTTTAAGATGTTTGATGTAGAATATATGTAAAACTGACATTTTAAAGATGTTTATTGGGTGTTTGTACACAGCAGATGCTTTCCAGATGAAGCACACTTTAACAGACATCTTGGAGATGTACAGTAGTGCTGGGATGGCAGCTAATCCTGGAACTGAGTAGGGCCTGCACATGATGTTAATACTCTAATGCTGTAGCCCAGCATTAACTTCTAAAGTTCTAAGACTTATGTTGTTTCTTTCATGTTGGGAACGCATCTCACTAAGTTTAGGATTAGGGCTATAGATGTATGTTATAATAAAGACATAAGCTTTGATCTATCGTGGTGGTTTCAGGCTGTTGTCATTTTCATATTCTTTATCACAACCCGGGAAACACAGAGGACACACAGGACAAAATTAGAGATAAGAATTAACGACAAATACTCAAAAACTAATGCTAGTAAAAATATACTTTAAATTATTAGTTTGTTGTTACATAAGGTGCTTTACCTCTTTGGGTTTCTGTTAACAAGAGAAGAAACGTAGTAAAAACAATACGGTAGCTGATGCAGATTTTGTATTTAATACGTTTTTTTTTTTCACAAATGAGTTTAACTGTTTGTATCTGATCTTCAACAATATTTTGCCAAATACACCACAAAGAAAGGACTATCTTTAGACACTGAGTAAACAATAATTCAACAAAAACAAAACAAATCAAAAACATCATCTATCCAATCATCTTCCAATCCATATAATATTCCACAGAATATAATGCCGAGTCTCCATCAGAGTAAATCGGCTCCAGAAATTCAACACCATTGGGAAAGAGATATGGCTCCAACACCAGACGATCATTAGGTCTGATATTAGTGATAATCTCTACATCTCTTTTAGTTTTATTTGAACATGTAAATAAATATATATATACAGACATGCATACATATATAAAATTAAAATTAAAATAGCAGCTGAATTAAATCATATACTTCTCAGCACAATCTTCCAAAATTATTACAGAAATTCCCATGTTCAAAAAGCAGTAGGAAGAAGTTCATAACAAACTTTTCAGGTCCTACCCCATTTCTCTGTTTTTATCCTTTAGTTAAATACAAAACAATTTGACGCTTCTCTTATACATACATCTTTACATACACCGTATATCTACCTACCTTATATTCACATAAACCCATGCATTCACATAGATACAGATGCATACATACATGCATACAGATCAAATACATATGCTAACACACAACCTAAAACTTAATGCCAGCATTGTTCTTGCATTGCATTGTAACATTCACAAGGAATTTGAAATGATTACAGAGGGTCTTTATCAAACATCAATTATTTTATAGGACATTTTATTACAAAACATATTGTTTGCTTTTAAATATAATAATCCAGAATTTTGCTCCTGAAATATTTTTTTACATTTTTTAGTTTAGTCATGTTATCATATTTCACCTTCATATCCCTCCTGGATGCTCCCTCCTCCGGTATTAGCTCCAGTTGCACAGTTTATCTGTGAGGAACCTTAAACAGTAACAAGGAATTGGTTTCAGGACAGCTAAAAGCTTGTACACAGTAGCACAAAATACACTAAATCACACAGTATTTTGATTGGACAATGAATATGAATTGATAAAAAAAACCTCCGATGTCCAAACTGATGTCATTTAATCTTAAATCACTTAAATTATAGGTTATTATTGAGCAAAATAGCTTCCTACTAAATCCTGACAAGCATTTTAATTCATTAGAAGGCCTTGGTTCTTTAAAACACATGCTTTTAAACAATGAACAATGAATAGAACTAACTAAAAAGTTAGTTAGGCCTCACATTCAAATGTTTGAATTTAATATTGTTACTTCAGCTGGTTATGGATAAATCTGACTTACCAATAGCACCCCTTACACTGTGGACATGCAGACAGGCTTGAATAATTAAAATAGAGAATAATATAATAATATAATATAATAAAATAATTCACTGTCAGTGCAACTTGTATTATGAAGCCTGGCAGTTAACAGAATGACTGTTTGTTGTGTAATATTGCTCTCTGAGATGTTTATTAATTAAATGCCTTAAACAGTTATGGCCAAGATGTGTAAGCAGGTATCAGAGGTGCTTCATAGAGGCCAATGCAGGATTGGCAGCATGATGAAGGGATTGTCCAGAAAGAAAGTTTATTTGAGGACATCTGATGTTTTGAACCTTGACTTGCTGTTGACCTTTACTTGATCTTGTTCTTCAATTTCTTCTCATGCAGTGGTTTCAGTCTTCTGGGTCTATCCCTCTTATTTTGTATTGCTGAAATAAGCTATTTTATTTTTAAATAAGCTTTTATTTTGCTCTTCTCTTTGCACAGCAAAATATGTTTAATGATGTTTTACAAAGTGCTCCGAAGCACTGATTTGTAACTAAAGATTCACAAGGCAGTGTTTTGAACGCGGCCCTCACTAATTCTTTCTACATAACCAAATTCGAATGTGCACTTCAGAATCTGGGTGGAAGTAGTGGGGCATCCAAGTATTTTTCGCCTATAGTTTTTCAAATACTATGAATTTGGACACTACTCTTTTGGTGTAGGCCTACGGGTTTTTTTTTTATTTTTTTTACATACTATATAGTATGGAAGTATTCTATTTCGGATGCGGCTAGTTTTCCTGCCTATCCCAACAAACACAGGACATTCCCCTAATATTATCGAATGGTTCTCATATGTTTTTGTAACCATAAACTAACATTCTCAGAACATTTTGAGAACAAAAATTATCATAAGTCAAAATCAAAGAATTTTCTTAAATGATGTTCGCATCTCCCACTTTTCTTTGATAAATTTCTTGGTTTTTTTTTGTATTTTTTGTATTTTTTTGTTCAGTTATGTTTTCAATTTACAGATCTTATTGTTCAACGGGTTGAGTATAGCTAAATGCTATTTTTTTCCCCTTCAAAATGCTTTTATCCTCAGATGTATCTACTACTTTTTAATGATACTTTTGGCCAAATGAATGTGACGTTTTGAGGTTGCAAAACCTCATCCAACCCTTATCAGTTCCAAACTACCACACCTTTATTTCTATTCACTACTATTAATTGCACTGTTTGTTTTGTCACTATAGTGTTAAGAAGCACCTTTTTACATTTAGCTTTATAGGAATTTCTGTAATATTTAACAGAAATATCTGAAAATCACACTCTGCTCACTTAAGATATTTATTTACAAAAAAACTTAGTCAATACAAATTACAAAATTACAAAAACAGTTGCCTTAAAATATACATCAGTCCTTTTTTATCTCTAAAGTCTATGATGTCAATTTAAGATGCCATCTAAAGAGGACAGAAATGCACTGCTGAGTCCCAGGAAGTTTAATAAATGTTATTAATATTTATTGTGTTGTTTGAATCTGTCAAAAGTGTTGTCAGTTTCTAGAAAGAGCTATTAAATTGACAGTGCCTTGAGCAAAAAACAAAAAAACAAAAAACAAATCTGTTTTAGTAAGGCTTGACAGGCCTTACACCCTGATAACAGATCCACCCAAAAAAAAAATTCTGTTTTATTAAGGCTTGACATGCCTTACACCCTAATAACAGATCCACCCAAAAATAAAAAATAAAAATAAATAAACTTCCAACAAATAAGTAAAAACTAAAAGCTGATCTCTTATTTTGATTTTTGACCTCTATTAAAGGAGCAGTGAAGTTCAGATGTCCAGTAGTACAAGATCAATTTCCTGCCTGTTTTAACTTGAAATATTACTGTGGATGTGCATGTTTTTTTTCTCAACCAAGCCTCAACAGTTAAACAGAATTCAGGAGCTCATGTAACAAAACCTGCCTGAGCTGTTCCCTTTGTTCCAAAGTGGTTTTACAAAATATAGTGCCTTAAAACTCCCTTAAACGGTTGGTTTGGGTGGATAAAGAAGAAACTTTGGGAGTAACCAAAACTCAGCCAATCCTTCTGTGGAACATTTGTGGAACATCAATAATGGTGGGATGAACCAAAAGCACAGGTGCAGCTGCAGGTGGAGGAGATTCAAACATATATAAGTCTGATGGGTCACACACAGAAGACAGTGAAGACTGAGGAACATTTGAAGACTCTCATTCATCGGTATCTCCAACAATAGAATGGTAAGACTAATTTTAATATGGTTCTTGTCTCTGTATGATTGCAGGGTTGATATAAAAGATACATTTACTTAATTTATCATAATAATCAATATACAGGTGTTTTTGCATATCTAGAACTAAAATGATAAGCTATTTTATGTCATCATTCAACTTGCTATACAGTCATATTAAGGTGAATATTTTTTTTTTTTTTTGCAAATTGCATACTGACTTAAATATAAATGTACTTCAGCAAGTGTGAGAAGCATAACAAAATGATCCTATTTATCTGTGATTTCACTCTCCTATGTATTTAATCTACAGATTTCAGAGCAGAGAGAGATGAAGAGTGTTCTCTCAGTGAAGATGTTGGCTGTGTTGCCTCTGGTTCTGTTGGTGTCCAGTGTGACTGAGGGACGGATTATGAGTAAATGTGAGCTAAAGGCCAAGCTGGAGGCTGCACGATTTCAAGACTTTAAGGTCATGGGAGAAAAATTGAGCACAAAAGATCTTGTCGCTAGACGTGAGTAATAGAGATACTTCTCTTTCAGATTCCCTTATTTCTCTCTCAGTCTTCAGGAGGCTATATTTCCATGTCACATAACCAGCTAAGAGGTTCATAACCTTCATCCATATGTTTTTCTTTTCCTTTCTGAGGCAGTTGTCTGCAAGGCTAAAGCCTCTGGCTTCAACACCAACTTCATGAAAACCATCAGCAACTACTATGAAGAGAACAATCCCGATGACGCCCCACCTCAGTCATCCACCTCCACCTTAAGGCCTACATCAATCTTCACTTCAAGGGCCACTAGCTCCACCTCAAGTACCACCTCAATGTCTACATCAAGTCCCACAATAAGACCCACCACATTTTCCACTTCAAAACCCACCATAGGCTCCACCACAGGCTCCACCACAAGACCAACCACAGGCTCCACCACAAGACCAACCACAGGCTCCACCACAAGCCCCACCACAGGCTCCACCACAAGACCACCATAGGCCACCACAGGCTCCACCACAAGACCAACCACAGGCTCCACCACAAGACCAACCACAGGCTCCACCACAGGCTCCACCACAAGACCAACCACAGGCTCCACCACAAGACCAACCACAGGCTCCACCACAGGCTCCACAACAAGAACAACCACAGGCTCCACCACAGGCTCCACCACAAGAACAACCACAGCCTCCACCACAGGACCAACTACAGGCTCCACCACAAGACCAACCACAGGCTCCACCACAAGACCAACCACAGGCTCCACCACAAGACCAACCACAGGCTCCACCACAAGACCAACCACAGCCTCCACCACAAGACCAACCACAGTCTCCACCACAGGACCAACTACAGGCTCCACCACAGGCTCCACCACAAGACCAACCACAGGCTCCACCACAGGCTCCACCACAAGACCAACCACAGGCTCCACCACAAGACCAACCTCAACCTCTACCACAAGCTCCACTTCAACCCCCACCACAGGCTCCACCTCAAGCTCTACCACAGGCTCCACTTCAACTCCAACCACAGACTCCACCACAGGCTCCACCTCAGGCTTCACCACAAGCTCCACTTCAACCCCTACCACAGGCTCCACCTCAAGCTCCACCACAAGCTCCACTTCAACCCCCACCACAGGCTCCACCTCAAGCTCCACCACAAGCTCCACTTCAACACCCACCACAAGCTCCACTTCAACCCCCACCACAGGCTCCACCTCAAGCTCTACCACAAGCTCCACTTCAACACCCACCACAAGCTCCACCACAAGCTCCACTTCAACCCCCACCACAGACTCCACCACAGGCTCCACCTCAAGCTCTACCACAAGGTCCACTTTAACCCCCACCACAGGCTCCACCTCAAGCTCTACCACAATCTCCACTTCAACCCCCACCACAGACTCCACCACAGGCTCCACCTCAAGCTCCACCACAAGCTCCACTTCAACCCCCACCACAGACTCCACCACAGGCTCCACTTTAAGCTCCACTTCAACCCCCACCACAGGCTTCACCTCTAGCTCCACCACAAGCTCCACTTCATCCCCCACCACAGGCTCCACCTCAATCTCTACCACAAGCTCCACTTCAACCCCCACCACAGACTCCACCACAGGCTCCAACTCAAGCTCCACATCAACCCCCACCACAGAATCCACCACAGGTCCCACCTCAACCTCTACCACAAGCTCCACTTCAACCCCCACCACAGACTCCACCACAAGCTCCACCTCAAGCTCCACCACAAGCTACACTTCAACCCCCACCACAGACTTCACCTCAAGCTCCACCACAAGCTCCACTTCAACCCCCACCACAGACTTCACCTCAAGCTCCACCACAAGCTCCCACTTTAACCCCTACCACAGGCTCCACTTCAAGCTCCACATCAACCCCCACCACAGACTCCACCACAGGCTCCACCTCAAGCTCCACATCAACCCCCACCACAGACTCCACCACAGGCTCCACCTCAAGCTCTACCACAAGCTCCACTTCAACCCCCACCACAGACTCCACCACAGGCTCCACCTCAAGCTCCACCACAAGCTCCACTTCAACCCCCACCACAGTCTCCACCTCAAGCTCTACCACAAGTCCAACCACAAGACCCACCACAGGCTCCACCTCAAGCTCTACCACAAGTCCAACCACAAGACCCACCACAGGCTCCACCTCAAGCTCCACCACAAGCTCCACTTCAACCTCCACCAAAGTCTCCACCTCAAGCTCTACCACAAGTCCAGCCACAAGACCCACCACAGGCTCCACCTCAAGCTCTACCACAAGTCCAACCACAAGACCCACCAAAGTCTCCACCTCAAGCTCTACCACAAGTCCAGCCACAAGACCTGTCACAGGGCACCCTACAGTCTCTCCTTCAAGACCTACCCCAAGAAATGCCTCGAACAGAGGCCGGCGTCACATTCCTTTTTTTAACAAACCCAACGGTCCTATCTTTAGGGAGAAGGAGCCAAAGTGGCCTGTAGTCGAACGCCTGTATGGACTGTTTCAGCTCAGTGATCAGTGGGCCTGTAATTCTGACAAGGTGCCATCTCTCAATATTTGCAACATGAAATGCACTGGTAAGTCTGCCGAGAAACATGCTAAACATTACAAATAAGATAAACCTGAATGTTTTTACTATTGAATGTTTAACTATGAACCAAAGAAAGCCAATTTAATCTGATCTTTTAACTTTTTTTTTAACCAAAGCTTTAAATGGTGATGATGCCACAAATGACATTGCTTGCCTGAAGACCCTGATGAACAGCATGTAAGTACACATGAGCTCAAACAAACACCCATCTACATAACCCCATGCTTCTTATTTTAAATGTGAAGAGTGTTTTAAATATAAATTCAAAACAAAAAATAATTTTATTCAATATTTTAACAAAAAAATGTGTTTACAACTCAATAAACAATTAAAAAAAGAAAGAAATTGAATCTGAAAAATATATATATTTTTTTTTATCCAGTAATTACATTCATGACTCTGTCTTCTTTTGTAACAGGCCACCTAAACCTCTTGTGAACCCCTCTGATTTGAAGAAGATGTAAGTTGAAAATATTTTTATGACATTATAATTTTGCTAATCATGTCAATACACACTAAATATAATAATACATAAAATATGAATGAAAATAAGTACATATTATAGTGCATTTTATGGAATGAATAGCATTTTGGAGGTTGTTTTGCTTGCTTGCTGTTTGTTAATGTTGTCAATTAATTACAATCAAAAACAGCTTATTTTAGCCATGCCTAACAACTGTGTTATGCAAATTTTCAATGATTTCCATGGCTCTACACACCTGAAGTATAAAAGGTCTTTTTTCCTATTTGAGTGCAACAATTAGCATAGCTATTTAAAGATTTTAAATATTAGCAAAGTAACCATAGCACTTGCTATGGCAAATTCCATTTTCAACATGTTGTGACATGGTGAAATAATAAGGAGCTTGAACTGACAAAGTCAACTAGTACATTGTGATAATTGGTGTTTCTCGGCATGTGACAAACACAGAGTGATTAATTATTATATGTCAGACATTATAGGCTTAAAAAAATCTAATCTGAAGGTTCAAAGTGTGACTGTTTTCTGTGTGTTACAGCTTGGGGACCTTGTTGGTGGATGAGTGCCGCTCTGTTGTTCACTCAGAGTACTTTGCTGAGTGTTATTAGAGGAATACCCCTATGATTGAATGGTAATGGGGTCATTGGTTGTGGAACCTTGTTTGTCCATTAAGGCACTTTATGTTATTGCTTTGTTATTGCTGTGATATTGTAATATTGTTATTTATGTACGCATTTACATTTTTGTCTAAACTTATAATTTAACATTTGGTTCCTTGTGTCAGATTGTGCTTTTCATTAAAATAATATAAAAAAATACAGAAGTGCTCAAAATGCACTTTCTTTCTGCATATTTTTTATTTATTTTTTCTTCAGGATAATGTCACCATTTGTACCCAGAAAATATATATATTTTAAGGTCAGGAAACAGCCTAGTTTGAAGATCATTTAGGAATTTTAAATGATTCATTTCAAATCCGACTTGTGCTATCCTGCATGTGAATAACAACTAAATAAAAGAGTGTTTCTGCCTAATAATAGCAATGCTAGATGTATAATAGTTGAAAAGAAACATTTTCAAAATTCAAATGTATTTGTAAAATCTGTTATTTTTCTCATTCAACAGTTATGAAGGTTAAAGATGAAGGGAAGTAAAAAAAAAATCAATATAATTAAAATCTTTCTTGTAGCATGCATAGGTTTTAGTTAGGTGAAACTTTACCTGTATAACTACTTTTACATATAATACGTCTACATAAAAAGTTTAAATTCTAGTTTGTAAAACTAAATTATTTTTAATTATTAATTATTATTTCCAAATACTAGCTACTACTACTAATAATTAGATTAGATTACAGTAGATGTGATAAGATTTATTTTATTGTCATTGTGCAAAGTACAAGCAGCTACAGAGCCAATGAAATGCAGTTAGCATCTAACCAGAAGTGCAAATAAGAATAAATATGTATTTGTGAGGGACAGGGGATCTAAATTTGCATTAATATAGAGCATAATTAAATAATAATTGGTAATAATAATAATACCATTAAATTATAAAATTTAGAAAACGAAAAATGTCTTGGGTTGTATTTATATTATATGTTATATTAAATTGAAAAAGACCGGAAGTGAACGCGCAGTGAAGGAAGGCCCGCTGCGCGTGACGCGGAATCGGATCACATGACCCCTGTCAACATCCAGCATGGCGGACGCGGACAGCCAGAGGTGTGTGAGCGCTTTACTGAACGGAATCACGCAGAGACTTTATTACGGCAATACAGAAATCACGGAGGAGTTTCTGAAGAATGAGCTCTACGCCGAGATGACGCAGGACGAGTTCCGCGCGCTACATGACAAGATGAGGTCGCTTCTGAAGGTGCTTCTCCACTAACTATCCGCTGCTCTCTGAAGCCGTAGCAGCGATGATTAGCACTATTGCTGCAGTCAAATACACGCAGAAGCATTTAATTGTTTACTGAACTAAATGTAGGTGTTGACTGCAGTGTTCTCTGTCTGCCGCTAGAGAGCAGCAGATGTCTTGCATCCTCAATGGTAGCTGTCAATCATTCCATACCACTGAATAGCATTCTTGAAATGCATAGTTTTTAACCTATATTTTATATTTCACAGTTTGCTTTTTTGTGGTTTTTATTAAATGGTTTACACAACTTAAAATCTATGATACATGTATACCTATGCACACTAATGCAAGGGGTTACAAAAATTAAAAGATTAAAATAAATAAAAAGACACCATTTTCAAACTTTACTTTCTAATTAGCTTTAAGTCTTTAGCAAATAGAATTGTATGTATACATTTGTTTATTATCAGTACATGTAAACATATAAGCACACAGAAAACAGTCAATAGACAAAGAATTAAGCCATAAATTAGTCCTTTTGATTTTATATATGTGGACTTTAACAAGTAAAATAATAAGATTCACCATAAACTTAAGAGTTTGCAAGTTATATAAGAATACAACAGTATAGTCTCATTTTAGTGTCACTGGGATACTATTTTATTAATATTTTGAATTAGTATTTATTTTTTATGTTTTCATTGTAATTTTAGTTTTAGTCATTTTGTTGTGTCTTTGTCATTTTTAATTTTTTTTTTTTAATAAAATTATTAAATAGGTTTTAATTTTTTTACAGTTTAAATTTAAGTTATTTTAGTACAAGTTAATCTAAATGAAGATGAGAAATTTTGCCTTGGCAACTAAGTAAAAAAATTGCTATTTCTCTTGTAAGAAGTTGATTTTATTTCAAGTATTGAAAGGTGTGCTGCAGTGTAATCCAGTTCCTCCCGTCTTGACCTCGTGTTTCTGTCTGTCCGTCAGTCCATCGCGTCAGCGGACATGGATCAGGCGCAGCTGGAAGCGTTCCTCACGGCACAGACACGTAAGCAGGGCGGCAGCGGCGTGACTCCGGAGCAGGCGGCCGCTCTGGCGCGCTTCTGGAAGGCCCACCGCACACGGGTACGAGAGAGTCTGCTGGCTCAGAGTCGCTGGGAGCCCGGCCTCAAGGGCCTGAAGTGGAGGGTGGACCTGCACACATCGGCCAGCAGGGGGCAGGTTTCCAACAGTCCTGTGGCCCTGGTGGAGTTAGAGCTCGGCCGCCCCGGAGAGGTGAGAACTCAACTGGAGAAATAAGGGTTCAATTCTTTGAAATATAAGGGTGGAGCTTCATATGCAGTGTATTGAAAGCACAAAAGAGTTATTTTTTTTCACTGTTCAGCTCTGATGCTTGATTTTTCCAAGCCCTTGCCTAATAAAATCAGGGACGTGTGTGTGCCTGAGAGTTTTGATGATGATTTCTATAGACAGTCTCATGGGAAATGTAGGTACTCGGTCTGTATACAAAGAGTATAATTGCACACACCTATGAATATGTGCAGACATGTCCCGAAAAAGTTTTGTTTCACATTGGCAGGAGTTGTGACATGTTGGGTGTTTTTTGAAAGATGCATGTAAGGAAACAAGGTTTTATTTCATTTATTTATTTTTATTTATTGCTGGTGCAGTTTAAAACCTCTATAAGCCTCGTTAAAGTGGAGACAGCTTGAGACGAAATATTAAGACTATTTTAAGAGAAAACTGAAACTAAAAACTTAAAAAAAAATTAAATAAAATATTTAAAATAAGTTTAACTTGATGTACTAAAATATCAAACTAAAACAGAATAAAAATTAATAGAACTATATATACACAAACAACAGAATTACTAAAACTTTAACTAAAATGAAAACAGAAATATAAACTAATTCAAAATACTAATAAAAGTGCAATAGTATCTAAATGATGCGAAGTGTTTTTTTTATTAGATTGTTTTTTTTTTATGATCTTTTAGCAAATAGTTCATATCAGCTGCATTAGATATAAAGTACCTGCCAGCCAAGTATTGCATAAGTAACTCTTGCAAACTCTTGAATGTAACTCATGTATCTCATTCAGAGTCCACGAAGATTTCTTACTAGTTGTGTAGTTGATTAATTGTTTATTCTCAATGATTAACAGAGGTTTTGAATAATCTGCTGCACACCTGCCACATAAGAGCTGCGTAGATACTAGATATTCAGGATAATGCAAACTGGGCTCTTGTGTGGAAAAAATGCAAAGTGCAAAAAAAAAAGAAGAGAAATGTTGCTGCCTAAATTGTATTTAGCACATTTTTAATTCAAACTATAGTATGGTACTGTTAAATTATTTTTTGACGACTGACAGATGTTCAGAGGTTTGAGTAATATTCTGTAATTGCACAGCTGTGAAGTAGGTTTGCTTTCAGTTCAGTTTCCTGAAACTACATCGGCAATCAGTGGGAAGCATATATTAATATTTATGGAAAGTTATAACTGCAGTGTAAGCGGAAAAACAGACTCTGAAAATGTATTCTCCACCACCTTAGGGTTTGATTATTTATTTATAACTCATTCATTATTATTTATAAAAATAATTTATTATTAACTATATTTACTTAATACAATCATTAATTTTAAATAATTTACCAGCCATTTATATTTGTCACTATTACAGATTATACTTTTTTCTTGCATATTTGCATAGTATAAATCTAAATCTATATTATGCTGGCTGTCATATTATGAACGGTTTGTTATTTACAGAAACACACTCAGCATTTCTAAAATCAAAATGTGTGGTAGCGGCCATTATTAAAGTTAAAACTCATTAGTAATATGTTGATATCAATATGAGCTCTAATCCATGTCTTAAGGTCCGGTGATATCAAGAGGGCTGGGTTACAGGAAACAGAGACCCATTAGTGACATTAGCCGTCATTATTCTGCCATTAAGACTTTCCGCTTATCATCAGCTCTTAGCTATGAAGTTCATTTGGGCTTTTATGTTTGCATATCTGAGATGCTTATCTGTAATTTGCTGTATGTTATCGTTTAACCTCAGTGAGTCAAGACGAGAATGACAGCCTCCTTTTGATTGTATTTTTTTGTAAATGCACATTTAGCGCTGTAAGAGGAGCCTCCTCTGCACTGTAAGTGGCTTTCAGCCCATTCGTTTGTCTGTTTTATTGCTCTAATTGTTTCATATCATTTGTGCCGTGTACAGAGAGGTGCATTGCACACTGTATATGATTCACGCTCAGAGGATAGAGGACTGTAGGCTATTCAGTTGTCTTCAGAGCTGCAGGAGAGCAGAAAGCTCCACCGGTGCAACAATGCTGAATGGAGGAGATCAATTACTGAGAAATAAAACCACAAATCATTTCAGAGAGTGCCATGTTTGTGTTGGACTTGAAGAGAAGAGACACATCCGTAGAATGCGTTAGAGTGCTAATATGGTTGCATATAGTTGAATTATTAATAAGAGTGAAAAAGCAGTTTCTAACTGAAATGACTTCCTTCCATTTTCAGGACGGGCCTGTTGTCTGTTACACCTTATTTGAAGATTTCAGCTCGTGCTGCTGTTTTCCAGCAGAGCTTCCATCAGTTTTGCACTGTGCTTGCAGCTGCCATTAGTTAATCTGATTTCACAGATGAATTTGCGCCTTAATTGGGCTTGTTTATTGAATATCATTGTCTCAATTGTGATGAGCCTTTCCGGCGTTATTATATTTACTTGAGGTCACTGTCGCTATGGTTACAGGTGATGCGATACGGCTATTGTGAGCACACAAAAGGAACTTGACATCAGTTATTCATTCATGCAGCAGCTAAACAGGACATTTTGAGAGTCATGCCTGTTATTAAATGCACTTGTCCTAATCTGTGTGGATGTAGCATAGTTTAGGTATGTTTGAGTCCTCCTAGTTTGTTACCTGGTGAAATTCAGCCCAGTTACTGTGATCTCTAATTGATCACTTTTTCCTCTATTTTCAACCAGTAATTTTTTTTTTTTTTTTTTTTTTTTTTTTTTTTACATTAGTTCATTTTCATAAACTAACAATGAAAACAAGTTTTAGAGCATTTATTAACCTTTCTGGGTTAATTCATTTTCTATGCAAGTACTAATACATTTTAACATATGAATTAACATTAGTCAATGTATTATGTAGTGAACAATAATTTATTTTTTTGTCAAATAATTATTATTTTTTTTATTCAGCAAGGATATTTTAAATAGATAATGTTACAAAAGATTTCTATTTCAAATAATTGCTATTCATTTGAACTTTCTGTTTATCAAAGCATCCTGAACAACATGCATCAAATCAGCATATAAGAATGATTTCTGAAGGATCATGTGACACTGAAGATGCTGAAAATATTCTTATTCTGGATTACCCAAATTTGCCTTTCCTGAAGGAGACACCAGTGCAAATTAGCAAATAGTGTTTATGTTATAGGTCAGTTTAGGTTTTAGGCTGTATTTGTGTGAGAAATGAAACAGTGTAAGAGTCACTTTGGGTATCTGATGATGTCATAATGACCTGCTTCGGCTGCTGATGTCATCTGAGTCCTATTCTTCTGCCTTTCTGGATCATTTTACAAAAAAGCTTTGACACTGTTCTTTCACTGCACTGTAATTACAGGATAATGCGGTCAGCTGGTCATGATCACTAAATAAACCATAAGAGTTCATCATCAATCAGACAATAAAATCAAAAATATACAGATATCCAGTTTACCAAGTACACGGCTTACCAAATACAAAATAAAATAAATGGACATAAAATATTAGTTCACAATTTGGTGAGATGAAAGAGTGCAGAGGGATATGAGAAATTGGAAACCAAGTAGGAAAACTGTTTAGGCAATGATAAATTATACAGTTTAGGATCACTATGGAATAATTTGTTCACAGAATGCTGAACGACCAATCAGAATCAAGAATTCCAGGGAACCTTTCAGGAAATGCAAATCTAGTTCTTTATTATCATTCAAACGGTTTAAAAAACATTCTATTTACTGATTCCAAATAACAAGTCCAGAATTATGAGGATTTTCGATGTCATTTTTCTTTGAGTGGGAAATACTTTGTTTCCCATATTGTGAATCTTACACCGCTGGGTTGATGCAGGTTGACTCTGTAATAGGTGTTCAAGCAGCTTTACTAAAATCACACATTGTCACTGAGTGCTAATGAGTTGTTTCTAATGTTCTGCGGTCAGTTCATGTAAATGGCCTCTGTTTCTTTCTCTCTGTACTTCAGAGCTCTGAGTTTGTGAGTTTGGAGTTTGATGAGGAGAAGGTGAATCTGGTGCTGAAGAAGATGGCAGAACTTCAGGAGAGCATCGACAGTGTCGTGCACCACAGCTAGAGCAGATCTGCCTCTTTATAGGGGTGTGTGTGTGTGTGTGTGTGTGTGTGTGTGAGAGAGAGTGAGGGGATGTGTTTGTTTTATATGCTGTATTGTTATAAAGATATATTCATCATAAAAAATAATCATTGTCAAACCTCAAACTTGGATATCTGTGAGTTCATTTTTTTGTATCCATGATTATTTACTCATACAGGATTTCAGGTTCAGTAGTCAGTGTTAGTTTTATAGTGTGTAGTTTATAGTTTATTTATATTCCTGAAGTACTTACTTTGAGTGTTAAAAGAATAGTTCACCCAAAAATAGACAATTTGCTGAAAATGCACTCACCCTCAGGCCATCCAAGATGTAGATGAGTTTGTTTCTTCATCAGATTTGGAGAAACGTAGCATTACATCACTTGCTCACCAATGGATCCTCTGTGGTGAATGGGTGCCGTCAGAATGAGAGTCTAAACAGCTGATAAAAACATCACAATAATCCACACCACTCCAGTCCATCAGTTAAGGTGAGGTGTCTTATGCCAAATGGTGACCCTATATCAGAATTCGTGCTCTGCATTTAGAGTGACCTCTATTTTAGCAGTGAACACACACACACACTGTAACAACACCCGTGCAGTGGGCAGCCATTTTATGCTGCGGCGCCCCTCAGCTGTTTGGACTCGATCATTGCTGAAGGCACCTAACCCGTGGTATCACTGCAGAGAGATCCCATGCACTGATCCAATTCCCGCCGGCCCGAGACTCGAATGGACAACCCTTCGATTCGGTAGGCTCAGTTCCGACTCTCTAACCATTAGGCCACGACTTCCCCTTTCATAAGACTTTAATGTCTTATGAAAGGCAATATTACAGATAGAGGACCTCTATTTTAGCTGGATTTGTTTTTTTACAAACGTGCAGCTTTTATTGTGACGTTTTATCAGCTGTTTGGACTCTCATTCTGACGGCACCCATTCACTGCACAGGATACACTGGTGAACAAGTGATTCAAAGGAATGCTGCATTTCTCCAAATCAGTTCTTATGAAGAAACAAACTCATCTACATCTAGGCTGAGCACATTTTCAGCATATTCTCAGTTAACACCTGTGCTTTTATCCTTTAACTATGGGTTAGGGTTAAATAAATTTTTAGACATTTTGGCAGACATTTGTGAATCAAACTAATGAGCTTGCTTTGCTAACGGCCAACCATTTCAGTCCTTGTCTTCAAGATATATTTGATGCATTTTAAATCACTTCACAGGGTTAATGGTGCTTTTATGTAGTCACTAAGTAAGTAAATGAAGTAATAACTAGATAAATGGTGAGCAGTGGCAGTGCAGGTGAAGGAGTTAATGTTTGTTATGTGTACCAAATGATTTGGGGTTCTTGGAACTGAGAGATACTAATATCATAATCCTTCTTTATCACTGCTGTTTTTGAGTGAAGATCGTCATTCTGAAAGTCAAAGTTATATTGAGAAGAGATAAGCCCACTGTTCACGTATGTTAAAAAGCATATTGTTCATGATAGGGTCAAAATTGTTGACTTATAATGTCACAAATGTAATTTCTTTGTAGTCTTTTTAAAAAAGCATTTTAGATCAGATTTTTTTTTTGTTTGTTTTTTTATTTCGATTTTTTTTTTACTTTAGATTTACCATTATTTAAAAAAAGCATGCATTCATTTTTTAATTGAAATGTTTATGTTATATGTTAAATTTTATGTTTATTCGACATTTATTTTAAAAACTATAATTGTAATAATGAATAAAACATAAAATGAATTCTAAAAGGATTGAAAAAAGAAATAAATAGAAAATAAAACAACTTTAATTTTATTTTTTTACATATGATTTATGTAAAACATAGGACAACATCCTATGATAGATAGGAGAACATCCACTGAATTTTTTTTTTTTTTTTTAGCAGTTTTGAATGCTATTTTGCACCACTGTGATTTATTTTTCTTTCTTGTATCATATTTAGTGTATGTCTGTGTTTGGAGACTCAGTATTTACTATAAGATGGTGATGCCACCCATCCTGTTTAAATATTTAAGTCAAGTTTACACCATCTACGCAGCAGGTGAACCGGTTGAGACGTGTCTCTTGTCTCACAGGTGTGAATATGTGGACGTGAAGCAGATGAGGATTGATGTGTGTAATAGACCAAACACATCAGTGAGCTTTTCTTCCTCATGGAACTTGAACAGATGGTTCTCGTTCTGTCATTTACAACAAATGTTTGGTTTAACCTATGTCCTATTAATTATTCAGTTGAGAAGACAATGGGTGTAACTGCCTCCTATGAAAAGTATGATATGACGATTGCACGTGAAGCCTTGTAAACATCTCCGAAGAACAGGCTGCATGAAGATATGGAGGTACATACGTTTATGTGAATATGTCGCTAACTAATGAACACATTCAAATAATGAGTCAATTGTTCATTTTACTCGCCTGAAGCTGACAGAACCAACTGTTAATGCTGGTGTCCTGGAGTTATTGTGCAGAATCGAATAGAATAGAATGCATATTGTTAAAAAAAATAGTTGACAGAAAAAAATACTTAATAGATTTTTCTTACATAAAATTGATCTCATTGAATAAAAAGAGCAAAAAGTTTTATCAAAATATTTCTAGTGCAACTGAGAGCCTAAATGCAATTTGCTGTCAGAATAATATTAAAAACCGTGGCGAATTATTTTATTTTGACTTAGTAGGAATAAATACTAAAACTTTAATAATGGAAACTATACCAATAAATAAACATATTACAGGGTAAGTGCAATAATACTTATGGTGGCTACATCTGTATTTTGAACAAACCCTTTTAAGCAATTTCACATGCAAAAAAAATAAAAATAAAAAGTTTTAAAAAGCAATCAATTACATTTTTAATGGAAGAAAAATCAATATAAAATGACTTCTTCCACATGATGCAGAAAAATATTTTTAAAGTCTGCTAGGGCATATGTTGTGGGGGAAAAAAAGCATAGGCCTATTGTATCATTTGCTTGCAAAGTGAAGAAAATGGGATTGTTACCCTGAGGCAAGTTTTAAGCCTTAATCAGAATTCAAATACACATTAAGGACATCATGCAGACAAATAAATAAGGAGGTGATGATATTTGCTCAAGGCCAATCCTCACTCCACCCCTAAACCTGTTGATATCAGCAGAGCAAAATATGATTTGTGAGCATTGTATATAGCTACGAGCATTTCAAACGTCCTCGCTCGTTTGTTTGTGAGGAGATTATACAAAATTGGCCCCCATGCGCATAGTTAACCCGTGCACGCGCGCGCGTCCGTGGTGAGGGAGGTGCTCGCGCTGTGACTCTGATCTGACTCGACTACATGCTGCTCGTTCATGTGGAATACAGACTTTAAATGGGACTTCAGAAATTCAATGAAGAAATACACAAAACACAACAATTCCGTTCGGAAGATAGAGGGAAATGTTCGACCTGTGAAGAACAACTGTTGTGGACCGCTGTTATAAAGGTGAGAACAGACGCACACGTACGTACAGGTAAATTCAGACACGCGTGCACCTACGAGTTAAGACTCATAAATGCCAAAATAGATATAACTTATAGAAATTATTGCATTTAAAAATTTTATTCAAATATAGCTTAGGCTTCTACGTTAACGAATATCGTTAAGTTTGGTATCTGTTATTCACCTTCACCACCCTGATCTTTATAAAAGGCAAATAAAAGATTTGTCATTTTATTATTATTATACAATACAACAAATTAATACTAATAGTCTATCTTTCTCTCTGTCTGGTTGACAAATCCTTAAAATGTCATTTTCTCAGGTCTCATATCTGAATTAAAGATTTTTTGCATGGATTGTTTCCATACTACAACAGTGTGACCACTGGATGTCTCCAAAAAATACCAAAACAGTTTAGTCTGTAAGACCCATGTGCTAGAATCAGTCATGCAATAGTTATGTGAGGCTGAATTATTCACTGAAAACCTTCTCAAATGACATATGGTGCAGGTCGGGCATCATGAAACTGAGTTATGACACTTGAGAACTGTTAGATTTTTATTGATGTCCAACAACATGCATCATATTAGATCTGAGAGGATTCACTATAAATGAGCTACTTAAGTTTTAGCCTCACATAAAGCTTACAAAAATATACTTACAAAACTAGGCTACCTGAGCTTTAGCAAATAAACCATTATATCTGTGAAAAATCCCCCGTAATGACAGGATTATCAACATGTAGGCAACTCTGGGTTCTAATGTGTACACACACACACACACACACACACACACACACACACACACACACACACACACACACACACACACACACTCATTTGCTGTTTACAGTACAGTGTCTGCACAGAAGCATTAGCCTGTGCCTTCAGGACGTTAACTACACCTTTAAAATCACAGTTTTCTCTCCTGTCCTCATGTTGAGAGAAATCTGGAGTAAGTGCAGAGGTGTTGTGTGCGCTGTATGAACATGATGCTTACTGTAGCTTTAGATTAAACGTGAACATGCATTTACTCATCTCACTTGCACAAAAACAGATTAAGTATTACCAAAAATAAATAAAAACAGAAATGAAAACCTTCTTAAATAGGTTAAATGGCATCCTTTATGTATTTAATCACAATAACAACAATAACCATTACCTCTACCACTCTAATACCAAAATCAAACATAACAATAACAAAAAACAAAAATGACTTTAGATAAACATAACATTTGTGCCTTATTTTTTTTTTATTGCTGAAGAGTGAACTTTCTTCTCCTGTGTCCTTTTCTTCATGCAATCCAGAATAGCAGCACAGCTGAAGTTTGTTTGAGCTCGGCTTTCTACTGTACAGATGTGAATGTACAGTTCCTTCAGCCTGAGGCTTTCTCATTCCACGTTTATTGTGAAAGAGCTTTTACATTTGCCAAAAATAAAAAAAGTGTTTATGTTAAAATTAAAATCTTCTGTAATTAAGTGTGACACATTCCGACATTAAAATCAGTGATAGCATCTAGACCTGTTTTCTTGAAATGTTTCTCTTTTTTCTCTCTGTTGCACTTATTTTGAGCGCTAATTAAGTAGTATGTCATTCACTTATTTTTGTTACTCTTAATGCTGCTCATAACTTGCATGTGGTCTGTAGATAAGCTGTCTGAAACAACTGTGATTATGTCTGGATTGGACTGCGCTAATGAGCTGTCGCTCAGTTACGAGAGGTGTTAAAGTAGGCCAATGATAGCATTGCATCATAGTGTGGAAACTAAGTTCTCTTTGCGGGAGTGCCGTCATAAAAGTGCAGTCATAAAATGGATTTGTTGGCCAAAGTGAAATGCTTTTGACGGTTTCCTGCGGTCTGAAAGTTTAGTCTCCGATGGCACACCACAGACCAACTTCAACCGTCTGGTGCATATTAAATGCAAAATATGACAAGCTGACGTCATATCTTTGAAACATACTCAGAGGCTGAATGTCATGGCACTGATTACAGAATCTGTGGTATATAATCTATTTGACATAACCCGTTCCTAAACTACCCAATAAAACAACACAGACTAAGATTACTCATTATAAATGGTCTCTTCCTGTCTTACTGGGTCAAAATAAACTGCAATGTGCACTGTAGCAGAGCTGTTTAGTCAAAGGTCTGACTATACGAGACTAGGACGAGTCTGACGTTGCACATCTGTAATTGGTGTCATGAGGAACACATGACGTGTATGAGTGAATGAGGGAAGGAAGCTCTATGAAGGATGGTGTGGAGTCTGTAATACAGAGAAAACTTGGGTTTGATGTGTTAAAAACATTGGCTGATATGCAGCAGGTTCATCCGTTACTGTTCAGGTACAGTTACAGGAGGAGAAACCCTGGACGCTTCACACCGGATTCACTCATGGATCTCACCCTAGACTTACCCTGCAGATGTCCACGCTGTGAGTAATGGATCAACCGTTACTTTAACGTTTTATTAGTGGTTCATGGTTTTAGCTGGATCTTTCTCAAAGAAGTAGTGCATCCAGAAATTAAAATGATTTTTACTCACCCTCATGTCAATCCAAAACCGTATGTTTTTTTTTTTTTTTGGAGCACAGAAGGGTTTTTTTCTGAGTGTTATGAATCATACGACAGCTTTGTGCGTAAAACAAAAGACTTTTCCAAGCACAAAGCTTTGACTTGACTTCAAAAGACATGAAATATAGAGCACCTGTCATTAATTCTATGGTGTTTTATTGTAAATTCTGGAGTATTTCTATAAATAAAAACACTGTACACTTCAAAAAAAAAAATATTAAAAAAAAAAATTATTTTTTTATGAAAAAAAAAATACAGGATTTTAAATGATTAATGAGAGAAGTTTCATTTTTGGATGTACTATTCAAGCACTTTTTACTTGTTTACTAAAAAGGAAATTCAAAGGTTGTTCTTTGCATTTCATGGTTCAGGAAATATCAATCTGTTGTGGTAAGTTTCCGGCTTTGCATGAGCTTTTTTTGGGTTGAGGTATAATAATGTGCTACATTAATACTGCTAAGTTCTGGTTATCTGCTTGAATGTTGTTCACATGACCTAACTAAATAAATATAAACAACAATAACTTACATAATTAAGTGATTTAATGAAAAAAAGAAGAGACATTTTTTCTTTAGAGAAAATAAATAAAGCATATGAGATAGTGATTTAATGAAAAAAAGAAGAGACATTTTTTCTTTAGAGAAAAAAAAAGAAGAGACATTTTTTCTTTAGAGAAAATAAATAAAGCATATGAATCCAATTTATTTCCAAATATGAAAGCAGCCCAGATCAGATTTTAAATTCATGAGTTTTACTCATTTTTATTCAGTCAACAGATCTGTATCAGATGTGAAAGAAACTTTCAAGTGCAGTGTGAATGCAGCCTGCATAACAATTCACTAATTCAATAATGGTTTTATCTAGAAATCTCAGATTAAAAATATAGGATCCTAGAGGGTGTTTTTGCAGTGATGCCATAAAAAGAACCATTTTTTGGTTCCTGAAAGAACCTCTCTGTAAACAGTTTTCAAAAGAACCATTATTTTCTTAGTGTAAGGAACATTTTAATGATCAAAAAAAAACAAAAACAACATGGTCTACTATAAAGAACCTTTTGTGCATGGAAAGGTTTCAAGGATTTTAAATGTTCTTCATGGAGCCATCAGTGCCAATAAAGAACTTTTATTTTTAAGAGTGTAACAAACTTTATTTTTGTGTATGTTTGAGGTTTTAACACATTCTTTATGTCGATGGATCAAACACTCACAGCTCAAGTCCATACTAACTGGCTTTGACTAATGTAATTAGCATGTTCCTCCATTTTCCAGGTCATTGTGGTTTGCCCATCACACTTTCTCCACCATGTTCTGAAGACTTGCCACATCTCTGTTCCCAGACGGTAACCCAACAGGTAATAAATCTCTTTGTTTTTTTTTTTAGGTGGTGAGGGCATCTTCAAGATGAAAAGTAACTGGAAGACCACCAAGATGCTGGGATTGATGATGTTAGCAAACTTCCTCATCTACGTCGTGGTGGAAGTGTCCAGAAGCTATGGGCAGGGGCGAGACATCTACAATCGACGGAAACTGACGCCCAAAAAGTTCTGGAAGAAGCCGGAGTTCAGTCAGGCATTCTGGAATCGCGAGCAGGAACGTCTCGATGATATCTACTACCTGCCGCTTGCAAATGGCAGTGATGCCCCTCGTGACTTTAGGGGAATCCCACTTTGGCTGAATCACGTGAGTCCTTGCAGGCCAGACAGCAGGGTGTTGACAGAGATTGAAGACTTTAAGTCCCTACCAAAGCGATTCCAGGACTTCTTGTTGTACATGGGATGTAGGTCTTACCCCTTGATAACGGACGCTCCCAACATGTGTTCTGAACCACCATACCTCTTGCTAGCAGTAAAGTCCATTGCGCCACATTTCGACCGACGGCAGGCCATCCGGGAATCATGGGGTCGTGCTGGGATCCTCAACGGCCACCGAATTGTGACAGTATTCCTACTTGGCAACACGGCAGCAACGGACCACTTCCCGGATTTGTCAGACATGGTCAAGCACGAAGCGGCGTTGTACGGCGATGTTCTGCAGTGGGATTATCGAGACACGTTTTTTAATCTCACCTTAAAGGAAGTCCTCTTTCTGGAGTGGTTTGGGACCCATTGCGCTTCTGCCAAGTATGTGTTCAAATGCGACGACGATGTTTTCGTCAATACACGGCATATGCTGGCTTACCTAGGCAACTTTTCGGTGTCCAAGACACAGGACATTTTCATTGGTGATGTGATCACTAATGCCGGACCACACCGGACCAGACACCTCAAGTATTACATCCCTGAGAGCGTGTTTCGTGGCGTTTACCCTCCATACGCAGGTGGCGGAGGCTACCTGTATTCGGGTAATCTGGGGCTGCGGTTAAGAATGATCTCCCGTCTGGTCACGTTGTACCCAATTGACGATGTGTTTACAGGGATGTGTCTGAAGAGACTGGGACTAGTACCGGAGAAACACATGGGCTTTAAGACCTTTGACATTGAGGAAAAGCACAGAGAGAATCCTTGTGCTTACAAAAGTCTGATTCTGGTCCATCCCAGGAGCCCACAAGACATGATAAAGATCTGGTCTTGGATTAATGACCCTAAAGTGAAATGTTGCATCAAAACTACACTGAACACGAAGTGCGCAATGTGAAGCAGCAAAAGCAGATAGGACACAACTACTGTAAACTGATGCCCTGTTTACAAAAATACAGCTAACAAAAGAGTATTCCAAGTTATATTTGAATGTTCTCTGAACATTCAAAACATCCTGTTTTTTTTTAGAAGTTTTATAAATGTTTTTTCTTGGTTATGTGAACACTAAGGGAACATTCCTTTATATCATTTTGCAATCATCATGGTAATGTTACTTTTGAATGTACTCTGAACATTCTAAAACAAGCTGCAACATTTAAAAAAACCTTAGATGAAAGTCCAACTAAAACATTTAAGTAAAACGTTTCCAGACTTTTAAACAAATGTTCAATTAAAGGTGCTGTATGTAAGATTTTGACTCTACTAAAGCAGAAAAATACCACAAAATGTTTGCAGATATTTAAGAAACATGCTAAGTTAACATACTTGTTCATCTGAGAAACAATGCTACAGTCAGTTATTGTCCTTTGAAAATGTGCGTTCTGGCCGGAATGTCGACGGTCTCTGTTTTGGTTTGAGAAACCCGCCCACTTGCCAGTTTACCCAATTGTATTTAGACACCTGCGTTGCCAGTTGGCAGAAAACACAGCTTATTTCATTTTATTCATCGTCAAGTGCGCTTGTTTTTGTTGGTGTCGTCAAACTGGCAACCTGTGTGTGCATCAAGTCTGAGGAGGATGGGCCGGGTGAAAAAAACCCTCTCCAATATTTTTAATTTGGACTGCAATACCTAGTTCAACCACTCGGTGTCAATCCTACATACAGCACCTTTACTGTTACTGGAAGAACGTTTGAGAGAACTGTGCTAGAACATTCTGAGAATGTTCTCTGTTAGCTGGGTCCACATCCTGGGTCCACTTCTTTCACGTTGACGCAATGAATTACAATTCGCAATGAGACCAGAAACTTGCATCAAGAAAGTTTTCATTTCTTCACTTTGTAAGAACTTGAATTCCTATTAGACATCTCAGAGGGATTGTGCTGCATTCACACCGTTTTTGCCTTAGTTTACTCAAAATGAGTGAAATATGATCCACTACCATGCATGTATTTTCATAACAAGAAAGGTCAAAATTGATGTGTATTTTTATGTTGTTGTTTTAATTTATGCCTGCATTTGTGTGTGGAAAAGTATATCTGAGCTGTTTGACCACCTACATTAAACCTCTGTGTTCTCAGGAAGCTTCTGTTTGATTGTTCTCCAACTACACTATCAACACAAGGATAATAATAGCTGTTTAAATTATTTATAATTTATTGATTTAATAAATTTAATAATCACATTTTCCTTTGTAAAATAGCCTACCACTTATATACAGTCAGAAAGACCAGTCACCAGTCAGGTGGATATTATTACACAGAAATTTGAGAGGCTACACAGCATTTGACCACTGGATTTACGAAAATCATTAAAAACGAAACAAAATGATCAATCCATTAAAAACAAAAACAACAAAATACAAAAAATCAGATTATTGTAGCCACCATGTAATACATCCAAAATAATCAAAAAAATTAAAAAGGATTATGTTACGTTATTTCTTATTTACATGTAGCCTAATACAGGCATCCATTTTTTTTCTTTCACCTAATATATTTACTTAAAAGTACCCCTGAGATTTTAAAATAAACATTTAATAATTAAGTATCACATTAGCATGTTCACGGTTAATGGTCACATGACATTCAGGTAAACAAACAAAATAACAAAATATTTTAATAATTTATTAATTTCTATATATTTTATCTAAAAAATTATAAAAATATTTATTTTAATTATAAGGAGCCCACTGCAGTTCCTTTACAAACCCCAGTTTGGGAAACCTTGACATAATGTAATATTTAATGGACTTCATGTTGTCAAAAACAACAGCTGGAATATATTTTCTTTTTGTTTGCATTTGTAAATCATTATGGTAGCCTACATGATTATCCTTTTCAAATCACTGTGATAAACGAGTTAGGTCAAAAGTAATCAAAAAGGTAGTCAGATTAGGATATATCACCTAAAATGTGTAATGTAACAGATTACGTTACTGACTATAATTTTTGTCATGTAATTTGGAGTCAGTAGTGGATTACAATTTGTAAGTAATCAACCCAGCCAACCCACATATTTAGTTGTTCGCGCGCCACCTGCCGGAACAAGAGCGCGTCGCATGCGCATGCTGTCATGCGCGACAGGTAAAGTCACCTCATTAACTACAGATATAATACAGGTGATGCTTTCAGCGTCTTCCGTTTACTTTTGAAAACAAGCATCTGACAGCAACGTAGAAAGTTCACGAGCATAAATCTAAAATGCCAGGGCGGCATTTATGGAGTAAATACAGTCTTCTGATGTTAATCTGTTTGACAGCTTTGATAAGCAGCGAGGAGGTGAGTAACTGATCGACGCTCCTCTGATGGAGGTCTGACCGCTGCACGTTTCACTCACACTGTTTGTTTTTGGCAGATCAACACAAATGACGGCCAAGCATCCGCAGGTAAACCGCTGTCTGTCACATTTACTTCAACGTGAACTTTGTGCCGTATGTTCCTCGTGTTTTAGATTTTAAAATGTTGTGTGTCCTCAGGGGTTTTCACACTTACTAAATCAAAATTTCCTAAAACTTAAAGATGTCAATTTATTTTCTTGTGTAAAGACCCTTTTATAATGCGTAAGAAAGAAGAGGAAAACGAAATGCTATATTTGTTATTATAGTGAAGCTAAAGAAATCATAAAAAAATTTACTTTGTCGGTATCTAAGTGTGCATTTTGTTTATAACCAAATATAAAAGAAACATCCAATTTATAATGCATAGCATTTTCACAATATATATCTACAGCTTTGCAGTATGAAGAGAAAACTCATTGAAAAGATACAACATGCATTAATACACAATATATATCTTGAAAGGAGGAATAGATAAATGTTTAGAAATATATTTTTTTCTTTACAAAATTATACTCGTATTTTGTATTTATATAACCGGTTAGGATTATTATTGTTATTTGCATATTTATATAATTTTTTTTTATATATATGCCTTGTGATTTTTCCTTTTCAATGAAAATATTTTGATACTAAAATGCTAGCTATCTTATTTATGTGTGTATATATATATATATATATATATATATATATATGTGTCATATATATATAGATATACTATATATATATATATATATATATATATATATATATATAAATTATATAAATTATGTATTTATTTTATCTTATTTTTATTATTTAAATCCCCTGTAATTTTTCTTACAATGAAACTATTTAGATAGTTCACGGAATAAATTGTCTCTTGTTTATAATAATAATAATAATAATAATATATTATTATTATTATTATTATTAATTTAAACAAAATATATTATTATATATAATTTTAATCTTATTTCTGGTCATTTAATTGTCCCGTGATTTAAATGCCACGTTTCCTCTTCAGTTAAAATGTTTAGATATTTTGGGGGATAGATGTGCTAAAATGTTGCCTCTCTCTCGTCAGGTGGAGGCCACGAGCGATACGCTTTCTTTGCCCTGCGGAGCTGCCATCAAGTCCTCCGTGACAACAGTGGTGAGTTCTTCTCCCCTGACTATCTGTGCTCAAACCCCCCCGTGTGGTGCAACTGGACCATCCAGGTGTCTCCTGGGAAGCGTCTGGAGCTGTATCTGGAGGACTTGACTCCCTCAGACACCTGTCAGCAGAAGAGCGATCAGATCCACCTGGATGAGTCTCCAGCGGGTGCGGGAGGACAGAGGATTCTGGAAAGGTGCTGGAGAAGGGCCAGATACATTTCTGAGTTCAACACGGTTCAGGTGGTGCTGCTTATAAACGGGAACCGTCCCATCCCATACAGGGGCTTCTATGGACGTTATAAAGCTTTCAGATCCCTGGATTCTCCTGATCCCATATATGAAGGTGAGTTTTTATATAACTGGGTTAGTATCTATCTATCTATCTATCTATCTGTCTATCTATCTGTCTATCTATCTATCTATCTATCTATCTATCTATCTATCTATCTATCTATTTGTCTATCTCAGTCATTTTATTGAAATGCCATGTAATGTTTTCTCTTCACTGTTAAGAAATGTATTATGGTGACTGAATGTTTTTATTTCCTTGTAAACTGCTGTGTAGATGTCACATGACCCTTTGTATTTTTCTTGACATACATTCCTGTAGAGGTGATAAAAGCAGCTATTGGTGGTGATGAAGATGAAACGGATGCAGTTACGGGTCCTCCACCAGGCGTGAGAGGCGTCACCGCAGATATTCAACCATCAGACGTGAACACACAAACTACATCTGTGAGGTTTGGATCCTCAGTGACCAATGAACTTCCTTTAGGGAAGAGGGAAACCTGGGAAAAGAATCCCGGAGATTCAACGACAGATTCATCTCCTCATGTTGTAACGTCTGGTAACTACAGTAACGATGCGGTTGATGATGGTGCGTTCTACGATGAGAATGTCTTTGCAATGTCACAAAAAGAAGCCCAGCGCAACCAACTGGAAAGCAGACCAGCTCAAATACACCGCAGATATCAAGCGGCTTACTCACAAATCTCAGAGATGACCCTCAGCGCACACACTCATGTGCCACACGTCAAACCCGCTGTCCGCTCTGCGTCTGCCATGCGCAGGAATGTGGACGCGCAAGCGCACTCTTCTAGAGCCAGAATGGCTCCTGATGCTGGAGGAGTGAGAGTGGGACAGCGGGACGATGAGGAAGGTGTTTCCATGGAGACGACTGCGACTGAGAGCAGCGTCACACTTCCTGTAATTCAACCCAAATTAGACCGCAAATCAAAAGGTGCAGTTATTTTATTTATTTTTTTACACAATTAAAAAGGATTACATTTTGCATAAAGAATTCCTCTTTAAAGGACCATTTTTTTTGTAACATTTTCATGAAAATTAAGTACACTTTAACTGTACCCCCCCCCCCAAAAAAAAAAATTCTATTTACTTAGAGAAATTAAAAAATGGGCCTAAAATAGAATTATTTTGTTGTTATTATCATGGGGTAATATTAATAATTTAATGTCTAAAAAGATCATTATTAGTTACAGTAGTATGCAAGCAGTAATATTAACAATATAGACATTTTAATTGTTTTTATTATTAGTATTATGATGCAAGAAGTAATATTAACCATTAATTATTTTCAATTATTACAATAATGGAAATCATCCTTTCTAGATTTTTTTTTTTTTAATAGCAGCATAAATTCAATTCAGTAAAACATACTATCATGACATTTGTTACAGTTACAATTTTCTTAAAATAGTAATTTTTAATTTCTTTGATTTTTAGCACTTCAGTACATTAGTTTCATTATGGTTTTGCTTGAATCTTAAATGGCCCTAAAATGGGATTATTATTATTATGCAATGGTTAATATTAACAATATTAATTATTTTATTTGTGCTTTAAAATGTTAATACTACTACTACTACTAAATATTTTTAACTTTTTAAATATGAACAAGATATTTTAGCGTTACTTAAGGTTTTCTTGCATTAACCTTTGTTTTCATTCCACAGAGAAAACTCACCACCAGCAAACCTTGCAAAATGTCACCCACAACAGGCATTTACCCGGGGGTGAGAAGTGCCTTCAAACGCTTGAACACAGCCTAATAATACCACAAGTTTTAAGTCACACTATAGATGACATGCAGCATACATTCTGATGATGTCGTATCATCTGTCCAATCAGAGCTCTTGTTCGAGGTGAGTGTCGAGGTCAATCTGGAGGCTGAACATCATGAAGAATCCTCTTCTCTCAGATCTGCTCTAGAGACCATGGTGAGGCTCAACATTTTGATCCTCTTTCTAGATATTCGGAGTATTGTTGACAGTTGAGCAACTTTTGGGCTCAAAATTGGTTTATAGATACGAGAAGCATTTGGACATCTCACTCCAAAGAGCCTGGACTTCAAAAGACTCAAAAAGTGAGTATAAAGTTCTCTTCCTCAAGCATATTCATTGGGAGATTCTTCTAATCGATCTGCTGACAGACCGTCGATCAATTTGTTTCCAGGTTGAGTTCTGGGGTTTTGTTCATGGTGTGGCTGCAGTTTGAGAAGGCGGCTGTAGGGCTGCAGATGCACGGGGACCTTCAGTCCAGTCTGCAGGGGCTGCAGGGCAGAACCATCAAATCCCTAAGCACCAAAACACAGGGCGTCATTGCATCTGTCTCTACTGAAGGTGCTCTCACACCACATGCACATCTCCTTGTCCTGTAGTCTTACAGGTTACTCTGCATTTTCAGAAACCTTGCTCTGACCTAATGCTAACCTACTATTATTATTTTAGTAATTTTGTTGTGTATTTGTAATTTTACATTTATTTAAATAAAACCGTCATTTTATTTCATTTTACTTTTTATTTGACATGTTTAACTCTATTACTTGATCTAGATCAACTTTAGACTCTGAATGTTTGTTTATTTATTCATTTAAATGTAATATTTGTAATATTACTTTTTGGAAAAGTTTTCTTTTTAAATGCAATTAATTAATCATTAATTAAATTTACATTACATTTACATTTAGTCATTTAGAAGATGCTTTTATCCAAAGCGACTTTTCTTTTAACCTGTTAACTATCAGTGCTCTACTAGTGGGACACTTGGTGCTCTTTTTTTTATCGCCTTTGTTCCCTGTTACAAATATTAGAAATCATCCTTATTTAATTTAACACTTATATATCTTGTAAAAACAGTTTTGAAATTGGACATTGGGTTTCCATGGAAATGGTACTTTAAACCTTTTTATCAGGCTCCTCCCCCCAGTTGGCAGTGTCAAGTGTAATATTATAGAACTTAATATTTTAGAATCAAAACTTTTTTTCTAATCTTAACAAAGGAAAGGTCTCAGACTCAAGATTCCATATTTGTTGACTATTTTGTGATATAAATAATACTGTGACAGATTTATAAATTTGTGACAGGAAAATGCATTAAATTCCGTGGAGATTGGGAGTACTCAAAGGAACCTCAATTTTTGTGAAAAAAACTTAAAATACAGAAAATAAATATTACTAAAATATTTTGTAAAATCTATTTTATATAAAATAAAAAGGTGTGTGTGTGTATATATATATATGTGTGTATTAATAATATATAAATATATATATAAATAAATATAATATATATATGTGTGTATATATATATATATATATATACCCCCCCCCCCCCCCATATGGTCAAAAGTGCATTATAATTAAAAAGAATTAGAAACGTGTTGTTAAAATACTTTTACATGGACATATTATGCAGCCGTTATCTTACCAAAAACACCTGTTTTATCTGAATCATTTCTGAACGGCCCATTTGTGTGTTTAAACAGAGATCAATGAGTGTGAGACGCAAATGGTGGTGTGTGATGCTCACGCTGAGTGTGTGAATCAGTTTGGATCGTACTCCTGTCACTGTATCCATGGTTACCGTGAGGTTCCTCATGGGCCGGGAGCCAGCGTTTGTATGGAGTCTACTGAACCTGGTAAGAGACTGATCTTCAGAAGTTATATTGACAGGTGTGCACTGTTCTGTGGGAGATTTCAGATATTAACTTGAACTAGACCGCTTTCATATCACTTTAAAAGGCTAGTTGAGCTAAAAATGAATATTCTGTTATTACATTTCATAACTTCATTTGTCTCCACTCACTTTTTAGACTGTAGTTGGACATCATCTCCCACAATCCTAAGCGGTGTTTATACTGTCGTCGGCCTGCTCATGTTGCTCATCATGCTGATGCTGTTGGTGGCGTTTTTTCTGTATCATCGATACTATAGAGGCTCGTTCCTTCCTCATTGCCAGAAAACGAGCACTAGCAGTGTCGTGGAAACCACTGTCAATGACGATGTCAACAATAACACAAGAAGTGATGGTAGCGGTGGTGCGAGACCGTCCAGATTCCCCCCGCCACCTCCACCCATGAGGAGGCCCAAAGATGGCCACCGCTCTCTGGATCTGCAGTTACTACGCTTCAGCTCTCTGGTGCCTCCTGATGGATTTAGAAGTAAAATACATACCGAGAAACCCCAGTTTTGACTGTTTCACAGTGTTACTTTTGTCTGCTGTCACTAAATGCACTGCACTTCACTCTTATTTGTACTAGTGAGTTATTTATCTCCCTGCTTCTTTGCATGTTTCTTTTCTGTTAGGTTATGATGTATGGAGTATTTTGGAAAATAATAGGCTTTTTGTTTCTTTTTTTTTTTTTTTGGTCTATTCTTGTATTTTGTTCACAGAAGCTTTCTCACTCTTGAAAATAGAATGGAATAAAACTCAAAAGCGCTTTGTGTTTTTATCCAACTAAATATGGGTTTGTTCGTGAAAGACAAAATTGGGTGTGTTCGACAGAAAAAGACAGAGTGCAAGAACATTTGAAAATAAAAAGTAAATTTACGCGGGAAATTTGCGAGGCTTCTGCTGATTTTAGCTGTACAAAAACAGCCAGTTATTCTGTTAGATATTGCTCACTGGTATTTATCATATTTTCATTTATTATAGTAATCGTGAAATGGGGGCTGGTAGCAAGAAAAGGTTTTAATGGTTTAATTATTTTATTATAATTTTTTTTTTTTTTTTTTTTTACCGTTTTCTGTACTCTGTTTACCCGGAAGTCTCGCACATTCACAGGAAGTGTGCAGTAAAATTTAATGAATTGAACTAAGCTGTTCAGCAAATTTAATTGCTTTTGTGTAAGTGTAATCTATATAACAAAAAAAAAAAAAAAAAAAAAAAGTCTTGGAAATTCAAATTATGAAGCCCGTAAATTCGTAGTTTAGACAAGCCAGAGAAATTTCCCACAGATAAGCGTATTGTGTTGTTACGTTGTGAACTGTAACCTACTCTAAATTAATACAAATATATATAACTTTTGACAGTGTCGGGGAACATGAAATGCATTGAGAAAGAGACTTGTTAGCACAAGTGATTTCAAAAATCAGAAGGAAGTGATTTGTCACAACAAATAAATAAATAAATAAAAATACAAATAAACGCCCTCTTGGATTATGGGGACACGCGTCAGTTCGTCTGCGCATGCGCACCAATCCGAATCATTTCCGGGCGACGGGACTGCTGCTAGTAAGTGTGATCCGTACAGTTATTGGACTCCAAAAAATTTTTTTTTAGCTCATAGTATATAAATACCCGGCGGCTCAACGTGAAGCAGATTAAACGTTGGCAGCGTCATCAGCTGAATTTACGCTGATTATCTGTGTTCTTGTTGTCCAGTGTCTCTCTCTCTCGTTGAACAACCTGTTGTTTTTGTCCCAGCTGAATTTCTTAAAGCGTCACTTTTTGGGTCTTCACGAATGAGCTGCTTTTGCTCATGCTGTTGACCAGTGTGTGCGCGCGCTTTGTGTCTGATTTGACAGAGCACATATCTTATTGTGTAAACATTACTAGCAATACTTATTCTCAGCAGAATGCTTGCTGCTGTTGTACTTCATACACTTCATACACTACACAGTATCATCACTCATTATTTTTTTTTTTTTAATAGCAGCATAAATTCAATTCAGTAAAAAACATTACTATCATGGGGAATTTGTTTACAGTTACAATTTTCTTATAAAATAGTAATTTTTAATTTCTTTGATGTTTAGCACTTCAGTACATTAGTTTTCATTATGGTTTTGCTTTGAAGTCTTAAATGGCCCTAAAATGGGATTATTATTATTCATGCAATGGTTAATATTAACAATATAATTATTTTATTTGTGCTTTTAAAATGTTAATACTACTACTACTACTAAATATTTTTTAGATATGAACAAGATATTTTAGCATTACTAAAGGTTTTCTTGCATTAACCTTTTCTCTGTTTTCATTCCACAGAGAAAACTCACCACCAGCAAACCTTGCAAAATGTCAACCCACAACAGGCATTTACCTGGGGGTGAGAAGTGCCTTCAAACGCTGAACACAGCCTAATAATACCACAAGTTTTAGGGTCACACTATAGATGACATGCAGCATACATTCTGATGATGTCGTATCATCTGTCCATATCAGAGCTCTTGTTCGAGGTGAGTGTCGAGGGTCAATCTGGAGGCTGAACATCATGAAGAATCCTCTTCTCTCAGATCTGCTCTAGAGACCATGGTGAGGCTCAACATTTTGATCCTCTTTCTAGATATTCGGAGTATTGTTGACTTGTTGAGCAACTTTTGGGCTCAAAAATTGGTTTGTAGATACGAGAAGCATTTGGACATCTCACTCCAAAGAGCCTGGACTTCAAAAGACTCAAAAAGTGAGATAAAGTTCTCTTCCTCCAAGCATATTCATTGGGAGATTCTTCTAATCGATCTGCTGACAGACCGTCGAATCAATTTGTTTCCAGGTTGAGAGTTCTGGGGTTTTGTTCATGGTGTGGCTGCAGTTTGAGAAGGCGGCTGTAGGGCTGCAGACGCACGGGGACCTTCAGTCCAGTCTGCAGGGGCTGCAGGGCAGAACCATCAAAATCCCTAAGCACCAAAACACAGGGCGGTCATTGCATCTTTCTCTACTGAAGGTGCTCGCACACCACATGCACATCTCCTTGTCCTGTAGTCTTACAGGTTACTCTGCATTTTCAGAAACCTTGCTCTGACCGTAATGCTAAACCTACTATTATTATTTTAGTAATTTTGTTGTGTATTTGTAATTGTTAACATTTATTTTAAATAAAACGTCATTTATTTCATTTTACGTTTTATTTGACATGTTTAACTCTATTACTTGCTTAGAATAACTTTAGACTCTGAATGTTTTGTTTATTTATTCATTTAAAATGTAATATTTGTAATAGGGACGTTTTTGGAAAAGTTTTCTTTTTAAATGCAATTAATTAATCATTAATTAAATTTACATTACTGTTACATTTAGTCATTTGAGAAGACGCTTTTATCCAAAGCGACTTTTCTTTTAACCTGTTAACTATCAGTGCTCTACTAGTGGGACACTTGGTGCTCTTTTTTTATCGCCTTTGTTCCCTGTTACAAATATTAGAAATCATCCTTATTTAATTTAACACTTATATATCTTGTAAAAACAGTTTTGAAATTGGACATTGGGTTTCCATGGAAATGGTACTTTAAACCTTTTTATCGGGCTCCTCTACCAGTTGGCAGTGTCATGTGTAATATTATAGAACTTAATATTTTAGAATCAAAACTTTTTTTCTAATCTTAACAAAGGAAGGGTCTCAGACTCAAGATTCCATATTTGTTGACTATTTTGTGATATAAATAATACTGTGACAGATTTATAAATTTGTGACAGGAAAATGCATTAAATTCCGTGGAGATTGGGAGTACTCAAAGGAACCTCAATTTTTGTGATATCAACTTCAAATTTGGAACATAACTTTGATTTTACAGCAATTTAAGATTTCTAAAATATTTTCTAAAATCTAAAATATTTGTGTGTAAAATCTATTTATATAAAATATATAAAAAGGTGTGTGTGGTGTATATAGTCATATATATATATATACATATATAAGTTCCCCCCCCCCCCCCATATGGTCAAAAGTGCATTACAATTATAAAAGAATCAGAAACGTGTTGTTAAAATACTTTTACATGGACATATTATGCAGCCGTAATCTTACCAAAAACACCTGTTTATCTGAATCATTTCTGAACGGCCCATTTGTGTGTTTAAACAGAGATCAATGAGTGTGAGGCGCAAATGGTGGTGTGTGATGCTCACGCTGAGTGTGTGAATCAGTTTTGGATCGTACTCCTGTCACTGTATCCATGGTTACCGTGAGGTTCCTCATGGGCCGGGAGCCAGCGTTTGTATGGAGTCTACTGAACCTGGTAAGAGACTGATCTTCAGAAGTTATATTGACAGGTGTGTGCACTGTTTTGTGGGAGAGATTTCAGATATTAACTTGAACTAGACCGCTTTCATATCACTTTAAAAGGCTAGTGAGGTAAAATGAACATTCTGTTATTACATTTCATAACTTTCATTTGTCTCCACTCACTTTTTAGACTGTAGTTGGACATCATCTCCCACAATCCTAAGCGGTGTTTATACTGTCGTCGGCCTGCTCATGTTGCTCATCATGCTGATGCTGTTGGTGGCGTTTTTTCTGTATCATCGATACTATAGAGGCTCGTTCCTTCCTCATTGCCAGAAAACGAGCACTAGCAGTGTCGTGGAAACCACTGTCAATGACGATGTCAACAATAACACAAGAAGTGATGGTAGCGGTGGTGCGAGACCGTCCAGATTCCCCCCCGCCAACCTCCACCATGAGGAGGCCCAAAGATGGCCACCGCTCTCGGATCTGCAGCAGTTATTACGCTTCAGCTCTCTGGTGCCTCCCTGATGGATTTAGAAGTAAAATACATACCGAGAAACCCCAGTTTTGACTGTTTCACACAGTGTTTTACTTTTGTCTTTTGTCACTAAATGCAATGCACTTCACTCTTATTTGGTACTAGTGAGTGATTTATCTCCCTGATTCTTTGCATGTTTCTTTTCTAGTGTAGGTTCTATGGATGTATGGAGTATTTTTGAAAATAATAGGCTTTTTGTTTCTTTTTTTTTTTTTTGGTCTATTCTTGTATTTTGTTCACAGAAGCTTTCTCACTCTTGAAAATAGAATGGAATAAAACTCAAAAGCGCTTTGTGTTTTTATCCAACTAAATATGGGTTTGTTCGTGAAAGACAAAATTGGGTGTGTGTTCGGACAGAAAAAGACAGAGTGCAAGAACATTTGAAAATAAAAAGTAAATTTACGCGGGAAATTTGCGAGGCTTTCTGCTGATTTTAGCTGTACAAAAACAGCCAGTTATTCTGTTAGATATTGCTCACTGGTATTTATCATATTTTAATTTATTATAGTAATCGTGAAATGGGGTGTAGCACGAAAGGTTTTAAGGGTTTAATTATTATTATTGTAATTTTTTTTTTTTTTTTTTTATTTTTCGTTTTCTGTACTCTGTTTACCCGGAAGTCTCGCACATTCACAGGAAGTGTGGTAAATTTAATGAATTGAACTAGCTGTTCAGCAAATTTAATTGCTTTTTGTAAGTGTAATCTATACCAAAAAAAAAAAAAAAAAAAAGTCTTGGAAATTCAAATTATGAAGCCCGTAAATTCGTAGTTTAGACAAGCCAGAGAAATTTCCCACAGATAAGCGTATTGTGTTGTGACATTGTGAACTGTTAACCTACTCTAAATTAATACAAATATATATAACTTTTGACAGTGTCGGGGAACATGAAATGCATTGAGAAAGAGACTTGGCACAGTGATTTCAAAATCAGAAAGTGATTTGTCACAACAAAATAAATAAATAAATAAATACAAATAAACGAAACGCCCTCTTGGATTATGGGACACGCGTCAGTTCGTCTGCGCATGCGCACCAATCCGAATCATTTCCGGGCGACGGGACTGCTGCTAGTAAGTGTGATCCGTACAGTTATTGGACTCCAAAAAAAATTTTTTTTAGCTCATAGTATTAAATACCGCGGCTCAACGTGAAGCAGATTAAACGTTGGCAGCGTCACCAGCTGAACTCACGCTGATTATCTGTGTTCTTGTTGTCCAGTGTCTCTCTCTCGTGAACAACCTGTTGTTTTGTCCAGCTGAATTTCTTAAAGCGTCACTTTTGGGTCACGAATGAGCTGCTTTGCTCATGCTGTTGACCAGTGTGTGCGCGCGCTTTGTGTCTGATTTGACAGAGCACATATCTTATTGTGTAAACATTACTAGCAATACTTATTCTCAGCAGAATGCTTGCTGTTGTCTTCATACACTTCATACTCTACACAGGATCAGCAGCTCATTAGTCTGCATTACTGACGTGTGTCACTAAAGCCAGTGTTAACTGCTGGCATGAGCTGTATGTATTCTGTCCATCTCGAGTATGTTCTTGTTGCATATATATATATATATATATATATATATATATATATATGTATGTATGTATGTATATAGAAGGAAGTGCAGTTGGACTGAAACTAACTGATGCTGTTTGTGTTTCAGAGGATGTTGGGGTATATCTGGCAGTGTTTCTATTCCTCATGTCTGCGCTTCTGGTTGAAATGGTTCCTCCGGCTGATCACAGGAAGATGCGAGCTGCAGCGTATTTGTGCCCGATGCAAAGCTGGAGCGCTGAGGACGTCACAGATAGGTGATGATCATACAATTACGTATACCTTTATATATGGGAGAACAGTTAAAGGAATCATTTGACCTGTTTGTAGTCATCTGAGTTGCTCCTTTAAGACAGTATTTGATCACTTTTGCAAACCTGTCTTTGCTGTTTTCTTTGTAGAGTATTCTCTGAAGTCCTCCAAAAGCAGGGTAAGAGTGAGAGACACTGATTTCTGGCTGCTTCGGTGCTTTATTATCTGAGCTAAACATTAATATGGATCTGATTCCTCACTCAAGACCAACTGATCAGATTGACCTTCGCTCTCCACTGTGCTCTGAGTATGTTTGTTTGTGTTCGATCAGGTATTGCGAGCAGCTCTGTCTTTGAAGGAGAATGATTTGGACGTCCACCTGACTCAAATAATCCGGGAGAAGAGTATCAAGGAGCAGAAAGATCCTACGTGAGGCTCTCTTAAGACTGCATTAACTTTGTTCAGTAGGGAAAATAAACATGAACATTTTGCAATGCACCTTATTTTGTGACAATCAAATTTTTTTTTAACATTACTAAGAATATATGTCCACTGATATTCATTAAGAATTAATTCTAAATATTCTTTTCATTTTTTTTTAACCATTATTTTGACCAAGTAGCCTAGTTTGCAAAATGTTTTATGTTAGATTTTTTTTAAACTATATAGTTATTGTTTTTCACTAAATAAAAATGACACACAAAAACAACATCCATTAATTTGGAATAAAAGTATCTGAAGGGATAAATTAAATAAATAAAGCCCAGAAACTACATGATAAAAAATAAAAAAGTCCCAATCAATGAATTTTGAGCATCATATAATTTATGTAAGATTAATAATAATGTAAAAAATCTAGTTAATTTTTTTTTAGAATCAGTTTCCCTAATTAAAATAAAATCTAAAGTATATGAAAATAATATTAAAACACTTTTAATAAATATTAAACTGTTACTAAGTCTGATAAATGCATACATGTAAATAAAAACATTAGAACTTGACTAAGCATGACTGATGGTGAATCAGTAAATAAGCTTATTAACTCTAGCACCCTGTTTACTACTGAAGTCTCTTCTTGTGGTCTAATTTTCACAGTTGATTATTGATTTATTTATAGCATGTATTCGAGATCTGTGTACGTTGTGGATATTATCAATGTCTAAATGCAGTTTTATATGCAAAAAAACCCCAAAACTCTCTCTTACAGGTTTAAGGTGAATCTCCGTCAGTGCTTGTTACAAATCAACGGATATGACGAGCTGTTTGAGGCGGTCGAGGGACTTAGAAAAGAGGTGTTTGACTCAGAGAATGAAGAGCATGAGAACATGCTTCTGAAGGTGATTTATCTCATTTTTATTAGGTCTGATATCTCAGCTCGGTTCTGACTGGTTTGTGTTTGTTTTCTGTCAGTTGTGGGACTTGTTAATGCCGTCCGTGAAGCTGGAATCGAGGATCACTAAGCAGTGGGGAAATATTGGTTTCCAGGGCGACGATCCGAAGACTGATTTCAGAGGGATGGGGATGCTGGGACTCACAAACCTCCTGTAAGTGCAACTTATGTTTCATTGCTTCCCTAACGCTTTTAAGTTGACGTTTTTCTTTGTTTGCCCAGTTTTTTCAGTGAGAATTACACAGACGCAGCCCGGCAGGTCCTGTCACACGCAAATCACCCCAGACTAGGGTGAGTCCTCACTGATGCAGGTCACATGGCCAGACTTAGTGACTCTCGCATTCAAAGTTGGTGAAATTGCTCCTCCTTATAGCATGCTTTTGTCATTGCAGGTACTCGTATGCCATAGTGGGCATCAATTTGACAGAGATGGCATACAGCTTAATGAAGAACGATGCTCTGAAGCCTCATTTCTATAACACAGTACCTGGAAAACCCTTAATGCAGCACTTCCATCAGTTCTACTGTGAGTAAAAGAATTAAATAAATAAATATATATATATTACAACTTGACAGCTCATTCAGCTTACTTTAAAAACATATTTTCATTAAAACAGATAGATAGATAGATTGCTGAAAGGATTATTTTTGATTTCATTTAAGATTATTCATTTCTTGAATTATTTATTTGAGCAATGCATATCAAGAGCAGTGAGTCTCACAAAACCTGTGGTCTGATCATATTCAATTCCAAAATAAATAAATAAAAATTAAATAAAAAAATGACATTATGATTCAGGAAAATGAAGGCTAAGTGTAGGACAATACAGATGTTTTTTAAACACAATAATATACAAACATACACTACAATAATATAATTCTAATATATATATATATATATATATATAGATAATATATATATATATATATATATATATATATATAAACAGTTATTATATTATATAAAATATTAATAATAATATATTCATATATTATTATTATTAAAAATAAATGTAATAATGCTAATAATATATTTGTATAAAATGTGTTAAAAAAATTGTTTAATTTTATTTTTAGTATATATTTATTTTAGTCACTAAAATAATAATATATTTTATATATACAGTATATATAATCATTTTTTTTTTACTGCATTTATCCTTATTTTAAAAAATTTTTTTATAGTAAATATTGCATTTAAAAGTACTAAAACATGCTTACTGGTAAAATGTCTTGGAGAAACGCTCACTTATTTTCTTGTGTTTGCAGGTTACCTGGCGTATGAGTTCGATAAGTTCTGGCTGGAAGAGGAGCCGGAGAGCATCATGGAGTTCAATCGCTACAGGGAGAAGTTTCACGACAAGGTCAAAGGTCAACTTCAGATGCCTGAGGTCACGCTTCTCATGACCGTGGACCAAGAAAAATGATTCCAGCATCTTTTCACAGACAAAGGAAACTACAACAGTTGATTTTCTTTTCTTTTTCCATTAACTTTAAGATAGTTTTTAGTTAGGAAATGTGCATCGTGCATGAAGCTTTATTTGAAAATTAATAATTAAACAGCTGCATAAACTCTACATCAAGGGTACATAGCTGCTTGTTTAGCTACATTGACCTGGTCAGGGAAAAGACTTACACTAAGTATTATTAATAATACTTTCAAAGTGATGTTTAAAACCCTCCAATGAACAGATTGGAATCCTTCCACACTTGAACGTGTTGGTCGTGGTCACGTGACTCCTGCTTCTTCATCTTTACCCATCTCAGGAAGATGTTAGGAAGTTGTTTTTTTTCTTCTGTATGCAGATGATTCAGCCCCTTTGCATGTTAAAGTGCGTTTAAGTTGTATTAAACCCGCACCTGTCATCATCAGCACAATTCTTTGATGTGGCCTGCAACGAGTATTTAATATCTAATCTGTTTTGTGAATATTGTTATTCAGACCTCAACTCAATTCCAAAGGACAGCATTTGTATGCACAAACGTTGATGTGACATTGTGTCGTTGTCTTATTTATAAACTGATGTAATTTTTATTCCTGATGACCTGATTAATTTTATAGTGTTGGATTCATACCTAATGTTGAAGAATAAAATTAGTGACTGAATATTCAAATACAAAGTTTGCTTCTTTTTTTCATTGGTGGGTTTGGCAATAAGAATGTTAAAAAAAAAATTGAGGGTAGTTATGTTTAATGCAATTATTATTATTATTATTATTATTATTATTATTATTATTATTATTATTTTTGTCTTCCATGTTATAACTGGTCACTACTTTTAATAATTCTTATTCATATTTTTACCTTTACTAGGCAATAATCATTTGAAAACTCATCCTATATGAATTTAAAAAATATATTTTAATTGCAGCCTGTCAACAAATATGATTGTAACATTTACATGCATAATAGAAATTTAGTTTTTTGAAATGATCATGATTTTATTAACAACACCATAAATATTTGTAACTTATTTGTAACTGTTCCTTAAATTAACATTTGCATCATGATCATTTACATTTAAAAAAAAAATTGAAGAGAGATGCATATGCATTTCAATATCAGACTTACTCCACATAAAGTACCACAACTTACTACTGTAAAAAAAAAATAAAAAAAATAAAAAACTGCATGCATAAGCAAAATACTGTTTAAAATTTGTTAAACTATTGCAGGTTTATAGAAAATTTTTTTTGAAGATTTTTTTATCTACGGGATTAATGCATGATACTATAAATACATAATTTTTTTTGAAGATATATGCATATCGCTCATTTCCCATACAGTTCAAAACATAAGTCCACAGTCACCACAAAGACATCCGAAAGTTGTATAAAGGTGTTTATTGAAGCATACTGTACGTGCTTATCTTTATGTCTTTTTAGGTTTCCAGTAATAAGGCAACACTTTTTAGGTCATTCCAGGGTTACTTGTTGGATATTTAGGGTTGAATAGACATTAAGGTAAATAGTTGCTTTAAACAAAGCTCCAATTGCTTAAAAAATTAGGAAATATAAATATTACATAAACATTATGTACATTAATATATCAAGGGGCTGAGGTTCAGAAGATTTGTGCATTGTGTGATCATTGTGTGGTTTTTATAGTGGTTTACCCTGAAAGAAAGGATGACAGTCATGATCTGGATCTGGTGTTTCTGTCAGATGCATCCCGTAATGTTGCCTGTTTAACTTCCCAAGCGGAAGTGTGAAACTGGAAGTTACACCTGTTCTCGTCATCGTCCTGTCAGAGGAATTTGAAACAGCCGCTCATGCGAGTCTGTGTGTTTGAAAGGATTTCAGGGCTTTGAGGTGAAAGATCTACGTGGTGGCCTCGATTCTGCTCCTGGACATCATCATGGCCCGCTTGAGCTGCTCGAATGACACGAACATCACCACGTTCCAGGAGCCCAGCCTCAGGAAAGATGGAACAAAACTGAAGGAGAAACAGAAACATTCCGGCTGCTAGTCAGAGAACATTTCAGATGTAACGCGTTATGAGAGTAGGATTCATTTAATGCATGATTTATCATCAAGTATGTGCCGCTCACCCTTTGTAGAAGGCGGTGGGACCCTCTTTGGTCATCATGGTCCAGGCACAGTTGAGGGAGCTCCTGTACTGCTCAGGAGGAGAGTTCATGTAGCGCGTCTTCACCACATCCACAGGAGACGCGATCACTGTCGTGACGAAACCCGCTCCGAACGCAGACACGAAATGACACGGAAGATTGTCTGTGATCAGAAAACACCAACAAATCACAGGAAGTCTGGTGTCTGGTGTAGACCAACAGCTTTTTTAAGTATCATAGCGTTATAGTTTATATTGATGATTTTTGTCTTTGTGTGTTTTTGTATGCTTCGTAATGCATAGATGTCTGTCTGTCTGTCTGTCTGTCTGTCTGTCTATCTATCTATCTATCTATCTATCTATCTATCTATCTATCTATCACTAAATGTTAAATAAAAAGAAAAAAAATTCAACGTATTGTAATTTTGTCTTTTGTCTTGATTTTATTCAGTTAATTAAATAGTCCCCTTATTATTCTTCAATCTAAAATGGAATTGTTTTATTTACAAATGTAAAAAATATATATTTATTCATTATGTACTGTATGTAAATGACGTGTCTGGTGTATATCAGTACTTTTTGGGTAGTATTAATATAATATTATAGTATTCATTAATATTTTGTATTGTAAGTTTTAATTTTAATTCTAGTCATTTATGAGCTTTTGTCATTTTATTCGTTTTTTTATATTTTGTTATATAAATATAATTATAAACTTTAAATATATTGTCATTTTGTCTTAATTTCTTAAAAGTCTTAAAGTCTTAATTTCTCTTTTATTCTCTTATATTTTATTCAGTTAATTAAATAGTTGCCTTATTGTTCTTCCATCTGAAATTATTTATTTTGTATTCATTATGTACTGTATGAAATTTATGTGTTCGGTGTAGACGTTTTTTTTCTAATAGTATTTATTAAAATTTTGATTAGGTTTTACTCATATATTTTCTGTTTTTATTTTATTTTAGTTAAGGTTTTAGTAATTTTGTTATAAGCTTTTGTTATAATTTTTCTTTTTCTTTTTTCTATTTTATTTTTACCTATCTTTTATTTATTTTTATTTCAGTTTTAGTCATTTTAAAACTTCTACTTATTTCAGTTATTTGCCAAAGGTAACATTTCTAATTTCATTTACTTCATTACAGCAATAACACTGAGTTTTATTGGTGTCAGCTAACTGTATCAACACTGGTTTTGATGGTGTCAGACACACTTTGTTCTGTCTGTGTGTGTGTGTGTGTGTGTGTGTGTGGAAACTTCATCACACCTTTGCCCTAATTTTACAGGCCCTTCACTACAAAAGTGCTGATGGCGTGAATGAGACAGTGAGACCTGACCTGATCACCCGTTCTATCTTATCTGCTGAAAGTGGTTTGTGCTGGTTCATTCTAGCATGTTTCACACTGTTTATTAGCGGTGTGGGACGCTGAAGGGAGGGTGTGTGAGCTGTAGTCCAATCACAGACGCTTTGGCTGCGTCTCCTCATGGACTCCTGGCCTGATTTACAGGCTCCGTCACACGCTGGCATGTGTTTTGATTTTGGGAAACACTGTCTGCTGAAATCACGTTTTATGAATTTAACGATTCTGGTTTCTACCTTAAAAAAATACTAAAATAGAAACGAGACAAAAATGTGACTTGAACAGTAGAAATGGCTCGTCCTGTTTATTGAAATCTCTGAGTTGTTTGGGTTTCTGATTCTGAGCCCTGCCGTGAGGTTTCATACCTGACATGAGTTTATGTTTGAGAAGGGCTTCCTTGATGAGATCGTAGGACACCAGTTCAGTGCAGTTGACCAGCGCGTTCCTCGTGATGTTGGGTAGAGTTCCTGTATGGAAACAAATCAGATATAAAGATATTCAGAGTCATCAGTGCTGTGCAGCTTAGGCAAAGACAGAGCTGGCATGACAAAAACACATGCTTCTGATACAATTAAACGGCATATTTGGCTCTTTTCCACCCCAGATGGCAATCAATCAATCAAATAAATATAAATAATTGTATTATTATTATACATACATATATACACACATATACCACACATATATATATTATATATATATTATATATATATATATATATATATATATATATATATATATATATATATATATATATATTAGTGCTGTCAAATGATTAATCACGATTAATCACATCCAAAATAAAAGTTTTGTTTACATAATAATGGCGTGTATGCTGTGTATATTTATTATGTATATATAATACAATATACATTTAGGAAAATTAGTTATGTTTATATATAAATATATTTATATATTTATATAAAATATAAAAATTATAATATATAAATGTATATTGTAATATTTTCAAAATATTTACTGTATGTGTATATTTATATATACATAATAAATATACACATTGCACATACATTATAGTATGCAAACAAAAACTTTTATTTTTGGATGCGATTAATCATGATTAATCATTTGACAGCACTAATATATATTACATATATATACTATATTAACATTTATTTTATATTTATATTTTGCTATTTTTTGTATATTTTGAAATAAACTTTACAGTGTAAATATACATATATATTATTATTATTTATTTATTTTTTTTTACTGATTCTTGGGCAATCTCATTATGTATTACACCAAGCTTAGACAAAAATTACTTTTAAAAATAATTATTACAGACAAATATCCAAAAAAATAGTTTAATCCAAATAGAAATGATAGATCGATAAAGAACCTTTAACATCCACAGAATCTTTCCATTCAACAAAAGTGTGTAAAGGCTCTTTCAAAAGTTCTCACACTTAAAAAAAGGGTTCTTTTAAGAGCTGTTGACTAAACGGTTCTTTTGGGGAACCCAGAATGTTTTTTTTTATGGCATCGCTGCAAAAAACACCTTTTGGAAGCTTTATTTTAAAGAATGAAGTAAAAACAAACACAAAACACACCTTTCCACAAGCCCCGGAGCCCCTCGTGCTGGAAGATCTGTCTGTAGGCCTGCATGGTGCCGCTGTAGCGTCTGCCCACCCCCTGCAGGTTCATCTGGGCCTGGAAACGCACCTTCACCACATCTGTGGGCTGAGCCACAGACACGGCCAGCGCTCCGGTGGTGCAGCCCGCCAGGATCCTGATGCCCACGTTGGGGTCTGCAAGGAAAAAAATGACCAATCCATAAACAAGAGACCCCTACACTTCCACTTAAGAATCAGCTTTGTCTCAGATGTTTCTCCTTCATCCTAATTTTCTCGTTCTGGTCTGAGAGAAGCAGCTGAGGTTTTATTTCTATCTAATGAAAAGCGGTCTTTTTGAACGTACTGTCTTTGCCGCGTGTGTAGAAGCTCTTGACGTTGTCGTAGAGGCCGATTCGTATGGAGGCGAAGGCCATCTGTCTCTGAAGGCCAGCGACTAAGCCGTTGTAGAGCGAGCGTGGGCCCTCCGTTCTTACCATGGTGCTGATGGTCCCAAACACCCCTCTGTACCGGATGCCTTTAGCTGCGCCCGTCACTGCTTTCTCCCCCTGGATCTGGAAGAAAACATGGAGAACACAGAGAGACTGTGATGGGAGTAAACCAGACCCATTATACTGTTACTGTATAACACAGTTACAAGTATGTAGTAATAATAAAATTAATTTAAAATGATAATTTTTTATATTTGCCAAGATATAGATCTACCAAATGTAAAAAGTAAATTTTTAGAAACATGTTACAATTACCCACTGTAAAAATATTTAATAAAATTATATGTAAATAATTATATATTTTAATATACAATTTTAAATTATCAGTGATATTTCCTTTCAGAATCTTCAGAGAAGGTATAGATATTAATAACTACCAAATGGACCGCAAATTATTTATATCATATTTAAAAAGAAGGAAAACAAAAAAAAAATTATAAATTTTTAGAAAACTTAAAAGAAATCTTTTGGAATTTTTAAAAAGAAGGAAAACATTTAGAATTTTTCATATAATTTGTATCATAATAATAAATATATTATTTGTGCACCAGATCCAGTTCTCAGGTTGAGGTCTGTACCTGTAGCCGCACTTTTGCGGTGTCCAGAGGGAAGGTGACTAAATCAGCGATGCAGGCAGCCGTTCCTGCGCTGAGAACCTTCACACCCAGAGGAGGAGGAACATCAGACGGCTTCAGACCCACCATACTGACAGCTGAAAACACACGCACTCACTGCATTACAACACTTGTCATTATAAAATGCATGACATACAGTACACTGCTCGTCAAAAGTTTGGACACAACAACTTATTCTTTATTATGACTGATTTGCATGTTTTAAGAAAAAAACATGTCACAAATAAAAACACTCATATATTTGAGCTCTTCTGGACATTCATCAACCAGCTGCATGAGGAGCATCCTGGGATGCTTTGAAATGACTGAACGCATTTGCATTATGCTGCACAATGGTTGAATACAAATGTATACTACAGTAGACTATTTTTCTTCCATTAAAAAGTTTTTTTTTTTTTTTTTTTAAGAACTTCAAATGTAGACTATAACACTAATTTCAAGTTTCTCTGCAGAAACCTTTCAATCAAAGTTATGTAAAACGGTCAAACTCAGTCAAAGCTTTTAGCTCCTGGTATAAATATTTACAACATATGCAAATGTTCTCAAAGTAAAGATCAAAATATTTCAGCTTATTTTGTATGCTTTTGCTAGAACTTTTGCACAATATAAATAATATAAAAAACAATGCATTACATTCAAATGAAAAAATTTTTATATATTGCACAAATTTAAATAGTTTTTGCATGCTATCTATCACATATTCAGAATTTTACACTTTTAAAAAAAGTGTCAAAAGTAGTATATTTTTTTTAATTATTTACATTTATTTATTTTTTTACATAATATAGTTCTATTATGAATTCAAGATGACACACAAACATGGTGAACTGACCTGTGATTGAGTTCCTCTGTCTGATGGAGTGACAGGATGATGACTGGAGCTCTGGAGGGACGAGGGCATGCTCTGTCTTTCTTTATATATCATTATCCAAGAGGAGTTCTTCCTCCTCCGCTCAGGGAGGTGTTTCTCAGGGAAAGATTACTGGCCGACACAAAGTCCACCTTCCAGCACAGAGTCCAGTACAAAACATCCCACATCCAGATAAACAAGCGCTTAGATAACTAGTGAACACAAAGCTTTTGAAAACACTTCACGATGCTGCTGTCATTAACAGGCACATTAACATGCACAGCATCAACAAATGACTCACGCATGCTTAATCACCAACCAATGGGATTGTGTGTAAAACATTCAGCTTTAAGCAATACATTAAAGTACCAATGCTTAATAAATAAATGTTCACTGCAACATGACTGCAGATGTTTAAAATTTGGCTACTAATGAAAGTGCAGATGCATTAAAGGAGCTCAGAAAAGCTGTCAGCCAATAGCAGCGCAGGGACAGTCCTGCAGGGTCTGAAAGATGATTGGCCTCTTGGAAGGGTGGGAAACGGTAAAATATGAGCCAAATAACAAAGCTCTAAGAATGTATATGAGTTTCTGTTTAACAGATGGAGGAAAACACGCAGGAGTTCAGCTGAATCATGAAGCATCAATCACTGTAGCCTTCAAATGCAACACAAACTCGATGATCCTCAACAAACATGTTCTGCTCATTAAAACTAAAAAAAAAATTAAATAATTCTCATTACAAGTCAAGAACCTTAAGGGTTGTTCAGACAGATATGCTTCTAAATGAAACCATTAATATAATCAAAGAACCATTAAAGTTGAACCATGTGATTTCTCCACCAATGAATCACCAAAAAAATGTAAATGCTAAATTTATATTTAAATTAAATGTATAAAAATTTAAAATAATTAATAATAATATGGACGTTCAGACAGACATGATTCTTAATTGAACCATTAATATAAAAGAACAACTAAATTTACATTTAATGTAATTAATGTAATCATCTAATTTATTTATGTAATTATAATTCTTCTTCAGACAGATGTTTCTAAATTGAACCATGAACACAATCCAAAAACAATAAAGTTGAACTATATGATTTCTTTGCCACTGCATCGCCAAAAATATATAATTTAATATAAATTATACATATTTATTTACATTAAACTTATGAATGTTAATAATAAATGAAAGAATAATTAATAACAATAGTAATGATAATAGTACAGTTATTACATGTTGTTATGGTATTATTATTATTAATAGTAATAATAGCAATGGTAATAATTCTTCGGACAGATATAGTTCTAAATTGAATTGAATATAAAAGAACTGTTAAAGTTGAAGTATGTGATTCCTCTGCCACTGAATCACCAAGTGGAACTGCAAAAATAAAGTTTGTTTTTAAACAAGTTTCCTGAACACTCCCCCATCTGCCATTGGCCAAAAAAAAAGACAGTCCCGCCCCAATCTCACGTAATTGGTTGAGCCACTGATGCTGTGTCAGAATTCTCAAACAAACAGAGCTACATTTTTTTTTTAAAGTAGCAAACTAAACCTATGCCATTTAAAAGAGCAATATCGTTTAGATAATAGTCAGATTATATGTATTTTTAAAAACATGTATTTTTATGGCACACAAACAATGATCTCAGCCAGAGTGACAGCACAGCATTAATCTTTAACCCAAACATACACCTTTATCCAAAAGAACCCAAAATAATACTGAATTGTGATTATTAATATCATGTAACTAAACATTTTACTACATAAAAGCAGCAGTAAAACTCTATTTGTCATGAAATGAGATTATTCTCATGAATCAGCGGATCAGTGCAGTGAAATGAACCGCATGTACAGACTGCTTTCCTGAAACAAACCACCAGAATCAGTTCACCGAACCGAACAGATTGAGGAAGGGGAATATTCCAGCTGGCCATGTTTCATTTGCATTTGCTTAACAAATGCAGTGTATAATTTTGTCATGTTTTACTATCTTTTGCTAATAGCCGAGCTACTGTCAAAAATCAATATACTGTATATCCTCAATGCTGTAAAGTAAGATCTGTTTGTCAATCTAATATGAAGACTTCAGCTTCACTGATAGTCTGATCTCTCTCAGAAGGACTGGATCCGGACTGTGAAGTGGTCTAGTACTGGTCTAATGTTTATCTGAGTTAGTCATTAGGATGTGAAGGGGTTGACGTTTCGACTGAAGTTCATGGAGGACTTACAACAGGCCTGAACTGTACAGGTTTATGCAACAGACACCAGCAGCAGCTGGAGCATTATCTTCAGTCATCTGCTGACTGTCCTACAGCCGCTCCTGAACCAGCAGGAACACTTTATCAAGGGAAAATCAGGCCAGATATGCCAATGAGAGCAGAGACTAAGACTTACTTTAAAGAACATTGAATTCTAACTGGTTTTTCCGATCTCAAAAGCCTTGTCCACAATCATAATAATAATAATAATAATAAATAAATAAATAACACATCCAGGGGTTGTTACCACCTAAGCTACTGGGGTTCCTCAGGGCTCAATGCTTGGACCACTTTACTTCTCCATCTACATGTCATCTTTAGGATCCGTCATTCAGAAGCATGGCTTTTCCTATCACACTCAACTCTACTTCTCATTCCAACCAGATGATCCAATGGTAGCTGTTCGCACTGCAGCCTGCCTGACAGACATTTCTGGCTGGATGAAGGACCATCACCTTCAACCCAGCCTTGCTTAGACCGAACTGCTCGCGGTCTCAGCCTACCCAGCACTTCATCACACTTCTCTGTACAGCTAGGTTTGCCAACCATAACTCCTTCCAGGACAGCCAGGAACCTTGGAGTTGTGATTGATGATCAGTTAAGCTTCACAGATCATATTGCTACAACAACCCGGTCCTGCAGATTTCCCTTTTACAACATTAGGAAGATTAGACCCTTCCTATCAGAGCAGGCCACACAACTCCTTGTCCAAGCTCTTATTCTCTCCAGACTGGACTATTGTAATGCCCTCTTGGCGGGCCTTCCGTCTTGTACTATCAAGCCTCTGCAACTGATCCAGAATGCAGCAGTGAGATTGGTCTTTCACGATCCGATAAAAGCCCACGTCACTCCTCTCTTTGTCAGTTTACACTGGCTGCCAATAGCTGCTTGCATCAAATTCAAGGTACTGATGTTTGCCTACAAGTGACACCTCGTGATGCCATCCCAAAGAGGCACAAAATCACAAGGTATTTTAAAGGACTTTCAAAGGATTTTAACTTTATTCAGCATTCCAATCAATTGAATATCTAAACGTAATATTTTATTAAAAAAATGTAATTTAATATTTCAGACACAACTTTTTGTGTTTTAAAAAAACACAGCACATTAATGAAGCTTACATTATTATATTGCGACAGTGCTCTGCAGGTTGTTGAGTTTGCACTACTGCAGTAGACTTTGATTTTACTGGTTAATTCATAAACGGCAAATGTACAGGGATTTTACTGTTTGCATTGCTGATCTGTGGCACAATACCTGGATCAAGTGCAAAAGATAAAAGGTTAAAGATAAAACAATACTTGATAGGTAAGCGGATAACGGAAACAGATAAACAGCTGACTTATCAAGTAGTTAGTGATGGGAAAGTGCTTTAGCAAGTAGTAAATAGGTTTATTTACAGGATATTTTGCTCCTAAAAAGTTCATTTTGAAGCTGAGAGATGAGTCTTTGCAAACAAATTGCCCGGTAATGACGTAGGACTTGTTGACTGAGACAGCATGGTGTTATTATGTGTGTGCCAAGTATCTCCAGTACAGGGCCGATCAGAGAACATCGCGTATGATTGGACGTCTGCGCTCACACCCTCTAAACGTCAGTGGTGGAGTGACACGGCATTTCATTCAGGACACATCGCTGTGTAACAGCCCTGAACCCTGAACAACAGCACAGACTTCAAACACAAGGCCTCAGTCAAATGTATGCTAATGACAGAGTCTCACAGCTCTACTGGCCTCTAGTGGCCATTACACTCAACAACAGCCACATTCAGCATGACCAAGCAGAAAATGAAAATTAGATTATCTTAAAACAAAAATAATAAAATAATAAAGAAATAAAAATAAAGAAATAATAAAACGTAATAAAAATGTAAAATAATAAATAAAAAGCATATGTAAATAAATAAATATATATATAATGTGATATATATATATATATATATATATATATATATATATATATATACATAATGTTGAATTAATATTCATTGTAGAAAATACATTAAATTGACATTTAACTTTAATAAAAACATTTTCTATTTTCTCAGTGTTAATGCAAATTAACAATTTAACTATTCATCAAGCTTTGAATTTATGTGAAAAAAAAATCTATTATTTTATAATTATATCAGAAAAACAATTTTATTACTAATTACTAAACAAAATAATTCAGTGACGGCTTTATTTAGCCTAAATCTGCATCCCTGCTACCCAATCTGGCTTAATTTGATCTTATTAAAACTTAGGATTTCAGTTTAAATGTTATTTAATTCAAATGAAATGTTATTAAGGTTTATTGATAGAAATCGCAGCGTGTCCAAGTGCTGCAAAAATCGCAAGCATACATAAAATGTTAAATAAAACAGTGCATATAGTAGGTTTATCTGAAATGGAAGAAACCGCCATTTCTAAGGATCCTTTCACTGACACTAAAAAAAAAAAAAAAACCCTTTCAATAGTTTTACCCCACTTTTTATACTGCAAGTGGACTGTAATACAGTAAACAATAAATGAATCAGAAGTGAAGAGTCTTTGATAACAGGACAGGATATTTCCTTTTATACTTTTAATTCCTGGACGTGACCTAATCATTTACAGGTCGATTTCAACCATTCACATTAAAATGTAAACTTAAAAACAGCAGCATGAAATAAAGTAGAAAGTCCTCCATTTAAAAAACAAACAATAATTTACGAGAAGGTGCACAGACATGCCACATGCCTGGTGAGAACACAGAAAAATAAAAACTGTAGATACACTATAAATAAGATACAAAACACAGCCGGACAGCATCGCCTCTCAGCTGAATCATATCCAATATTCAGCGCTGACAGGTTATGAACACCCTCACATTTTACAAAGAAGAAAAACCCAAAAGTGCAGGTGCAAAGAATTGAGAGAGGAAGAGAGAAATGAGAAATCTGGGAAATTACAGATAATTTAGCGGCAAGAAAACGTTGTTTCAACAATCCCAGATGACATCTAACATCCCAGTGTCCTTCCTCTGTGTCAAGAGTTTGTGGTGTTAAATGTCACACTTACGCTAAAGATGATTTACTATACTGTAAAAAACAATATCATTCTCTTAATCTGCATTTTTGTCTTATTTCAAAGTAAAAATATCTAAATCTTGAGAAGGTACTTGAGAAGCAACACCACATAAGATTCCATAAGACTATGATTATAGAATATAATATAATGTAAAATAAATGTAAAGTTTACCTGTATTGTTTGTACAAATACATTAATTTAAAAATGTTTACATTTTGATTTTTTTTTCTTCTTGTTTTGGCGTAAATGTATTTTTTATTGGGGTCCATCCTTTTTTTTTTTCTCTTGCTCACAGTTTTGCTTCTCAAGTAAGCTGATAAATGTTTTTAGGATGTTTAGATACTTTTATTGGAACATGAAACAAAAATACTGATTAAGAACATGTTTTTTTTTTTTGCCCAATCAGGACTAGTGAGCTATTCTAGACGCGATTACTATGATGAACAGTCTAACTGTATTAGATATTATTAGTAACCATTTCTGTTTATAAAGTACATCAAGCGCACTGTAGTATACAACAGGTCCTCTCAGACTTTGTACAGGTAAAAAGGTCATTCTGTTGGTCACATCACGGTCCCTCTGTCATCAGATCAAAGACCAGCCTCCGGGAAAACTCATTACTGTCCGTTCGTTAACGAGCTCACGCAAACATCAAGCCTTTGAAGCTTCACGCTGATTTAAGAGGAGATCAGATTAGGTTTAGTTAAAGAGACAGTTCACCAAAAACAAAAGTTCTGTCATCATTTGCTGACCTTTGTGTCGTTCCAAACCTGTATGAGGTTATTTCTCAAGGTAGAACGCAAAAGGAGATATTTAGCCAAATGCCCAGGCTGCTCATTTCTATATTTCTATACAATGGACAACGGAGATTTCAAGCTCCAAAAATAACATTAAAACATCATATAACTTGCCAATAAACGTCTTAAGTCATAAAATAGGTTTATATGAGAAACACACGTATATTTAAGTCATTATTTGCTAGCGTATGGCTTAAAAAAACTCAGTAATAAATAGTGCATAAGTCTATATTGTGTAATTTTATATTTAGATTTACTGTTAGAAACAGTGAAACCACACCAATCAGGGTTTTTTGTGCGCATATAATATTTCAAGCTCCAAAAATGACAATGAAACATTAAAGTGGCTATTATGATTATTACAAAATATCTAAAGTCTAGGTTTGTGAGAGAAACATACTTAACTTTAAATTGTTATATACTAGCACATGGCTTTAGAAAACTCACTATATTGCGTACGAGTCTATTTTTATGGTGCTTCTTGTCATTTTTTAGCTCAACAGAGATGGGCACCATCCACTTTCATTGTATGGAAAAACTAGCATTAACTTTTTGCAAAAAAATTCTGTCAGTCAGGTTTGGAACATAGACGTGAGTAAATGATGCCCAAATTAGAATTTTTGGATAACTAATCCTTTAACAACGAAACAGAGTTTTGAACGCAGAGGTAATAGTTTTTAGTTTAGCACGTTAGTCTGATAGCGAGATCTCATAGTCACTGAGGGACATGTGTTGGTGTCCCACCTTGCGCACGTTCTTGGCGTTGGTTATTCGTGCGCTGATCTCCACAGGCTTCTCAAAGTACTGCACCAGGGCTTGTTCGGTGAGCACAGAGGCCAGGAACTGCAAGAAAGTGATGGCCCAGTCCTTATCGATGCTGGCGCTGTGAGGTAAACCGGCTTTCCCATGATGCCCCACACCTGCGTACGGCCCGCCGTTGCGTATGAGCACGGTGTCCTCCGCGATGTCCTCGCACTGAAGCTTATCGTCCAGCTCGTGGGAGCCGGTGCTCAGGACGGAGTAGGAGGACATGGACGTGTCGTCTTTGGTCTCGTCGTCAGAGATGAGCATGGCGGAGGACATGGCCGTGTCTTTGGGCGATGAGTCCTCCAGTTTGATGTCCTCTAACGGACCTGTGACGCAGGAGTTTGTCTCGACATCACAAGGTTTGCAGCGCGTTCGCTCCTGCTTGCTCCTGCACGCTGGGATGCGGTCGTCCTCATCGTCCTCGTCCTCGTCTGTCTTGTGAGCGGGACTGCAGAAGAGTTTTCCCACCTCCCCCATCTCCAGCAGCAGGCTGGTGACTGTAGCCGTGGCGTGATATAGCTCCTGCTCGTTGGGGTCTTCGCTGAACATGTTATAGAGAGTCTTGCACAGCTCGATGAACTGACTCTGAAGAAGGAAGAGAAAACAGATTCATCAAAAAAGTCAGATTTTATTCATGAATAAACAAACCTAATTTCCTTGTCTTGCAGTAGATTTATTTATAGGTTTTTTTATAAAGTAAAATGTTTTAAAATGATTAAATTAAAAGTAAATTATATATCTATATATCTATATAGCTATATATCTATATAGCTATATATCTATATATATATATATATATAGACATATATGTGTTATTATATGTGTAATAAAATAAAACAAAAAAAATAAAAAAATTATATATCAATGTAACAAAAAATTGTATATTCTACATATATTCTTTATAATAAAGTTATATAGTTTAATCTACAAAATTGTCAATTTATTAAATTACGAATTCAAATAAAATTATATAATAATAATAACAATACTATACTTTGTTATTTATTGCTATTTATATAATGTTTTTTATGTTATTATCTAATATATAAAAGCTAGGAATTAAATAAAGTTGTACCTAAAATGTCCATTAAATTAAAAATATATAATAATAATTTTTGTATTAATAAATAATTATATATAATATTGTTACTATATTTTTTTAATCAATTCATATATATAATGATATAGATAGTTATATGTATATTTACTTTTTTTAATCAGAGAAACCATTATTTCAACCAAACAACCAATGTTGTAAATTAGAATCAAAATATTTAAATATAAAAAGCTAAATATACTAGCTATCTAGTGAAATGTTTTATTTTTTAAACACATTTGCAATTTCAAACACATTTTCCACTGGCAGTTTTTCGTGTTTAAATGAACATGAATTCAAAATATCTCATATTTACTTTCTTAAATCACATTCCTGGTCTCTCGTGCAATGTACTACGAAGAAAGAGCAGGTTTATTTTCATGAGCTTTCTTGCTCAGCCCATTAAAAAAACCATACAAAATGTTAACCTTTACCAAAAAACAAAACAAAAAATTAATAAATAAGAATTCCATTGAACTTTATATCCTAATGATTTTTGGCATAAAAGAAAAATAGTTTGACCCATACAATGTATTGTTGGTGATTGCTACAAATATACCTCTGCAACTTTTGTGCTCCAGGGCCACATATTTGATGGGTTGTGAATGGAGAATCTGTTTTAATAGGAGTTATGCTCGTAAAGTATCTTTGGTTGGTCTTCTGATGTACCTGGTTGAGTTTGGGCAGATCCTTCATGTTCTCTAACTTTGCTTTGGTCTCCTGGTTCCACAGGCGCAGGTACATCCGGTAATCCGGAGTATGCATTTTCTTAACTACACCAAAGACAGAATGTTGCACATTTCAACAGCCCTCCAACATCAAACATCAGCTCTGATTCATTTGCACCTGTATAAACAGAGAGGGTATTTTCTCCAACCTTTTTCACTTTTAAAAGTGACAAAACCATCGTCCTTCTCGGCTCTGTTCTTTTGGTCGAGGCCTATCAACGAGAGGTCAAAGCATCAGTACCAGTGATCACAGGTTCTGGACTGGGCATCAAGAATCATTTTCACTGTCATTTTGGTGTGGTAAGTGTGAGCATGCAGCAGTACCACTGGAGGTCTCCGGGGTGATGTCCTCAAAAAAATACTGCGTAGCTTCACACGCTGAGTCGGGCTCCTCCTGCTCATGGTGCAACTCTGAGAACAACAAATACATTCAGCCTCTTCTAGAGCTCAGTCTAATTCAGATAAATACACATACAACTCACAAAATACATGATACAAAACGCTTCAGTAATATTTCTTTTAATGATCTCTAATACATTTTGCACTTGTATCTTGAAACTTCTTTAAGGATAATTCTTTTGATTTGTGGGTTAATTTTGACCCAGACATGTTTGTGACACGCGAGTGTGAAGAAAGAACAAAACATCCGTCTTCACTTTCATTTCTGCTTTATATCCATATTTCCTCTCAAAAAAAGAGAAACACAACTAATAATCTTACAGTTACCACACATAATATACAGTATGCATATCTGCAAAGCAAACAGCTATATGCAATGCTGAATAAATATAAATACAAAATAATTTTGAGCTGTATTAATTCGCACCATGTTAACAGTGTTAAACATTTTATTTTCTCTTTTACACCCACATATTCTCACCTACCTGGAAGTATGTGAATCTTGTACAGAAATTTGAGCTTTTCCGTCAGGTCACCGTGACATAGGACACCTAAAATATGTGTAGAAAAATAAACAACCCAATGCATTTTTGAATTGAAACGTATTTAAATCATATCATATATTTAATGTTTTAAACTGTTATTTTTTTTGGTCATAATATAGTTTGACTAACACGTTTTGACTTCTAAACATACTACTAATACTGTGCACATTATTATTATTTTTCTTCCATAATGCATGTGTCCTCATAAACTTTAACCAAAATGATTGAAAAGATGATTACAACTTCAACAGTGGGACTGGTCGTGATAAAGCGCACTCACTGAGGCCGCTGATGAACTCTCTGAAGTTTATGAGCGCGTCTGCGTTGTGGTCCAGCAGACGGAAGACGCGCAGGGCCAGGTCGTCTGTGTGTGTGCCGCAGGCCCAGGGGAAGAGCAGCGCAAACAGCACTTTGAACTGCTCCAGATCCATGCGGTACTGCTCCAGGTACGGCAGGCTCGGGTCGTGCCGGCTCATGGGGTTACTGGTGCTGCCCCAGTAACAGCTGGTCAGATGCTCAGCCTGATGGTCAGAGATACATGCACAGGTCATGATATTCATCTTATAAAGTCAACGGATATGGAGCATGTGCGTTTAAATGTGAATGCACCTGCGATGTGTTTACCTGATGTTGTTTACCTCAACAGACTTTATGATTTGAGGCGTAACACAAATGGGGAGTTGGATTCAAATGTATTACAAATTTTTAGCACGTTCCACTAAATATGACCAAAATAATCACAATAAAACAAGAAAATAAAAATAAAAATCATATCATATAATAATAATAATAATAAAATACCAATAAATAAAAACAAAAATAATATTTTTTAATATATATATCATGTAATACTTTTAATTTAATTAATTTAGATATATTCATTATTATTAACTACATACTGCAGTATGCTACATACATTAAATGTGCATTATACTGCATGCATTATGCAGAATATACTCACTTTGCAGCACACAACATTAATAAACTGTGCTTACAGACTACATATACTCACTATATAGTATGCTACATATACTAAATTTGCAGTATAGTATGCTACATATACTAACTATAATAATAATAACTTAAAAATATTTAGCAAGCGCAATTAAATATAGGCAAATGTCAAAACAAAAAAATACTGTAAAGACAATAAAAATAATAACATTTATTATAATAATAATAATAATAATTAAAAATGCTTTAGCAAGAACTATTAAATGACATGACAATTTCATTAAAATAAGGCTACAAATATTATTAAAATTATTATTATTTTGTGAATTATACTAATTAATACCAATTTATTAACTATGATCATGAAGTCAATAATAATAATACATTTTAAAATAATAAAATGGTTTTACTTCAGCTAGGTGGCATAACTTGTTGTGAAAAGCCGTTTTCTGTGACTTTTCATTATTACCATATGGAAAGTTTTCTCTGATTAATAACCACATTTATTTCTTTAAATTAACAAGACATTTGGGACAGAAATGGCTTTGATCCAGACACAGGGAAACCCTCAGAGTGCTTTCTGTGTCAGTGAGAGCTAATGAATGTCCTGAAAAACTGCTTAAGATGGAGATACATGACTCTCTAATAAAAACTCAAGCATGTGCAATATATTAACACACACACTGCATCCATCATAAATCACAGCACACACTCTTACTGTATTGGCTGATTCATGACCTCATCAGGTGACTGACCTTAAAGAGTGTATAAAGCTCCTCCAGCTCATCGATGCTGAAGGGCGTCTCCGTCACGATGGTCCGCACCTGCAAAACCAGTGGATGAACCAAAGATATTAAACTCCCAGATCCTCTGACTGAGTGCAAATAAAACACTAGCATCAGTACGGAGAGTGTCTGATTACCACATTGCGTTTGGTTGTGTCTTCAATGGCCTGGATCACTCTCAGCCTCTGTTTGAAACGCATCTGCTCAATCACATCTGCCCGAATGGAGCCGAACTTCTGCAGATCACAGTGAACATCAGCAAACATGCAATACGACACAGACAGAAGCCATGGAAACACTTTGTAATAGACAAGGTCAGAATTTGAGATGAACGCACCTCATAGGAGATGCGCACGAGTTTGAAGATGTCCACCTCAGGATGAGGATCCCTGTTATCCGTAAGGAGAGAGTGAAGATGAGGGATTGGAGGAAGAGTGCTGTCCTTATTAGTCACGCTGTCCAGATACCTACAACACACATACACAAGCACACACACTCGTTTGTCAGCAAAACGAAGAAAATCAACACTGTCATGCACAGATCTCGCTATTCGATAAATACTGTAGTATACTACTGTATATAAATACACTTTGCAGTACACTATATACACATATATTTCCGTATAGTCCCTGTGTAGTACACTACATGCATATACAGTACAGTATAGTCCCTTTGTAGTACAATCTATATACATACATCTTACACTATAGTCCCTATATAGTACATTACATACACATATATTACAGTATAGTCCTTTTGTAGAATGATATATATACATACTTTACACTATAGTCCCTTTGTAGTACACTAGATACACATTTATTACAGTATAGTCCCTATGTAGTTCACTACATACACATATAGTAGAGTATAGTCCTAATGTAGTACACTATATACACACATACTGCAGAATAACCCCTTTGTAGTACATTGTATACACATATACTACAGTATAGTGCCTTTGTAGAACACATACAATATACACAATATACATTATAAAGTATGTGACACACACTAAATTAGCCATATCCTGTATACTCTATGTAGCATGCAACATATAATTACTTAGCAGTTGCTAGACTCACTACGTAGTATGCTAGATACACTCAATTTCCAGTGCACTGTATACTCCATGTAGTATGCAGCATATTTTCACTTTTCAGCACACAACATTAACAAACTGTTCTTATAGATTATATATACTAACTACATACTGTAGTATGCTACATACATTAAATGTGCATTATCCTGCATGCATTTTATTGTATGCAGAATATACTTACTTTGCAGTGCACAACATTAATAAACTGTGCTTACAGACTACATATACTCACTATATAGTATGCTACATATACTAAATTTGCAGTTTAGTGCATACATTATGTAGTATGCAGCATATAATCACCTTGCAACATGAACAAACTGTGATAATAGACTATATACTCACTATGCAGTACGCAACATACACTAAATTCGCAGTACAGTATACTCTACATAGTATGCAACACATGACTTTGCAGAACAGTACATATGCAGAACACTACACATACCTACTAGGCAGCATACCACAAAATACTCATTACACGTACTACACGTATTAAGAAGCATGCAGTTGTCTTACCTGCCCAGGATGGTCATGGCCTCTCCGTCATCTTTGCAGCTCAGCAGCTGATGGATGTTAGCGTCGAGCACCGACAGCGCTAGCTGGAAGATAACCTTGATGCCCTCGTAGAAGAAGCAGTCGACCACCACCACGGCACTCTCGAAGGGCATGACGGAGAGGAAGAGCGTGAGGAACCAGGACAGAGAGATGGTGGAGATGACACTCAGCGCCTGCATGCAGTCGTACAGCTGAGGAACGTAGACGTGAGCCAGCTCCTCAAACACACCCTGGTCCACTAAAGCACCTGAGATACACACAAACACACTCAGTGCTGACAGAGCTTCCTGTTTTTGCGTTGCACTATGAAATCTGTTTTTTCCCCGCATTTTCCAATTCATCGAAATCATGAAACACATACAATTTAACATCAATTCATTAAAAGTTTAATAAAAATATATTTTTAGGGCCCTATGAAATACTGAGATTTTTTAAATCTAAAATTCCAAATTTCCCAAATTCTTTGCTTTCCACTCAAACTTTTCTAGATTCCATTTAAACTTTAACAACTTAAGTTGTCACATATCTTACAATAATAAGGCCCTATGAAAAAACATTCTATTTTTTTCTAAAATTCCATTTTATATAAATTCTGTGTTTTCCACTTTAATTTTTCTGGATTCCATTTTAATGGATCAGTTAAATGGTAATAATCAAAAAGCATGTATAATCAATTAAATTAATTTTGTACAAAAATAGTGCTCTCTCTCTCTCTCTCTCTCTCTCTCTCTCTATATATATATATATATATAATTTTTTTTATTTTTTTCTTAAAAATTTTGTATTCTGGATTTAAAATGGAAGATTTAAAATGTAATCAGATGAAAACGAATCAATTCCTTTCATTTTTGGGAAACAAACTGCTGCACAACAAAGGTTTACTATTAAAATAAAAACATGGAATAAATGCAAGAAAAGACTTGTGTAACTTCCTTAAAAAAGCTGTATTATTATTATTACTTTGAGAACTACATTCTATAAAATAACACTTGTGAAACAAATTCTTTCATTGGTTCATGGTGAGTCCATTTTCAGTTTAATAAAAATCTTTTTTATTTTACTTTGTAATATATTTATGTCCTTTAAGACCTTTGAGTTTTGGTGTGTATCTGAAAATAGTTTTATGAATTAAAATGGTGAAATACAGTTAAAGTGACTCTCAGAGCAGCTCTGGAGATGAAGTTTGTGTTCATGTCCTCATACAGTGAGACGACAGACGCTGAAAACACTGCGAGCATCACGCGTGTAGTGTGTAGTAGACAAAACTGTGCCACTCATTCACACAGATCACAGGCACTGACTTAATATTACATAGCAATCTTTTGTGGTTTAATATTCACAGATACTAGTCCATATGGCCATGTGATTCATTGAACAGTCTTACTTTCATTTATGCATCCAAAAAGTTCCAAATTCCGTGACATACTGTGTTATACTGTAAATTCCATTTTTATGACAGCATTCAATGATTCCATTCACATTTTTCCACACGGAGGAAATCATAGGGTCCTAGTGTTATTTGGTGGGATGTAAGAAGCTGGATGATCCTGGAGCTCACCTACGACTCTGGTGTTGTAGTAGTCGGGAAGCATGCGCTCACATAATGCCACCAGGAGCCAGAAGGCCTCTTCCTCTTTAGCGTACAGCAGCAGGACGGAGGTCACAATATTCATGGCCTGCAGAAGACGACAGACCGGCATTATGATGGTGCTGTGGGTGCATTTATTGCAGATGGTTTGTTGCTGTGCATCGTACCTGGCAGTAGCCGATGTTGGGGTTGCGGAAGGCGTACGCAGTGAGGACTCGACGCAGGGCAGCGATGCCCATCTCGTTCTGAAAGGCCGGATGCTCTGGAAGAGAGCGGTGAAGGTCTCTCTCGATCTCCTCTGTGGCCAGATTATATTTCCCCATTGACTTCTCCACCAGATCCTCATAATAACCAGGATGAGTGGCCATCTCGTTAATCGCCCCTGAACACACCAACATACAGATAAACCCATCAAACAATCAACAGCTCAAATTTATACAAACCATTCAGATTATATTTTCATATCCAAAAAAAAAAAAAAAAAAATTATTGAATATATTTATAATTTATTTAATATATATATATTTAATAACATATGCATAATACAAAAAAACATGTATCATCATATTAAAATACCATGTACATTTGGTTACAACTTGCAGCTTGCTATTTACAACCTGCTCATTGCTTCTGTACTGATAATTATAATAATACGTATGATAAAATGCTGATAATACTTGTTCAACTTCAAACGGGCAGTTTAACATTAGCTGAGCTGTAACTTGGCTAGTTTCCAAGTAACTTCAGGCCGTGATTTTATCATATTGTTCCCCATGCTAATGCAGACAACTGTGAAGTACAACAAGGCAGCTCTTGTTTACTACTGCAGAAGTGTGCTTGTGTAGTCATGTGTTTCAGTTTATGCACTGGCCTATAAAGCTTTCAAGTGTGCATAAGTGTGACTCTTCAGAATAAGGTGCTCCCATCTAACAAACAGGAAGCAGTGCTGTATTAGACAAAAAGGTATGTGCACTGGACCACAAAACAACCACACACACACACTTACACACACACTTACACACACAAAAAAAAACGTCAAAGCACATGTACAACAGAGATAAAAGTACAAATGTCTAGTGCAGTGGCTGGTTTTGCAATCAGGAAATTAAGTGCTGATTACTGTTTCTTGCATAAAAGTACAACAAAATGTTCTTAAAATCAAACCTAAAATGTATTATTGTTTATTTTCACGATTTAAAAATAAAATAATTATTTTTAACGACACATTTCTTTATTTTTAATTTATTTCGAAAATAACTGAATGCATTAAACACATCATACTTGAGCAAACCATATTTAATGTAGTCTGGGTCATATTTCCTTTTACTTTGCCTATTTTAATTAATGTTTTTAAAATCAAACTTAAAATACATTATTATTTTATTTTCATTATTTAAAAATTTTTTTTTTTTACTTACAAAAAAAGTATACTTTTTAAATTATATTATTTCACTTTTTTTTAAATCATTGTTTTATTATTAATTTATTTAGACAATACTTGGCTTCCTAAAACACATCATGGTCCATATAAACCATATTTAATGTATTCTGAAGTATAATGTAGACAGAAGGTGATAAGACTAATTATTCTCCTGTCCTAACTATGCTCGATTATCTAGTTGTTATTTATTATTTGAATCCAGAGTTGTTTTCTCGCTGCTGTCTGTGACCCAGTTGTGGGATGCATGACTCACCAGAAAACAGGAGCCAGAGCTCTCCTCTCATGTTCTCTGGGATGCCCTGCAGCACCAGCTCTTTGGTCTTCTCGGTGCGATACATACACACTCCCTGGCCGTATTCGGTGAAGTGATTCTTCCAGGCCTGCTCCTTCAGAAACTCTTTAGCCTGAAAACATGCGAGTGTAAAGAGAGCGTCTCATCATTGCTGTCTCGACTTCAGAAGTGCTGATGTGGAAAACTATGACTTGGCAAAGAAGCGAAGCCAGTGAACCGTGGACTTCTATTCATTTACTTTCTATTCTGAAATTTAAAATGTGGTGCATTTAATGTATATAAAAGCTTTAGATTAGAGAATCTTGCAAGCAAAATCCCTCCAAAAATGACTAGAATACTCTTCTGAATGCAAAATGCATACGTCTTTGCAAGATTTATGCCTTGACACTGTGTGACCAAATTAACAAAGCCTAGTCATTTTAAAGCAAATGATAAGCAGATTTTCAGGTGATTTGTTGCAGGGTCTTCTCATAAGGTGCACTTCCTGTGTGTGTCCTACTAAAGTATCTGCTTTAACCACAACAAACACAATAACCTGAATCTGACTTCAGCCTTTGAACTCTGACTGGATGAGGTGCGTGCAAATGCCGATAAACGAACACGTGTAACCGCACCATCTTTAACTAAAACTAAAAACATTTTTATTACTTGAAATACAACAATAACTGAAATGACATATGAAAATAAATTTTAAAAATATATATTTTATAAATCATATTTTTATATTTTATAATAAAAATAAAATACATAAAAACCTAGATTTATTTCAACTAGTTGAAGCAAAAAAATAAATAAAAAATAATAATAATAATAATTCAGGTTATTTTTGTTTAGTTCAACTTGAAGATCTAAAATAACTAAAACTTAATCAATTAAAACAAATAAAATAAATAAAACTAAATTAAAAATTATACAGACATTTAGAAAAATAATAAAAATGACAACAACATTACAAAAATTCAAATGGATACATAATACAAAATAAAACCTAATTCAAAATATTAACAAAAACTATAATTGTGTATCACTGATAGTAACATAACACTGGACCAAGATGCTATGTTCTTTGTAAACAGCCAATAATTAAGCTCCAGAACTATGCATCTTCGCATAAGACTTGTTTACACTGACAATTAATATTCATTTTAAAGTACAAACATAACTATTGACTTAACATTGGAATCTTCCTATTGTGTTATAAAGGCAAGAAGCCACTCAAGGTCATGTATAGCAGTGATTTAACTGCTTTTAAGGTGCAGCTCTTAACCATGGTAAAATGACTATAATGCACAGCCCCTTGCAGTATTTGGCAGGACACATTTTTATCCTGAATTCACATCAGTTCCTGTCCTTCTCCATCACTCCTCTCAGTGAACAGTGATAAAAGCAATGCTGTGGTGTTTGTGATCAAGCATGAGGGTGCTGTACCAGTTTGGGGTTGAACTCCTCCGGGGACCGCCGGCGGTACATGGTCATCAGGGCCTGGGTTGCCGTGGGAACCCTGCTCTCATTGAGATTGAACTGCCTGTCCCTCTCTCCCTCAGAGCTGAGGGCGCTGCGCTGCGGACTGCAGGAGAGCGCACTGCCCTGCTGAGAGTACACCTACACACACAGCACAGCAGAAGATATGGAGGAGAACGTTAGAGACATTACATTTTTTTTCCTTTTTTGAAAAGTGACAGTAAACACATTCTAATAAATGCTGTTCTTCTAACTTTGTATTCATCAAAAAACTTTGAAAAAATTCTTTCCACAAAAATATGATCATGCAACACTGAAGACTGGAGTAAAGATGCTGAAAATTCAGCTTTGATCACAGGAATAAATTACATTTTAAAATATATTGAAAACAGTTATTTTAAATTGTAAAAACATTTCACAATATAACTGTTTTAACAGCATTTTTTTTTTGAAAAATGCAGCCTTGATGAGCAGAAGAGACTTCTTTCAAACATATTAAACAAATCAGGATTCTTTGATAAACATAGAATTCAAAGGAACAGCATTTATTTGAAAACAGAAACCGTTTTTAACATTACAACTGTCTTTTCTGTCACTTTTGATTAATTTAATGCATCCTTGCATCCCATTTATCCCCTGATTAATTTCTTTAAAAAATCTTACTGAGCCAAATTTTTTAACAGTACTGTCTATATATATTAAAACAATAAATCTATTAATATTTAAAGGAATGAATACCAATAGACAAATAAACATTGTTGTTCCCACCTCGTCGTCTGAGCTGCTGAGGCTGCCCGTGATTTCCCGCTCAAAGTAGATTTTGGAGGTGGTCTGCTGCAGGAAGTCTGAGATCCTCTGCACCAGGAAGTCCCGATCTTTGAGGTTGGCAAAAAGGAAGGTCATTTTGTTCTTGGTGCTGATTGACAAGGGGCTGGGAAGGACGTTACAGCTATCGGCTTTCTCAACGATGGTCACCTAGTGAAGAAGGATGCAAAATGCAACTCACAACCTATTTTATGTCCACAATGTGCCATAATCAATATTAAAAATGTCCTTATGCTGCAAGAACTGACTGGACTGTAAACACGGCAGAGAAAGGAGGATAAAACAATGTTTAATGTGTGCATACTGTGTACTTTTATGCTTATTAAGCGGCTGGTGTGACGCACCTCTCTGAGCGGGATAATCAGGCTGCAGACGGTCTCCTCTTTACTGGTGAAACAGATGTAATTAGTGGAGACGAACATCTGTCCAAGAATGTGCATCTTGTTGAAGGGGGTCCACAGTGTGCAGTCCGTGTGGCCGTCCAATTTCTCATCTTTCGGCAGGCGGAAAAGTGCCCGGTATCGCTCGCTTTTAGCCCTGGCGTCCAAGTCCCTGAAGTCACAAAAACAAATATAATACTGAAAAAGTTTCCTAAAATTCTACAATATTGTCACTTTGCTATAAAATTGGTGGAAATGCATGTCAGAGAGTTCTTACATAATCCTCTTGTCTCACATGGAAGGATTTGCTACTTTCAATTTCACACAGATGCCAGATGGCCATTCACTCCAAAATATAATTCTTCACCCTTTTGTATTTCAGCTGCCATTTTTAAGACAATTACTGTAGGAACCGGACTTATGTTTCTGATATTATCTAATAAATCCAATAAGCAGCTGTTCTGTGACTGACCTCAATGCAAAAATATTTCATATTCAGTATTTTTTTCATTGTTTTACAGTAAATTTAGTTTCTAGCATCACTTAATCTTGATCGATCTGCTTTATCTTCCTGAGTGTTGCTGTCACACACCTTTTGAGGGCCGACACTTTCTTGGGCGACTTCTTCTTGAGTTTGGGCAGAGAGCGGTCCTGCTCGAAGCCCTTGTTGTCCAGCAGCTGTCTCATGGCTATGTTGGCAAGCTGCTCCATGAGTTTGAAGGTCTCGTTGATGTTGAGGAAGACGGAGAAGACGTGCTCGCTGCAGCGTGTGCTGACGCACACCATGTCCGGCAGCAGCAGCGTGGCGTTCTTCTCCAGCTGAGTGATGTCGGCCCAGCGGATCACCAGCTTAGCTGAAACAAACCATTACTCACACTGAGCCAGGAGTGACAAGCGCATCTCAACATGGGAGTGAATCCCCTAGTGAACAGTTTTGTGTGTATGTGGAACAGAACTCACTCTCAAACCTGCAATGATTGGCATTGTTGTAACCAAAGTTTTCCCGTCTTGCACTTTGGCATCTGCTATTTTTTACAAAAGTAATATTACAACGACCAAAGACTTGTAATCTTCTGCGATTCTAACTTAACGAAGCCGTTGTGTTTGGTAGGAAAGTTGGGAAGGCTGCTTTGCAGAGCGCACTCTTGGAGGGTTGCCATGTCCTCTTATTATAAACAATACTTATTAAGCTTCTTTGTGCTTGTTGTTTAGGCTCGGCTCGGCTAATAAAGCGATCCATTTAAAGTAGTTAATAAAGTAGACAGGTGCAGGTCATGATATTTTCGTATGTGGCTTATTTCCAAGATATCACACTTGGATTTTATTTACCATTTTTTATATCAATACCTGGCAACACTGAGTCAAGGAGTACTTTGTTTCCTGTGATTTCTTCCACCACAACTGTGGTATGTGTTTAAATATGTCATTAACAACAAGCTGTTCTGTTCGGCTCCTCACACTAAGTAGAATTTCTGTAAATATGGTTCCCATTACCTGCATTTTTCAGGAGTTTATTAGTTTGTAGCATGTGGTTGTGACTCCCGTAAATTACTGACTGTGTGTGAACAGAACAGGATTAAGCACTAAAAGTTGAACTGACATCCAAATTTACCTGCATCGTGTACGAGGCCAATAACTACTCACCAGTGTTATTTTTCAATATCACTGATATACTATTATATTTTTTAAAATATTTTGAATTAGTAATTTAGCTTTTATTAATTTTAGAATTTCGTAATTTTGCCTTGTGCTTTTGAATTTTTTTTTTAAATTATGTCTATATAGTTTTTAATTTAACTTTTTAAAATTTTAGTTTTACTTTAATGCTTAAAGGGATAGTTCACCTTCAGTTACTGGTCCACATCGACATGCATTTTGTGTTTTTTCCATACTATGGGGACCAGCAACTGAAGGTGAACTATCCCTTTAAAGCTAATATAAATAAACCAATTTAAAGTTTATTTTTAATTATTTATTTTAGTTAACATTTATTTTATTTCAAGTAAATGTTTTTTTAAATGTGTGTTAACGATAATAACCCTGCCACTCACTTCAGGGAATATCGTCAATAATGTAACCAGTTTAATAATATAAGCTATTGATGAATGATTGTGTTTTTCCACACTCCACTGCCTGCATCTTGTGTTTTTAAATGCAAAAACACAAAGCCAACTATGTTTTACAATACGGTCCTTCTTCTTAACTGTTATCGCTGGCATACTGTCAACAGTCTAATTGTAACATTTGCTGACATTTTTATTCAAAACTGTGGTTCCTGTATTTTAAAACAACAAAACAATACATCACAATAGATACAATCGGAACAAATGCCCAGCCCTGATGTGTTGTTGCACATCATATCCATCGGCAGCAGTACTCACCCTCTTTCCCGAGCAGGTAGGAGTAAAAGCAGAGGTGGTTGATGCTGAGGTACAGCCAGCCCTGCCGCGGCACCTTGCCCTTCCAGTAGCTGCAGGAGTAATAGTTGACCAGCTTCTCCTCCTCCGGCATGATGAAGAGCTTGCGAAACTTAGCGATGGCCTCCTTAAACTTATCCGTGTCATCATCCTCTCTGATATCATGGCTTTTGTTGTATTCGGCTATAATGCCCTGCACACAAGCACACAGACAGACACGTGTAAGCACTAAAGCACCAATTAAATGAATCGCGTGTTTGCAATGCTAATGTTTCACCTGTATTTTGCCCTTGACGAAGGTGGTGATGTCATTCTCGTTCTCGAAGATGGAGAGCGTCTGCAGCAGATTCTGCTCCAGCCATTCCCAGTTCTCTGTGATCTCCTTACGAGAGCTCCCTGCCAGAAACAAAAACCTCTGCGTCATCAAATAATACTAATCCACACATTTACCATAATGAATTTAATTTTAAGTCTTTATCTGCAGCAACTTCATTTGCTCAGAACTGAACAGCAGATGGGTCCGGGTTCATCATTTAATTAGCTCTGTATTAGCACAGCTCTCCTCGGGCAGTAAATCAAACACATTACTGGCAAGCCAAATTATTCGTTAAGATCGTTCTGTGACGAGTGCCTTGCACTTATGTAAAGACGGAAATACACAATTATTTAAAAAACTAACTACCTATGCTACATTTGCTGTTTAACCAAAACTCACAAAAAAAAGAAAAACCACAAAAAAATTAAAACATTTTTTTACAATTAATATTAAGTGTTAAAAATAATATTTAATATTAAGCTTATATATATATATATATATATGTGTGTGTGTGTGTGTGTGTTTGTGTGTGTGTGTGTGAAATCTAATATTAAATATTAATAATATATAAAAAAAAAGAAATTTAATATTTATATAATTTAATATTTATAATTTGTTTTTTAATATAATATATTTATAATAATATTATAGTGTGTGTAAATTTATAATATTAAATTCATTTAGCTGTTTATATAATCTGACAACCAACTATTTATATTAAATTTAATCTTAATATTATATTATATTTTTATATTTATATACATGTAACTTTAATATTAAATATTATTAATAAAATTAAATTCATTTAATTTTTTTGTCTGAAAAATTTCAATATATATAATTAATAACAATATAATTAACCAACAATATATTTTAATAGTGAACAAAAATAATAAGATTAATATTAAATAGTAAATTTAACATTAATATTACAATTTTATATTAATAGTATAGGCATTTTTAATACTAAGCATTTATTACATTATATACATTTATTTAGTTGTTTATTTTAGCATCAGTCAAAATACTGATGCACTGTAAATGCAGCCTAGGATTATTTTTAGAAAATACATTTAAAAATAAAAAAGTGCCTATGTACAGTCATGCAAAACTTTTCATAGAACATATGCACATCTCAGAAGAAACAAACGGGTCTCTCGCCTTAAATAAAGAGATTTACCAAATGGCTTGCAGCTAGCAAAGTAACAGCTTGTGAAATATGAACCAGCATTCGCATTCGTCTGTAAAGCAGATCAGCTCAGAATCAGAGCACTCTCTGCTCCTCTGGGAACCCAGCGCTTTCTTTTGGCTTCACACATAATGTTCGAGGCTGGGGCTCGACGCTATGAGGATAAATACTGTGGGACGACCATACAAATCTTACAGATATATTCATATTGTATTCAACTCCATGTTGTGTTTAACATCCCTTAAAGACACATTATTTGAAGCATCATGGTTTTTCAGGTATGTATTTTTGCTCTAGTACAACTTCGGAAGCTTTAATATGCCTCCACAAATTGGATACTAAAAAAACTTCAAGCACCTTTTATTTACTGAAATAGATTTAATTTATTTTATTTTAGAATGTTTAATTGTCTTTTTAAAAGCAACATGCTCTTAAAAATGGCTTTAATTTATTATTTATTTAGAATTATCAATTTGAAGAAACGTTTAAATAAATGTTATTTGTATTCAGATTTATAAGATAAAATGTAAATTAAAAATATAATTTTAATGAAAATATATTAAGTTAAAACTATAAATGAAATAAATAGAGCAACAGATACAGTAAAAATAGTGCAATAGTTTTTGTAATGAAACTGGGGCTGAGAATCTTTACTGAAAATTAATTGCTCTAACTATTAAAATGTTGGTATTGTGACAACTAATTCTGTTTCTTCACATGCAATTAATGTTATGTAGGACTGAGCTAAATATATCTACCAATGTAAAAATGCTGTAACTCTAAACTCTGTTACTCTAAACAGAGCTGCTCTCATCATAAGTGCTCTTAATCGCACATTCACCGCACTCTTCCTAATCCTACACCAATACAGAATAATAACAAACACCATCTTTGCTAAAACACTGATTCCTACATTGAAGTTTTCAATATCTAAACTGAACTTTAAAAGTGGAGACAGTGAGTGAACATTGCGTTCAGTCGAGCAGCGTTTGAAAGAAAAGTGGACATTGATTTCTGACTTCAGTTCAGATTGCACTTTAGAGGCACTAGGGCATGAGATAATGCTCCGGCAGCGAGCGGCCATCAGGGAGCAGACGGGATGAGAGGGAATATTCCAGAACGGGAGGCAGTATGTTACCGTGGGCGATGGTCCAGTAAACCAGGGAATCAGGGGTCTGGTAGAGGATCCTGTACGGGGCCACACGGGCGCTCGAGTCCAGCACCACGTCAAGGGTGCCAACCAGCAGACCTGTGAGAAAACAAACAAAATTTTATTCAAAGTTTTAGCTTAGTTTTTACTTTGAAATATCTGTGTTTAAAATTTTTTTTTTTATTTAGTTTCAGTTTCTCATTTTAGTTTCTGTATAAAGTTAAGAAATCAATATAATATTCCAGAACTTTTCAAGAGTTGTTTGTAATATGTGACCCTTGTTAGGATCGGACAATATTTGGAAAATCTGGAATCTGAGGGTGCAAAAAAATCTAAATATTGAGAAAATCGTCTTTAAAGTTGTCCTAATGAAGTCCTTAGCAATGCATATTACTAATCAAAAATTAAGTTTTGATATATTTACAGTAGGAAATTTACTAAATATCTTCATGGAACATGATCTTTACTTAATATCCTAATGATTTTTGGCATAAAAGAAAAATCAATAATTTTGACCCATACAATGTATTTTTGGCTATTGCTACAAATATACCACAGTGACTACTGCTCTTGTGGTCCAGGGTCACATATATTGTTTCCTAATGATCACATTATTAGACTCGTGTTGTGATCTTGTGATCCTTGTCTTGGGACTCGCAGGCATGAGAGCATTAAGAAAATGATGATTTAATACTGTCTCTGATTTAAGCTTTAGCAGCAAAAATGGTATTATGGTTGGTAAATTTGATTCATTTCCATGAATCAATTTAAACTGTTTAAATAAAGCGATTCATTTTAGTTTTTGCATTAAATATTTCAGGCTGCTTGGTTACTATGGCTGTTTGGCCAAAACGATGGTTCCTCTGACTGAATAATAATAATCATCATCATTTTACTTTTCTTTTTTTTTTATATCTCTTTGATTTGTATATACTAAAATTCAAAAGTTTGGGGTCAGTAAGACTTTTAAAAAAAGGTATTAATATTTTTATTCATTAAGGATGCATTAAATTGTTCAAAAGTGACAGTAAAGGCGTTTTTAATGTTACAAAATATTTCTTTTTCAAATAAATGCTATTCTTTTGAACTTTCTGTTCATCAAAGAATTCAGAAATCTGTTTTTTCAACATTGATAATAATCAGAAATGTTTCATGAGTACGTAGCAAATCAGCATATTAGAATGATTTCTGAATCTAGATCATGTGACACTGAAGACTGGAGTAATGATGCTGAAAATCCAGCATTGCATCACAGAAATAAATTACATTTTACAATATATTCATACAGAAAACAATTATTTTAAATTGTAATAATATTATGCAATATTACCATTTTCACTGTATTTCTGATCAAATAAATGCAGCCTTGGTGAGCAGAAGAGACTTCTTTAAAAAAAAAAAACAACAAAAAAAAAAACCCAGAAACACACTGAGATACAGCTTCAAAATGATAGTCTAACTGTGTGTAGATTGGGTCACAATAAAAACAAACAAACACATCATTCGTTAAAAAAGCTGCTGCTTGTAAACTCCCTGGGTGAGCCTCTGCACCTGTTGTTAGTGGCTTTGAAGCCACAGGGCGAGAAGGTGTGCTAACATCACTATCAAGCATCAGGACACGATGAATGAAGACACCTGCAAACCCTGCAGATCAGAGGAGGAGCTCTTTTCATCTTCTAGCACTCGTTTTCACAAAATCTGCACCACGGTTTCACAATGTCTCCAGTGTAGATTGGGCAGGTTCAGCCAGTTGGAGCATGAACAATATCATGCGCAATTCGACCAGGAATGTGCATTAGGAAGGTAACATACATGCAGCCGTTTCTGACACCACAGATTTTGCCAGAACTTGTATGTGTGATCAGGATCTCCAAAAAACAACTTCTGGCTTCCCCGTTTCTGCTGGAGCTCAAATGTGTAATAACATCCCCCGCCTGAACACATGCCTTTCTGTTCCTGCTTTCATATACTCGGATGAGCCCGGTTTCCTTGGTTGCCAAAACATGAGAAAGAGAATTTGAGAATACTGTAAGGATCACAATGATCGCTTCAGTCGCAGAGCCCTGGACTGAGCGCTGTTTACGAGATGTGTGTGCACATCAACGTAACATTCAGTTCATTCTTTAATAAAACTTTTCCCACTTCCAGTATTTCGAGTTTTTTTTGACAGACGGAACAAAACAACTTCTCTGTCAAATATTTGTCTAATTTCATGAAATAGGATTAAGCATCATAGTATATTCATGTATTTTCAGGAAAAAAAATACAGTAAAAAATATTGTATTATTAAAACATTTAATTATTTTGTTAAATGGATATATTTTAATATTATTGATAAAAATGGCCTTAACTTTCAAGCAATCACACCTAGATTTCAAGCTTGTGAAATCTTCATGCATCCACTACGAATACGGGCAACAGGGGATATGAGAATCATAATCTAGGGTTTTCATTTTTAATAAGTAACGACATTAAAAAAAAGATAATAAACAGAGATGCACAATTGCAATTTTCTGGCTTCGATTCGATTTACCCTTTTTTTTTTTTTTTTTTTTGTAAGTGTGACTGCCGATACTAATTTTATTTCTAACTACAATTGGCAGCATATGCATATAGATATACAAAAAAAAAAATTCATAATGATATCTTGAACAACTGCTTTGTGACTAGAAGGAGGTAGAAATGAGGTTGCCTGCACTGTCCCATTCAGTTGAAATCCGTATCAACAAATTCATCTTTCCACTGCAGGAAGCTGCATCTGAAGTGGCATTATATGTATTTACACAGACTGTTTGATGAAGCTAAGGTGCCATAAATGCATTTACACCGCAAAACTGCAAATGCATACATAATTTTATAAGATTAATCTCTTATAAATTCTTTTGAACAGCCACAACAAGAATTTTGGGAAAAATTCAATGATACTTTTAAATATGAAACCACCAACCACCAATAGGTGATGGCACAAAATGTTTTAATGAGTGAGTCATTCATTCAACAGATTCATTTCAAAAGGCTGATTCATTCAGAAACGCAGGCAAGTGACTGTCTTATATGAATGGGTTACTGAATCATTGACTCACTTGATTCGTTTCAAACCATGGATTTTTCAGTACTTTGAACTGTTACCATCTGCCCGAAGATACTGGTGTTCCCAGATGCTTTAAAAACAAGTCAAAAATGATCTTTTATCTGTCCCCAAGCAATTTAAATTATTAAATTCTTCTTCTCTAGTTTGTAACTGAATGCCTCAGCTAGACTAGTTATTTTAAAATTTAGATTTAATCAGCATTAAATTATGGTTTACGTATGCAGCTGTGAATGTGTTAAATGTCCACTGAGTGAGTATGCTGCAAACATACTAAACTGAGTTGAATTGAAAACGAACTGTAACAAAAAGCTGTGGCTGTAATTAGAACGATTTTCATTTGTGAAATAAATGCAGAAAAATGTCTGATTCCAGTCCCTGGCCATGGAAATAAAAAAAAAAAGAAGTAAAACAATAAATAAATACAGGTTCTGCATATCAGTTAATTAAAATATAATAAGGTAAAGATAACGATAAATAAAAAACAAAACATAAAAAAAAATTTAAATAAGTACAAAATAACAATCACTAAAAATAATATTAAAACAATAACTGAAAATATAATGGATAATAAATAATATTAAAATTAATACTGGATGGTTTGTATTACTTTGTGTTGAGTCAAGAGGTCAAATCCTGAAATCCTCTAATGCTCAAATGTCAGTCAAACTGATTACTAGCAAACGGCTCCAGTTTGCACTGCACCATTGCCTACTATTTTTAAAATATTAAATAAATAAATGCTTTAACAAACAGTATTTCTATCACTGATTTCACAAGACCTCATTGCGTGAACATTGTTTAATTAGCAAGTGGTGTCCAGTTATTGTGTCTATAAAATATACAAATTCTGCACTTGCCATAATACTTTAACCATTTGCAATATGGAAGGTCCAGTCTAGCGCACTGCATTATGGGAGACATTACGCAGTCTGCTCTGTTGTGCACTGCACATTTTGGAACCATTTAAGTAGGGAGAGTACTACACTACATAGTCTCCATATATGCCACAAGGAAACATTCGTCTGTTTTTTTCCCCCCCCCCCCCCCCTGGTGGGTATTCTTGCGGTCTTCATTAGGATGCTTGGATAAAAGTTGTAGGAGGCGAACATTTCATTGTTGCTCTTCTCATTCTAAATATAGAATGGAGTTCTGCTCTCAATTGAAATTCTCCACAGCTCGTGACAAAAGCCTTGATACACTGTATTGAAATGTTTGTATATACTTAAATCAAAGTTTGGGGTCAGTAAGACTTTTAAAAAAAGGTATTAATATTTTTATTCATTAAGGATGCATTAAATTGTTCAAAAGTGACAGTAAAGGCGTTTTTAATGTTACAAAATATTTCTTTTTCAAATAAATGCTATTCTTTTGAACTTTCTGTTCATCAAAGAATTCAGAACTGTTTTCAACATTGATAATAATCAGAAATGTTTCATGAGTAGCAAATCAGCATATTAGAATGATTTCTGAATCTAGATCATGTGACACTGAAGACTGGAGTAATGATGCTGAAAATCCAGCATTGCATCACAGAAATAAATTACATTTTACAATATATTCATACAGAAAACAATTATTTTAAATTGTAATAATATTATGCAATATTACCATTTTCACTGTATTTCTTATAAAATAAAATCAACAAAGTCTAACAATGGAAAGTACTTTAAAAAAAAAAACAACAAAAAAAAAAACCCAGAAACACACTGAGATACAGCTTCAAAATGATAGTCTAACTGTGTGTAGATTGGGTCACAATAAAACAAACAAACACATCATTCGTTAAAAAGCTGCTGCTTGTAAACTCCCTGGGTGAGCCTGCACCTGTTGTTAGTGGCTTTGAAGCCACAGGGCGAGAATGTGCTAACATCACTATCAGAGCATCAGACACGATGAATGAAGACACCTGCAAACCCTGCAGATCAGACGAGGAGCTCTTCATCTCTAGCACTCGTTTTCACAAAACCTGCACCACGGTTTCACAATGTCTCCAGTGTAGATTGGGCAGGTTCAGCCAGTTTGAGCATGAACAATATCATGCACAATACGACCAGGAATGTGCATTAGGAAGGTAAACATACATGCAGCCGTTTCTGACACCACAGATTTTGCCAGACTTGTATGTGTGAATCAGGATCCTCCAAACAAATCTGGCTTCCCGTTTCTGCTGGAGCTCAAATGTGTAATAACATCCCCCTCCTGAACACATGACTTTCTGTTCCTGCTTTCATATACTCGGATGAGCCACGGTTTCCTTGGTTGCAAAACATGGGAACAGAGATTTGAGAATACTGTAAGGATCACATGATCGCTTCAGTCGCAGAGCCCTGCGCTGAGCGCTGTTTAAGAGTGTGTGTGCACATCAACAACATTCAGTTCATTCTTTAATAAACCTTTTCCACTTCCAGTATTTCGAGTTTTTTTGACGGACGGAACAAAACAACTTCCTTCTGTCAAATATTTGTCATATTTCATGACATAGGATTAAGCATCATAGTAAATTCATGTATTTTCGGGAAAAAAATACATTAAACAATATTGTATTATTAAAACATTTAATTATTTTGTTATGGATATATTTTAATATTATTGATAAAAATGAACTTAATTTCAAGCAATCACACTAGATTTCAAGCTTGTGAAATCTTCACGCTCCACTACGAATACGGGCAACAGGATATGAGATCATACTCTAGGGTTTTCATTTTTAATAAGTGATGAATAAAAAACAGGTAATAAACAGAGATGCACCAATTGCAATTTTCTGGCCGATTCCGATTTCCCTTTTTTTTTTTTTTTTTTTTAAGTGTGACCTGCTGCTGATACTAATTTTATTTTTATAACTACAATTGGCAGCATATGCATATAGATATACAAAAAAAAAATTCATAATGATATCTTGAACAACTGCTTTGTGACTAGAAGGAGGTAGAAATGAGTTGCCTGCAAGTCCCATTCAGTTGAAATCCGTATCAACAAATTCATCTTTCCACTGCAGGAAGCTGCATCTGAAGTGGCATTATATGTATTTACACAGACTGTTTGATGAAGCTAAGGTGCCATAAATGCATTTACACCGCAAAACTGCAAATGCATACATAATTTTATAAGATTAATCTCTTATAAATTCTTTTGAACATACAAACAAGAAATTTTGGGAAAAATTCAATGATACTTTTAAATATGAAACCAAACCACCAATAGGTGATGGCAAAATGTTTTAATGAGTGAGTCATTCATTCAACAGATTCATTCAAAAGGCTGATTCATTCAGAAACGAGGCAAGTGACTGTCTTTATGAATGGGTTACTGAATCATTGACTCACTTGATTCGTTCAAAAACATGGATTTATTCAGTACTTTTGAACTGTTACCATCTGGCCGAAGATATTGTGTTCCCAGATGCTTAAAAACAAGTCAAAAATGATCTTTAATTCCCCAAGCAATTAAATTATTAAATTCTTCTTCCTCTAGTGGTAACTGATGCTCGGCTAGACTAGTTATTTTAAATTTAGATTTATCAGCATTAAATTATTGTTTACGTATGCCAGCTGTGAATTGTTAAATGTCTGAGTGAGTATGCTGCAAACCTACTAAACTGAGTTGAATTGAAAACGAACTGTAACAAAAAGCTGTGGCTGTAATTAGAACGATTTTCATTTGTGAAATAAACACAAAAAAATCTTATTACACCACCCCCCCACCATGGAAATAAAAAAAATAAGAAGTAAACAATAAATAAATACAGGTTCTGGATATCAGTTAATTAAAATATAATAAGGTAAAGATAACGATAAATAAAAAACAAAACATAAAAAAATTTAAAAAGTACAAAATAAAATCACTAAAAATAATATTAAAACAATAACTGAAAATATAATGGTATATAAATAATATTAAAATAATACTGGATGTTTGTATTCTTTGTGTTGAGTCAAGAGGTCAATCTGAAATGTTTAAATCCTCTAATGCTCAAATGTCAGTCAAACTGATTACTAGCAAACGGCTCAGTTTGCACTGCACATTGCCTACTATTTTTAAAATATTAAATAAATAAATGCTTTAACAACCGTATTCTACACTGATTTCACAAGTCCTCATTGTGAACATGTTTAATTTAGCAAGTGGTGTCCAGTTATTGTGTCTATAAAATATACAAATTCTGCACTTTGCATAATAACCATTTGCATATGGAAGGTCCAGTCTAGCGCACTGCATTATGGGAGACATTACGCAGTCTGCTCTGTTGTGCACTGCACATTTTGACCAATGTAGTAGGGAGTACTACACTACATAGTCTACATATATGCCAACAGGGAAACAATTCAGTCTGTCCTGTGATTCTTGCGAGTCTTATTAGGATGCTTGGATAAGAAGTTGTAGGAGGAACATTTCATTGTTGTCTCTTCTCATTCTAAATATAGAATGAGTTCTGCTCTCAATTGAATTCATCTCAGCTCTGACAAAAGCCTGATACAACTGTATCGAACGGCATAAAAACACAACAGAGCTGTTGACTTCATCTGTATTTAGACATCAAAATGATGTTTGGGCTCATACTGGATGAAAACCACTGGGCCTTTGGATAATGAATGAAAATTAGAGACTGACTGATATTGATTTTTTTTTTTTTATAACCAATACCAATAATTTGCATGAGGTTGTGCCCGATAACCGAAATGCATTTATTATTTTTCTTCTTTGTTTATTTCCATCATGCACTCATTCAAGCCTGTTTAATTTTTATTTAAAGTTATGTCTCTGGGATGTGATTTGACAGATTACACAACTCTGTGAGTCTCTATTTCATAGACTACATATCAAGCATTTATGTAATGCACCTCATTAATGAGGATTTAAGACAGTTATGTTAAATAAAGTCTATTTATTAAGGCAAAGCAAGTTACTTTACCTGTGAACAGGTTTGTGGCAGTCTTGCACACAATTCTCCATTTATCAGTGGATTCAATATTACAAAGTCAATATCCATTTATGGAAAAAAGCATAAATATCGGTAAATATCGGTAAAACCGATTATCTCGTAAAACTGTTCTGGGCGTCAAAAAATTGGAATAAAGTATTTTTATGAAGGTTCAAAAAGGCACTACCTACAATCTGATTGCTAAAAGGTTGCTCTTTCATAGTTCCCCACAATTTTTTAAAGCATTTATCATGAAAGCATCAACTTTGTCTCAAATGTTTCTCATAAAATGCCTCAAAAACAGACACAAATGAGTTGGCTGTTGAGCATAGAGCTATAAAAATAATACAGAGATCACAGCTCAATTTTTTTAGAAGAATCTGATGAGAAAAAGCCTGAGCACAGTTTGAGACAATGCTGAGATCTCTGGAAGTGACATATTCTGGTATGATTAAGGTAATAATCCTTAAACAAAAGCCTCCATTTGTTCTCTGAGCTATCAGTGAGAAACAAGCGAGATATTAATGAGATCTCATTTGTGATTTTTCGTTCTCATGGGTAAATAATAAATGAAAAATAAATTGGACCTACAGTACGCAATTAATTTAAAGACACAAATCAGTAAATGTTTCGAAAACCATATTATCGTCATGCACAAGTACATAGTCTTTGTCCATTCCACTTTTCTTCTGATAAAAATTCACAAGATATTTGCTCAGTTTGATGTATGTAAACATACACAAACATGTACATTGGCATTGTTTCTAGTACTTCTGGCTGAATGCTGGCTATCCAAGACTCTGCGGGTCAGTCTGCTGGCCGTGCCAGGCTCACCGACTCTCACTGGCACACAGCTCGCACATTTATGTAACAATGACATCATCTTCCCTTGCTAGTGTATGCTTTGCATCTGTCTTTTCTCACTGACAGACACAAAGAGGTATGCGCACAAATACCTGCAACATTTCGGCTCTTACAATGTCTATCTCTGATATTCACTCCGAGTTGTGCAAGAATTTCCCTTCAAGGCTCCAGCATAATTTCTGTCAGTCAGAGACATAGAGGCGAACACCACACATACTGCACCGGTCCAGCTATACATACAGGTCAGGTCACCAGGTGAGGTCAATAAAGCATATTATTACACAACATCAAACCAGCTCAGTGTCCTGTCCTGAGGCATTGAGAACAAACTGGATCTTATTGAGCCTGTTTGGTCACTAATATCTCACTAGAAGGACTTTTATATTGGGTTATTGGATGCATATATCAGCCAGGCTGATTAAACAGCCAATATTTGGCCATTCTGCATCAACCACGGCCACATTAAAAACAGCACACAGAAACAATAATGAGCCATTTCTGTGGTGTTTGAATGCATCTATACATCTCTGCACAGCCTGTTCACAGCAGTAATGGAAATAATATGATTATGAGGCTATATAAATCCATGTAGGTTCATATTATGCACAATCATACATACAAACCAATCCTTAAATATATAGTGGGCCACTATGTAGAACTGATCGGAAACCTAAATCATTTTTTAATGTCCATTTAAATTCTAATTTAATCATTTTTTTCTCTTTTTTTTAGGATTTTAAAAAAGGAACTTCTTTGTACAAATGATCAAATATGCTGAATAACATGAATCAGCAACTTTTGCACAAACTTCTCCATGTCATTACAGCAAAAAGCAGACATGAATATGAAATTTTAAAATTAATGTTATTTTTAAATGATGCTGATAACATAATTGCTAATATATAATACGTATTAAATTTGGAAAATGCTAAAATGCTTTTAAAAATAAATAAATAAATAAATTTTTCGAAGATGCAAATAATAAAAAAAAAATGTCTTATATGAAAACACTATTTCAGTCTTTCCAACTGAAATTGGACATTTCATTCTGTGCTACTTTCCGTTTCTGTGTAATTTTTTGTGGTAAATCCTAGACCATTTTTTCAGTGATCTGTCCACACAGGTGAGCGCGCGCGCGCTTGACCGACACCTGCACGCGTCCACCTGAGAAAGCAGGCATGAATGAACACACCTGAGCTTAAGCTGTCATCGTAAACAACACGAGCGTGTGCGCGGTTCATTGAGAAACCATGGCTTTACCTGCGAGTCCTCCTCCGCCGTCTCCGTGGCCCTTTCTCTTCTGCAGGATGAAATAGGGATTCGCTCTCTCTGTCATCCACAGCGCGCTGGCCAGCAACACCTCCTCAGGGTTCACCCACATCTTCAGCTCGGTTTTCTCACGAGGACATCAAACAAATCTTCGATCCGTGGTCCAGTATGGAGTCGCTGTCCTCAAGCTTATCCAAGCGTCAAAGCGCGCAGCCGATTTAGGGAAGCGACGCGCTTCGAAGATCCGTCGGGTATATTGCAAGATTATAAGTTGTCAGTCAAATATAACACTTACTGTATCGAGCAGATGAATAAATATTTAAATATGTCTATTCAGAAATATACACAGTCCTCCTGGAGCTCCTTGAGACGCGCGCGCACACCTCCCACTACACAAATAACAGCATGAACAGCTTTCTGAAAGGACGACAGTGACTTGAGCCCCTGGAGATGACTGACAGAGCCCGTGAAAAGCAGAACTGGTTTATTCCGGTGGTTACTAGGGAACGATAAGGATATTTTCAGCGTTTAAACGAGCTGCCGAAGCACGCAAAATAAACAATGCCTGACATCTCTACTCTCTAGCGCCACTGCAGCGCGTTCACTCAGCGTGCGTCACGGGCAGGCCATTGTGACGTCACGATTGTTGGCGGAAAGCACATTGATCATAAACAAAAAATGATTAACAATTTATTTTCATTAAACCAAATTAATATATATATATATATATATATATATATATATATATATATATATATATATATATATATATATATATATATTTATATTTGGGATTACAAAATACACACACACACACACATACTTATATACTTTTTGTTATGCTTTTAAATGATATATAATATAACCATATATATAATATATACACACGCACATATATGTATACATTTTAATATATAGTATATATGTATGTATATATAGAATATATGTGTATGTATAGAAAAATAATTATATTTAAAAAAAATTATTACAATTATATTTATATATATTATATATATATATTTAAAATATAATGTGTGTGTGCGTGTGTATAATGGCAAGGTATAATACATATATACTTATGTATATATATGGTTATATAATATATAGTTAAAAATCATAACAAAAGTGTGTGTATATATATATATATATATATATATATTATTTATGTCTGTGTTGAAAAATTATTCATTATTAAAATAGAAAAATAATAAGTATATATATATATATATATATATATTTAATTATAATGCATAGAACGTATACTATATTATATAATTTATAATCATAAGAATATGTTTTATTTATATCATAAATATATTTCTATATGTACATTATACATTATATTTTAAATATATACTATATAAATACAAAATATTACTGTTTCTATATTTAAAATATAATTTATATTGTACATATATAAAATTTATTTATATTTTTTCAATTATAATATAAATATACAATGTAAAACATATGATTATATATATGAAGTAATTTATAACAATAAGAAAGCTAATATATATATATATATATATATATATATATATATATATATATATATATATATATATATATATATATATATATATATATATATATATATATATATATGGTCAAAAATATAACCTTTTATATTATGTTTGGCTGATTATTATAAAATTATCAAATAAATAATTATATCATGCTTTTCCTTTAAGTTTAAGTTTTACAACAAAAGGACACAAGTTCTATTTTTGTAGTTGACTTTTAATCAGTCGGGTGAGGTGAAACCCTTATGCTTCATAAGTAGGTCAGGTAAATAAAGCAGTAGCTGATGTTTGCATGAGGTGTTTCCCCATCGGTTACACTAGATCTGGTTGTCGTATGTGAAGGATCAGATGCAGTGTGTTGTTCCGTGTGGCTAACCTCTGTGTTATTTAGGTTTAACACCCCTGCTCAGCATGACAGGTTGAAGTTCAAACCAACCACAGTGATAGCTTCACAGCAGGAAGACAGAGGTGCGGGCGGCCATAAGGCATCCATTACTGCACTGCTGCTCTGGTGGTTTGTCAGCCGCTGCTGGGTGAGAGGCTGAAGGAGATCAAGATCTTTCCTAAACCAAACCACAGCAAGAAAACAAACAAGCATGTGTCGGTGGCACTGAGGGGGCTGCAGGGGAAACTGATCTGGAAAGTGGTGTGAACTTAGAAAAAGTGATGTTTATTCAGCAAAAGAACCTTCACAGTGTGTTGTGTTATCATGATTAGCTTAAAGATAAGAAAATGAGTCTGTTACAACCTAGCCAATCAGAATCAAGTATTCCAGAGAGCCGTGTAATATAGTAGAGGTCAGTACATAGCAAAAGCAGGATGTAAAAGTGAAATGATGTGCCCTCACATCAACTTGGACAGTTTTATACTTCCAACAAATAAACGTCTTACAAAATTCCCTTCAAAAGAAAACACAGTTGCTCAAAATTAGATACTCTCACATCACAGAAAAACACATCTCTTTCACATCTCACACACATTCTCACACCATCAACAAAAAAATGTACTACTTCTCTGTGTTACATGTGGAACTAACTTTATTTTCCGAAACAAACAGACCAAAAAAAAATCCTAAATGACACATTTCAAGCATTACATCAAAGTGTAAAATAACCTCAGGTCAGTCTGACAGAACAGAACTAGAAAGGTTTTATTTGGATGGTCTGCTGACATCAACCTACAGTAAAAATCGTATGCATCATATTTTATACATGAAACACTTTAAGGCATATGATGTAAGAATAACTTTTACTAATATTTCAAGATAAACATTTACTGAACTGAAGCAATTTTGGTTTACTTGATTGTCCATACAGAAATTTAAATATGATCCATCTCTGAGAAACATTTATTTGTCATCATTTATCATCATTGTATCGCATCAAATTATACAAATTATACCCCACATTACAAACTACAGATCTTTTGATCATAAAACTATACATCTAAGTCATCTTACTAAGACATATTATTGGGAGATACAGAGTGAAAACTGATATTTACATGTATTTTATATTAGTAGTCTGCTATACTGTTATAAAGATCTCACTGATTTACTTTTTTAGATCATTACAGGCATTACACTTATTCCCCAGCAGGCATATTAATACTGTATATGGTTATTCTGTGCCTGTGTCAATATTCTGCATGTTCTCAAGGTTAAGCTGTGTGAAAAACTTTGATTGAAGCTTGTACATCAGGTTAAGGGTTGTTTTGAGGGATTTCTTTATGACTAATGACTTTCCCCTACTAGTGTCTGCTCACCACAACAACTCAACAACGTAGTAACACATTACTAAGAACGAAATTGTGAAACTGTACTTTTTCAAATTTTGCTCGTGTGACTTTATAAGAATATATGACTCATAAATATCCTAATTCTGACTGTTAAACCAGAGAGTTCCTGTTTTTGCAATTATAATATTTTACAAGGCTCACACATCAATGTTTAGATGCAGGGCCATGAACAAGGGGATGGCCCGATGGCTGAATCCACTGCCCCTTTGCCCTCATCGGTTGAGGTGCCCCTCTCACCAATCCCCCATCACCCCAGTTCAAATCTGTCTGTTACTGCTCCGTTTATTAAATTTTCAGAATGTATCTATGACAAAGGGTTCTAAAAATAATGCTTATAAAAAAGTGTTCCCATGGCTCAGTTTGCCCCGGGTTTGGGGTTAGTTGACCCGAGTCGAGTCAGTGGGTAAGATGCAACATCTGAGTGTAAAATGACCATCCGAATGAATCTGATTCAAACCCATGTGAAATAAATAATAATTATAAAAAGTAATTTAATAATTTCCTTTTACAAACAGTAATTTCTTAAAGTTAACTTTAACAACATCAACCAAATGAAGTTTAAATTTCAATATTTAATTGTTTGCATTTCTGAAACAATATGTTGAACACCAAAGCTGTAGCTTTCCTAAAAACAGACTAAACAGAGAGTTTGTTGGTCATTAGTGACTACAGGTGGAAAATAGATATATCTGATTATAATTTGATTAAAAGCATTTTCTGGTTCTTATTAGAGAAGGATTTGGTGCACTTGTACACTGTCCCTATCAAATAAACTGCAAATAATATGTACAAACCCGATTCCAAAAAAGTTGGGACACTGTACAAATTATGAGTAAAAAAGGAATGAAATAATTTACAAATCTCATAAACTTATATTTTATTCACAATAGAATATAGATAACATATCAAATGTTGAAAGTGAGACATTTTAAAATGTCATGCAAAATATTGGCTTATTTTGGACTTCATGAGAGCTACACATTCCAAAAAAGTTGGGACAGGTAGCAATAAGCAGTGCCGGCCCGAGCCTCTTGGGGGCCCTAAGCAGAATTTGATTTGGGGGCCCCCCTCCCACCACGCTGAGTCACTTGTTCTTGAAGATTATTGACACAAATGTCATGCTATAATGTTACATTATAAATGAATACAGTGAGGTTATGTATTAATATAAAATAAATGATAAAAAAATCGAAACTTAAATTTTTTTTGATACTTAAATACTTTACTCTTAAACTTCTGAATACAAACTGTCACAAAACATGAAATAAATAATTTGCAAATGTGCAAATGCAAATGTGCATTAAATGTGCAATGTTTTAAATAAAACCAAAATACACAAACACTAATATAATCAAAAATAGAATGTTACAAAAAAAAAATAGATACTTAAATAATGAAAGCAAACAAAAGGAAACAGCAAGGGTTCAACATTGACAACTGTACAAGAATGACCTCAAAATCTTTCTGGACCTAGAACATTCACTTCAACAAATACAGCAATGCTAGCTGGCATCCCTTTCACTTAGAAGGTTAAGTTCCCCTTCGGCTGTTTTCTACAACTTAAACTGATATCTATAATCAATACATGAAATGCACCTAGATAAATTTATATTAATAATGCGAGACATTTCACTGTTGATAACGGGGATTTAATGTTAGCTCTGTTGATGGCTTAAATAAGATCATGAGTCTTGACTAGCTGATACCTCAAGTGACGTGAGCACAACTTGTGCTGCTGCTGCACAAAACATATTGTAAATAATCATGCAAACATACCTTTATCTTGCTCTCTTTTTTCTCCTCCTCTGTCCTTTTCTTCTTTCTCTTTTCGGCACCAGAGGGATACATCCTTTTTTGTGACATGGCTTGTCATTTATTACAGTGACGTGCACTTGCGCGCCGGCGCGAATTGTCAATGCACGCGAGGTGTCTATGCGCAATTGCGCATGACTCAAACGCTAGCAGACACAGCAGCAGTTGTCGGCAAATCAGAATTTTCTTGTCTTGAATTATTCATTTATCCATTCATATTCATTAATATTCATTCATTCATTCATTTATATCACTTGTTTAAGTTATTTAATTGTAAAATAAAAACAAAATAAAAAATAAGAGGTCGGAAAAGTTAATTGTACATATAAGGAACAGTTGGAGGACCAATTTGCAACTTATTAGGTCAACTGGCAACATGATTGGGTATAAAAAGAGCCTCTCAGTGTGGCAGTGTCTCTCAGAAGTCAAGATGGTCAGAGGATCACCAATTCCCCCAATGCTGCGGTGAAAAATAGTGGAGCAATATCAGAAAGGAGTTTCTCAGAGAAAAGAGAGTTTGAAGTTATCATCATCTACAGTGCATAATATCATCCAAAGATTTAGAGAATCTGGAACAATAATGGATGCCCGTGATCTTTAGGCCCTTAGATGGCACTGCATCACATACAGGAATGCTACTGTAACGGAAATCACAACATGGGCTCAGGAATACTTCCAGAAAACATTGTCGGTGAACACAATCCACCGTGCCATTCGCCGTTGCCGGCTAAAACTCTATAGGTCAAAAAAGAAGCCATATCTAAACATGATCCAGAAGCGCAGGCGTTTTCTCTGGGCCAAGGCTCAGTTAAAATGGACTGTGGCAAAATGGAAAACTGTTCTGTGGTCAGATGAATCAAAATTTGAAGATAAATCTCTGATGGTATGGGGTTGCACGAGTGCGTGTGGCATGGGCAGCTTACACATCTGGAAAGGCACCATAAATGCTGAAAGGTATATCCAAGATCCAGAACAACATATGCTCCCATCCAGATGTCGTCTCTTTCAGGGAAGACCTTGCATTTTCCAACATGACAATGTCAGACCACATACTGCATCAATTACAACATCATGGCTGCGTAGAAGAAGGATCCGGGTACTGAAATGGCCAGCCTGCAGTCCAGATCTTTCACTCATAGAAAACATTTGGAGCATCATAAAGAGGAAGATGCAGTGGGTGGGTCAACTTACCCCACTCTCCCCTACTTCCATTGAAGTTGAGACAGAAGCAGGCTCAGAGAGTGAGGGAGAGCCCACTCTTATCAAAACATCTACAATAAAGTCTGAAAGTATTACAGAGTGTGCTGTCTTCTCTTTTAACTGTATATTTGTAACAACTGGGTAATTAGTATTAACAAACACCCACCCTACTTGGGCCGCTTTTTTTGGTTTGGGCCACTGCCCTTCAAAATGTCTGTGCATGGCCCTGTTTAGATGGATGTTTGACTTCTGGAGAAGCTCCTGCAGATGCAGATGTTTGACAGCACACACTTCACACTACAGTCAGTCATCATCAGAAAACAGCTGGAGCGTAAATGTTCTGATACTGGAAAACCCTGAGAAAATCACACATGTACATGCTAATCCTAAATCCTTTTTTAGACAACGGACTCTTTAACTGGTGGATGGAGCAGGGACCCATTTTGCATTTGATCCATTGTATTGTGGATAAGTGTTAGAACATGGCCATTCCCCCAAATAGCTGAATTATCATAGAAAAGAAAAGGAATGGATGTGTGAAACTGAGAACATTTTTTTATATAATTTAACTTACATTAACTGGAACTTCCAGCATTACAAAAAAGTGAGCGAACCATGTGAATCGACTCACTTTAAAGAATCAGACTTTTCTAATGCTGCTGCTGAAAGAATAAATAGTTTCGGATAAATAGGTTCACTGAAATTAATCAGACTTTCCAAATTTGCATATGAGAAGAAGAGGTGTTTAGGATGAACCGATTCCTTTGATGAATGTCTGTTCTTTGTTTCATTGCCTCTGTTGATGGCTGCTGTTCAGAATATCAGTTTGATAATTACCTAAAGACACACTGCCCTCTAGTGGAGGCAATTCATCACAATATGCACAACTGTCTCCCACTTCATATAGATAGTGTTATACAGTGTTGTTAAATAAAACAGACAAATAAAATAGTTAAATGTGAATAGATGAAAACTCGCATGTAACCGAAGTATTAAAGTTACTATAATTACAGCTGAAATTCAAAAGAAAGTAAGAAAAAAATATATATATATATTTTTTTTAAATGCCAAAAACAGTGACAACTTAACCTTCTGGGGTCTGAGGATTTTTTCGGCCCCTGGAGAAGTTTTGACATGCCCTGACATTTGTGTTGTTTTTAGTATCTTAAAAACATATTAATGGCTAAACTCTAATAACACTGTAATCAGCACAAAGTGGGCTACAATAATATGTGAGCAGCATGTATATGTACATGATTGTGTTTTTGAGAAAGCAACATTTATGCGTGGTTAGTGAAAAACTAAAAAATTTTAATCACTTGAATAAGGCCATAAAACACATACACCACATTGGTTCACAGAACTGGATCATGTAGCCTAGAGTTTTTGCTTCAAAATTATGTGAAAATCATCTTGTTTTACCTGCTCACAGAAAACAAATTGATTGATTGATTGATTTACATTTTCTAAGACTCTTTTTGTGTAGAAAGGGTCTACTGCGAGAGGGCGTCAACTATCATGCATTATGCTGTGATTCACACCTGAGAAGACAAAGGCCCACATAATGAGCTGCATAATGAGCCTTTCAGCCAGGTGTGTGACTGAGAGGGAAGAGTTACAAGAAAGAATGTGAGGACAAAATAAATTGGTATATTTTTTGTTTGGAGTTTATTTAGAATATATTTAACTATCAGACAAAATAACTTTAGAAGTTATTAATAACACAGAAGACACAATCAGGAGCTGTGCAAAAAAACCCCAAAGTGTAAACAGAGTACAAGATTAAAAAGGGTGTAAGGTTTGCAGAAGCCCACTAACCTACTCTCTCACATAGCACACAGAACTGAACAGCTATACATCTTTGTGCCACTCTAGGAAACAGTTCCTTTTCAGCTGAACACACAAGTGAACATCACATGCCTGGCATTTCCAAGGAGTGTCCTGCCTCTTGCCATGCTTTGCTTTGCAAAGCACACAGATCTGGCGACCAGCAGTGGCATGAGGCCTGCTCAGCTCCTGGAACTGACACATGGTCAACACTGGTCCGTTTTGGTGGTATTTTCTGTTACACACCACAGAGCTCTGCAACTAGTTCTTCCATAAACACCTTGTGGCTCATGGTGCCATAAAGCTCTTTGTGTACAATAAAAGCATTGGTGGCAGCAATGTCCAAGAAGTGTAGAAATAGCTTTCTGTACCACTTCATTGTTTTGTGCTGTGTACTGTAATACTGTAACAGCTGATCAGACAGGTCAGCGCCCCGAATGTGCTGGTTGTAGGCAGTCACAGGTGCAGGACGTGGAAAACTCTTTGTCCTCCATCCATTTTGTGTTTTCGCCCTCCTCTGCACATTGTCTCCTGTATAAGCAGCATGGATGGTGGAACAGACAGACACCTCTCGTGTGTCCATCCATTTCACAAACACAAGATGTTTGTCTCGAATCCACCTGATGGAGCCCCTCACAGATTTTTTGGAGAGTGAGTTAGCTGCATTCCGAGGGCAATCTTTCCTGTTGTCTCTGTAAGTCCCACATGCACCAAACTTCAAAGCAAACAAGTCTGTTAGGAGCTTGGGACTGGTGTAAAAATCATCCATGTATACATGGTACCCAGAGCCCAAAACTCTCCGGTCTAACAGAGATGTCACAGCGTCATATGACAGTCCATGGCCTGTGGGAAACTTGTTCTTTCCTGTGTAAACAGCAAAATCTACAGTATATCCGTTTGATGAGTCCGTAAGAGCAAACAGCTTGAAGCCCAACCTGGTTGGCTTGGCTTTCATGTACCGAGTCATTCCTGCGTTTGCTTTGCATGCCACCATTCTTTTATTCACTGCCAAGTTTTTTCTTGGATGATAGATAGCCTTACATGCATGCCGGATAGTGTCCATGAGGGGTCTGACCCTGAAAAGACGGTCGTGTTCAGCTGTGCCCCTCTTTCTGTCATTGTCCTGGTCTGCATCTGGGTGACTCATGTGCAGATTCCATGAAATGGTGCGGTATCTGTCCCTTGACATGACTGTGGCAGGAAAAGGAACAGAGAAAAGATTGTCCTGCCGCCAGTAGTCTCTGATGGTACTCAACTTCACCATGGCCATGTAGAAGAGTAGCCCAATGTAGCAGTACAGCTCACTGATGCTGACGTCTGTCCATTTATATTTTATGGCCCTTTGCACATGCCCTGGCAGCCTGAGCATTGGTGTTTCGACACAGAGTCGACACAGCAGTTTCAGAAAAAAACCTTTTGAATAGACTCATGGGAGTGTGTGCATCACATGGTCTTAGCTGTGGTCCAGGTTCCTGTGTGGGCACACTGTAAAAAATGTGGAGTAAGATTTACTTGAAAAAACTTTGCAAATTTTTTTCACTCAGAAAAGGCAAGAAAATTTACAAACTTTTGCCAAGTAAAAGCCTAAACATAATTATTAGTAGGTTTAATTAGACATATTTAAGTTAAAATTTAAGTTCCCAGTTAATTTTGTTGACTCTTTGTTTGTAAATTTTACATTATGTAATGCTTATCACTGTAAAAAAATGTAAAAAAATTTCCTTCTTTTGCACTCATATATTTTAAGTAAAACTCAAAACACATTGAATTAAATAAAAATCTGCAAGTTTTTTACAATTTACTTTAACAAGGCAACACTTGAAAACCACCATTCTACTACAACATGTGATTCACTTGCAAACATGCAAGTAAGCATGTAGACAGGCTATTTATAATTTTAAGATAATATACTGTACCTACTCTATAAAATGAATAGTCAAATGAACACAGAGACCTCAAATACTTGGTACATCACACACAATGACGGTAACAATCAGTGAATAGTGTTTGAGTATGAATGGGTCATTTTGAGTAGAAAATGATGAACTCCAGGTGTCACAAAACAGTATGTTCCTAAAACAAACAACAACTAACAACTAAAAACTATACAACTAACAACAAAAGCAACCCATAAAACAGTGTACATTTTTAATTATTCATGCCCCACTGCATGATGGGAAATATGGGATCATAAATTTTGATATTTACTTAAAGAATCCTTGTAAACATAACAAACGGTTCTAAGTAAAATATACTTGAGTTTTTTTTTTACTTTAATTTCTACTTAGGCAGTTCCATTTGAATTTACTATGTATTTAAGTAAAATAAATAAAAACGAAACCTCAAGTAGCTTATTGAATTAAACGTGATATTTTGAAGTAAAAAGACAAAATAGGATTTGTTTGTAAAATTTACTTAACTGATGCTATCTTTATTTACAAGTTCAAAAAATCACTTTTTACAGTGCAGGAATCTCAGAGCCTGTGGAGCCATGTCAACATCAGCCTCTGTTTTCCATGAGCAAGTGGACTGCTTATTTGCTTTAGCTCTCTTTGCCACAGGTTCGTTTGCACTGTTATTCTCACATCTGAAATAAAAAAAAATAATAAAATAAACATGCTGTTTACACAAATAAACTACATTATTAACATTATTATCTATGAGATTCTGAATGGAATTGAAAACTGAACAATACCTGCGTCCCTTTCCTGTGCGAGATGCAGGTAAAGGCGAGAGTGGTGTATTCACAGTCCTAAAAAAGTGTTGTAAACAACTGTTAGCATTTATTAACAAAGTGCTGTAAATACTATTATATACAGTATAATACACTTTACTATATGGTTCAAAACCACTATAGTATTTACTATAAATTACTATAGTATTTCTTCATGTGGGCTATAGGCATAACAAAAGTACAATTTCTGTTAACCCATACAGGAAGATTTACTTATTGTGTCATCCCAACCACAAATAATGTTACCATACTGGCATAATAAAAGTACAACTACTGTGCACTTACTCAGTATGATTTTCCAGGGAACTCAAAACACGACACTCGCGTGCCTTTGTTGTGCAAGATGCCGGTGATGCAGCCACAGTCCTAAACGAAAATTGAAATTGTTGTTAGCAATTACCAGAAGATTCATAACTGATAATAAACTTCATCACTGATAAGAATGGAGACGCGTATATGTCTGTCGATGGGCCACTTATCGGTGACATTTACAGCTTTCTGATACATTTACACCTCGGACAATCGTGATAACGCATTTCACCATTTGTAAAAATATAATCTTAACAATCCACAATGAAAAAAAGAAGAAAAAAGAAACATGGTTATTTTTTTAATCGGCCTAAAGCATTATATATATATATATATATATATATATATATATATATATATATATATATATATATATATATATATATATATTATATCATTATATAGGCTAGCCTATATATCCTCATTATATATAGTTAAATACGCGCTTTGTAGGCTACAACATTCAAAAATATAAGTGGCCGGTAACGAGATATTTTATATTATCAATTTTACTCTGAAAAGCTGATTTTAGTCTGACAATAGCCTATTTGGAAACATCAAGATTTTTTTAAAAAAAAAAGGCTATAGCTGAGCAACATTTTCAGTCATGAAGGTAATAATAAAAGGCTTACTCGTCAGGAATTATATCCTCCGCTGGATCCAGACGTTCTTCAAAATGCAAAAATTCTTCATCTGAGTCATGTTCTTCCTCTGAGGAGAAAGTAGCATCTTCGTCGCTGTCCAGAACCATCCGAAGTGCTTCTTCATCCGTGTAGCGTGCCATCATGCAAACGCGCAGAACAAGTAAGTAATTCTGTGATGAAGCTTGACGTTTTATGGCATTTCTCGGGGGCGTGTCCGTGATTACCTGACTCACCTCACTTCATTTCCATATGAACAGCGCGCTCACAGCGAGGCGGGAACACATTAGAGAAACCGGAGCACTCCTTACTTTCACACGGATTACATAAACATAGATTATTTTTGTCTTGAATTGGTTTATTTAAGAGTAGACATTTCAAGCTTTCTATACATATATTTATCTTGTCTTTGGGGCAAGTATTGGCTGAGATTTGGGTTGTTTTATTTATGTGTCTGTGAAGAGAGGTGACAGAGACAGAGATGGCAGAGAACGCACTCTGTTTATTTTCTTTATTCTACAAAAGCACAGAGTTTTGTTGTTATTAGGAGTGTATACAAATAAAAGTAGACCCTTTACAGATTCGATTGATGTTTTGCTCTTATCTGTACGATCAAAACTGAAAGTGTAATTTTAGTTTATTTCGGCGTTATCAGGAGATTATGCCACAAAACGCGTATCCGCGTTTGTCGACCACTTATATATATATATATAAATTATAAAAAATAATAAATAAATGCTAATAAAAATATAAATACATAATAGAATAGTATATACAACTACATAAACTCGCATTAAAATGAAAACTGAAAATATAAAATGAAAATAGATAGGTAAAAGCTAATATATATATATTCAGACAGCTTATTGTGTGTGATGGCTCTCAGTTTCACACATCCATTCCTATACATGAGCAATTGCTCAGGATGTGATCGTCTCAAATGGTGCAGAGACTTGTGCTGACTTCTTTTCTTTTCTATGATAATTCAGCTATTTCGGGGAATGGCCATGTTCTAACACTTATTCACAATACAATGGGTCAAATGCAAAAGGGGTCCCTGCTCCATTCACCAGGTAAGAGTCCGTTTCCTAAAAAAGGTTTAGGATTAGCATGTACACGTGTGATTTTCTCAGGGTTTTCCAGTATCACAACATTTACGCTCCAGCTGTTTTCTGATGATCACTGACTGTAATGTGAATTGTGTGCTGTCAAACATCTGCATCAGCAGGAGCTTCTCCAGAAGACAAACATCCATCTAAACATTGACGTGTGAGCCTTGCAAAATATTATAGCTGCAAAAACAGGAACTCTCTGGTTTAACAGTCAGGATTAGGATATTTATGAGTCATATATTCTTATAAAGTCACACAAGCAAAATTAGAAAAAGTACAGTTTTCACAATTTCATTCTCAGTAATGTGTTACTAAGTTGTTGAGTTGTTGTGTTGAGCAGACACTAGTAGTGGAAAGTCATTAGTCAAAAAGAAATCCCTCAAAACAACCTTAACCTGATGTAAAAGCTTCAATCAAAGTTTTTCACACAGCTTAACCTTGATAACATGCAGAAATATTGACACAGACACAGAACAACCATATACAGTATTAATATGCCTGCTGGGGAATAAGTGTAATGCCTGTAATGGTCTAAAAAAGTAAATCAGTGAGATCTTTATAGCAGTATAGCAGACTACTAATATAAAATACATGTAAATATCAGTTTTCACTCTGTATCTCCCAATAATATGTCTTAGTAAGATGACTTAGATGTATAGTTTTATGATCAAAAGATCTGTAGTTTTTAATGTGGGGTATAATTTGATGCGATACAATGATGATAAATGACAACAAATAAATGTTTCTCAGAGATGGATCATATTTGAATTTCTGTATGGATAATCAAGTAAACCAAAATTGCTTCAGTTCAGTAAGTGTTCATCTTTCATCATTCTAATTTTCTGAGATACTGAATTTGGGATTTTCCTTAGTTGTCAGTTATAATCATCAAAATTAAAAGAAATAAACATTTGAAATATATCAGTCTGTGTGTAATGAATGTATATAATATACAAGTTTAACTTTTTGAATGGAATTAGTGAAATAAATCACCTATTTTATGATATTCTAATTATATGACCAGCACCTGTAGATAGTGTTATACAGTGTTGTTAAATAAAACAGACAAATAAAATAGTTTGTGAATAGATGAAAACTTGCATGTAACTGAAGTATTAAAGTTACTATAACTACAGCTGAAATTCAAAAGAAAGTAAGAAAGAAAAAAGAAAGACATTTTTATTTTTTTTAAATGCCAAAAACAGTAACAACTTAACCTTCTGGGGTCTGAGGGTGTTTTGGGCCCCTGGAGAAGTTTTGACATGCCCTGACATTTGTGTTGTTTTCAGTATCTTAAAAACATATTAATGGCTAAACTCTAATAACACTGTAATCAGCACAAAGTGGGCTACAATAATACAAACCCGATTCCAAAAAAAAGTTGGGACACTGTACAAATTGTGAATAAAAACAGAATGCAATGATGTGGAAGTTTCAAATTTCAATATTTTATTCAGAATACAACATAGATGACATGTCAAATGTTTAAACTGAGAAAATGCATAATTTTAAGGGAAAAATAAGTTGATTTTAAATTTCATGGCATCAACACATCTCAAAAAAGTTGGGACAAGGCCATGTTTACCGCTGTGTGGCTTCCCCTCTTCTTTTTATAACAGTCTGCAAATGTCTGGGGACTGAGGAGACAAGTTGCTCAAGTTTAGGAATAGGAATGTTGTCCCATTCTTGTCTAATACAGGCTTCTAGTTGCTCAACTGTCTTAGGTCTTCTTTGTCGCATCTTCCTCTTTTATGATGCGCCAAATGTTTTAAAGATATGGCTTCTTTTTTGACATGTAGAGTTGTAGCCAGCAACGGCGAATGGCACGGTGGATTGTGTTCACCGACAATGTTTTCTGAAAGTATTCCTGAGCCCATGTTGTGATTTCCGTTACAGTAGCATTCCTGTATTTGATGCAGTGCCATCTAAGGGCAAGAAGATCACGGGCATCCAGTATGGTTTTCCGGCCTTGACCCTTAAGCACAGAGATTGTTCCAGATTCTCTGAATCTTTGGATAATATTATGCACTGTAGATGATGATAACTTCAAACTTTTTGCAATTTTTCTCTGAGAAACTCCTTTCTGATATTGCTCCACTATTTTTCGCCGCATCATTGGAATAATTGATCATCCTCCCACCATCACTACTTATAACAGACACTGCCACACTGAGAGGCTCTTTTTAATACCCAATCATGTTGCCAGTTGACCTAATAAGTTGTAAATTGGTCCTCCAGCTGTTCCTTATATGTACATTTAACTTTTCCGGCCTCTTATTGCTACCTGTCCCAACTTTTTTTGGAATGTGTAGCTCTCATGAAATCCAAAATGAGCCAATATTTGGCATGACATTTCAAAATGTCTCACTGTCAACATCTGATATGTTATCTATATTCTATTGTGAACAAAATATACGTTTATGAGATCTGTAAATTATTCCATTCCTTTTTTACTCACAATTTGTACAGTGTCCCAACTTTTTTGGAATCGGGTTTGTGTATGTGAGCAGCATGTACACTATGTACATGATTGTGTTTTTGAGAAAGCAACATTTATGCGTGGTTAGTGAAAAACTAAAATTTTTAAATCACTTGAATAAGGCCATAAAACACATACACCACATTGGTTCACAGGACTTTTGAGAATTGGATCTTGTAGCTTAGAGTTTTTGCTTCAAAGTTATGTGAAAATCATCTTGTTTACTCGCTCACAGAAAACAATATATTGATTTACATTTTCTAAGACTCTTTTTGTGTAGAAAGGGTCTATGCGAGAGGGCGTCAACTATCATGCATTATGCTGTGATTCACACCTGAGAAGACAAAGGCCCACATAATGAGCTGCATAATGAGCCTTTCAGCCAGGTGTGTGACTGAGAGGGAAGAGTTACAAGAAAGAATGTGAGGACAAAATAAATTTGTATATTTTTTGTTTGGAGTTTATTTAGAATATATTTAACTATCAGACAAAATAACTTTAGAAGTTATTAATAACACAGAAGACACAATCAGGAGCAAAACTGTGCAAAAAAAACCCCAAAGTGTAAACAGGAAGAGTACAAGATTAAAAAGGGTGTAAGGTTTGCAGAAGCCCACTAACCTACTCTCTCACATAGCACACAGAACTGAACAGCTATACATCTTTGTGCCACTCTAGGAAACAGTTCCTTTTCAGCTGAACACACAAGTGAACATCACATGCCTGGCATTTCCAAGGAGTGTCCCATGCCTCTTACCATGCTTTGCTTTGCAAAGCACACAGGTCCGGCGACCAGTAGTGGCATCGGAGGCCTGCTCAGCTCCAGGAAAAGGCACATGGTCAGCACTGGTCCGTTTTGGTGGTATTTTCTGTGACACACCACAGAGCTCTGCAATTAGTTCTTCCATAAACTCCTTGTGGCTCATGGTGCCATAAAGCTCTTTGTGTACAATAAAAGCATTGGTGGCAGCAATGTCCAAGAAGTGTAGAAATAGCTTTCTGTACCACTTCATTGTTTTGTGCTGTGTACTGTAATACTGTAACAGCTGATCAGACAGGTCAGCGCCCCGAATGTGCTGGTTGTAGGCAGTCACAGGTGCAGGACGTGGAAAACTCTTTGTCCTCCATCCATTTTGTGTTTTCGCCCTCCTCTGCACATTGTCTCCTGTATAAGCAGCATGGATGGTGGAACAGACAGACACCTCTCGTGTGTCCATCCATTTCACAAACACCAAGATGTTTGTCTCGAATCCACCTGATGGAGCCCCTCACAGAATTTTTTGGAGAGTGAGTTAGCTGCATTCCGAGGGCAATCTTTCCTGTTGTCTCTGTAAGTCCCACATGCACCAAACTTCAAAGCAAACAAGTCTGTTAGGAGCTTGGGACTGGTGTAAAAATCATCCATGTATACATGGTACCCAGAGCCCAAAACTCTCCGGTCTAACAGAGATGTCACAGCGTCATATGACAGTCCATGGCCTGTGGGAAACTTGTTCTTTCCTGTGTAAACAGCAAAATCTACAGTATATCCATTTGATGAGTCCGTAAGAGCAAACAGCTTGAAGCCCAACCTGGTTGGCTTGGCTTTCATGTACCGAGTCATTCCTGCGTTTGCTTTGCATGCCACCATTCTTTCATTCACTGACAAGTTTTTTCTTGGATGATAGATAGCCTTACATGCATGCCGGATAGTGTCCATGAGGGGTCTGACCCTGAAAAGACGGTCGTGTTCAGCTGTGCCCCTCTTTCTGTCATTGTCCTGGTCTGCATCTGGGTGACTCATGTGCAGATTCCATGAAATGGTGCGGTATCTGTCCCTTGACATGACTGTGGCAGGAAAAGGAACAGAGAAAAGATTGTCCTGCCGCCAGTAGTCTCTGATGGTACTCAACTTCACCATGGCCATGTAGAAGAGTAGCCCAATGTAGCAGTACAGCTCACTGATGCTGACGTCTGTCCATTTATATTTATGGCCCTTTGCAGATGCCCTGGCAGCCTGAGCATTGGTGTTTCGACACAGAGTCGACACAGCAGTTTCAGAAAAAAACCTTTTGAATAGACTCATGGGAGTGTGTGCATCACATGGTCTTAGCTGTGGTCCAGGTTCCTGTGTGGGCAGGAATCTCAGAGCCTGTGGAGCCATGTCAACATCAGCCTCTGTTTTCCATGAGCAAGTGGACTGCTTATTTGCTTTAGCTCTCTTTGCCCACAGGTTCGTTTGCACTGTTATTCTCAAATCTGAAAAAAAAAAAATTAATAAAATAAACATGCTGTTTACACAAATAAACTACATTATTAACATTATGATCTATGAGATTCTGAATGGAATTTAAAAAACTGAACAATACCTGCGTCCCTTTCCTGTGCGAGATGCAGGTAAAGGCGAGAGTGGTGTATTCACAGTCCTAAAAAAGTGTTGTAAACAACTGTTAGTATTGATTAACAAAGTGCTGTAAATACTATTATATACAATATAATACACTTTACTATATGGTTCAAAAACACTATAGTATTTACTATAAATTACTATAGTATTTCTTCATGTGGGATATAGGCATAACAAAAGTACAATTTACTTATTGTGTCATCCAAACCACAAATAATGTTACCATACTGGCATAATAAAAGTACAACTACTGTGCACTTACTCAGTATGATTTTCCAGGGAACTCAAAACACGACACTCGCGTGCCTTTGTTGTGCAAGATGCCGGTGATGCAGCCACAGTCCTAAACGAAAATTGAAATTGTTGTTAGCAATTACCAGAAGATTCATAACTGATAATAAACTTCATCACTGATAAGAATGGAGACGCGTATGTCTGTCGATGGGCCACTTATCGGTGACATTTACAGCTTTCTGATACATTTACACCTCGGACAATCGTGATAACGCATTTCATCATTTGTAAAAATATAATCTTAACAATCCACAATGGAAAAAAAGAAAAAAAAAACATGGTTAATTTTTGAATCGGCCTAATAACATCGTATATTTACATATAACATTATATATATATATATATATATATATATATATATATATATATATATATATATATATATATATATATTATATATATATATATTATATAGGCTAGGCTATATTTCCTCATTATATATAGTTAAATACGCGCTTTGTACAACATTCAAAAATATAAGTGGCGGTAAGGAGATATTTCATATTACCAATTTTACTCTGAAAAGCTGATTTTAGTCTGACAATAGCCTATTTGGAAACATCCAGATTTAAATAAATAAAAAAAGGCTATAGCTGAGCAACATTTTCAATCATGAAGGTAATAATAAAAGGCTTACTCGTCAGGAATTATATCCTCCGCTGGATCCAGACGTTCTTCAAAATGCAAAAATTCTTCATCTGAGTCATGTTCTTCCTCTGAGGAGAAAGTAGCATCTTCGTCGCTGTCCAGAACCATCCGAAGTGCTTCTTCATCCGTGTAGCGTGCCATCATGCAAACGCGCAGAACAAGTAAGTAATTCTGTGATGAAGCTTGACGTTTTATGGCATTTCTCGGGGGCGTGTCCGTGATTACCTGACTCACCTCACCTCATTTCCATATGAACAGCGCGCTCACAGCGAGGCGGGAACACATTAGAGAAACCGGAGCACTCCTTACTTTCACACGGATTACATAAACATGGATTATTTGTCTTGAATTGGTTTATTTAAGAGTAGACATTTCAAGCTTTCTATACATATATTTATCTTGTCTTTGGGGCAAGTATTGGCTGAGATTCGGGTTGTTTTATTTATGTGTCTGTGAAGAGAGGTGACAGAGACAGAGATGGCAGAGAACGCAATCTGTATATTTTCTTTATTCTACAAAACCACAACGTTTTGTTGTTATTAGGAGTGTATACAACTAAAAGTAGACCCTTTACAGATTCGATTGATGTTTTGCTCTTATCTGTAGGATCAAAACTGAAAGTGTAATTAGTTCATTTCGGCGTTATCAGGAGATTATGCCACAAAACGCGTATCCGCGTTTGTCGACCACTTATATATATATATAAATTATAAAAAATAATAAATAAATGCTAATAAAAATATAAATACATAATAGAATAGTATATACAACTACATAAACTCGCATTAAAATGAAAACTGAAAATATAAAATTAAAATAGATAGGTTAAAGCTAATATATATATATTCAGACACCTTATTGTGTGTGACGGCTCTCAGTTTCACACATCCATTCCTATACATGAGCATTTGCTCAGGATGTGATCGCCTCAAATGGTGCAGAGATTTGTGCTGACTTCTTTTCTTTTCTATGATAATTCAGCTATTTGGGGGAATGGCCATGTTCTAACACTTAATCACAATACAATGGATCAAATGCAAAAGGGGTCCCTGCTCCATCCACCAGTTAAAGAGTCCTTTGTCTAAAAAAGGTTTAGGATTAGCATGTACACGTGTGATTTTCTCAGGGTTTTCCAGTATCACAACATTTACGCTCCAGCTGTTTTCTGATGATGACTGACTGTGATGTGAAGTGTGTGCTGTCAAACATCTGCATCTGCAGGAGCTTCTCCAGAAGACAAACATCCATCTAAACATTGACGTGTGAGCCTTGCAAAATATTATAGGTGCAAAAACAGGAACTCTCTGGTTTAACAGTCAGGATTACGATATTTATGAGTCATATATTCTTATAAAGTCACACAAGCAAAATTAGAAAAAAGTACAGTTTTCACAATTTCATTCTCAGTAATGTGTTACTAAGTTGTTGAGTTGTTGTGTTGAGCAGACACTAGTAGTGGAAAGTCATTAGTCAAAAAGAAATCCCTCAAAACAACCCATAACCTGATGTACAAGCTTCAGTCAAAGTTTTTCACACAACTTAACCTTGAGAACATGCAGAAATATTGACACAGTCACAGATAACCATATACAGTATTAATATGCCTGCTGGGGAATAAGTGTAATGCCTGTAATGGTCTAAAAAAGTAAATCAGTGAGATCTTTATAACAGTATAGCAGACTACTAATATAAAATGCATGTAAATATCAGTTTTCACTCTGTATCTCCCAATAATATGTCTTAGTAAGATGACTTAGATGTATAGTTTTATGATCAAAAGGTCTGTAGTTTTTAATGTGGGGTATAATTTGTATAATTTGATGCGATACAATGATGATAAAGGACGAAAAATAAATGTTTCTCAGAGATGGATCATATTTGAATTTCTGTATGGATTATCAAGTAAACCAAAATTGCTTCAGTTCAGTAAGTGTTCATCTTTCATCATTCTAATTTTCTGAGATACTGAATTTGGGATTTTCCTTAGTTGTTAGTTATAATCATCAAAATTAAAAGAAATAAACATTTGAAATATATCAGTCTGTGTGTAATGAATGAATATAATATACAAGTTTAACTTTTTGAATGGAATTAGTGAAATAAATCACCTATTTGATGATATTCTAATTATATGACCAGCACCTGTAGATAGTGTTATACAGTGTTGTTAAATAAAACAGACAAATAAAATAGTTTGTGAATAGATGAAAACTTGCATGTAACCAAAGTATTAAAGTTACTATAACTACAGCTGAAATTCAAAAGAAAGTAAGAAAGAAAAAAGAAAGACATTTTTATTTTTTTTTAAATGCCAAAAACAGTAACAACTTAACCTTCTGGGGTCTGAGGGTGTTTTGGGCCCCTGGAGAAGTTTTGACATGCCCTGACATTTGTGTTGTTTTCAGTATCTTAAAAACATATTAATGGCTAAACTCTAATAACACTGTAATCAGCACAAAGTGGGCTACAATAATACAAACCCGATTCCAAAAAAGTTGGGACACTGTACAAATTGTGAATAAAAACAGAATGCAATGATGTGGAAGTTTCAAATTTCAATATTTTATTCAGAATACAACATAGATGACATGACAAATGTTTAAACTGAGAAAATGCATAATTTTAAGGGAAAAATAAGTTGATTTTAAATTTCATGGCATCAACACATCGCAAAAAAGTTGGGACAAGGCCATGTTTACCGCTGTGTGGCTTCCCCTCTTCTTTTTATAACAGTCTGCAAATGTCTGGGGACTGAGGAGACAAGTTGCTCAAGTTTAGGAATAGGAATGTTGTCCCATTCTTGTCTAATAATCTGCTTCTAGTTGCTCAACTGTCTTAGGTCTTCTTTGTCGCATCTTCCTCTTTATGATGCGCCAAATGTTTTAAAGATATGGCTTTTTTTTTGACATGTAGAGTTGTAGCCAGCAACGGCGAATGGCACGGTGGATTGTGTTCACCGACAATGTTTTTCTGAAAGTATTCCTGAGCCCATGTTGTGATTTCCGTTACATTAGCATTCCTGTATTTGATGCAGTGCCATCTAAGGGCAAGAAGATCACGGGCATCCAGTATGGTTTTCCGGCCTTGACCCTTAAGCACAGAGATTGTTCCAGATTCTCTGAATCTTTGGATGATATTATGCACTGTAGATGATGATAACTTCAAACTCTTTGCAATTTTTCTCTGAGAAACTCCTTTCTGATATTGCTCCACTATTTTTCGCCGCAGCATTGGGGGAATTGGTGATCCTCTGCCCATCTTGACTTCTGAGAGACACTGCCACACTGAGAGGCTCTTTTTATACCCAATCATGTTGCCAGTTGACCTAATAAGTTGTAAATTGGTCCTCCAGCTGTTCCTTATATGTACATTTAACTTTTCCGGCCTCTTATTGCTACCTGTCCCAACTTTTTTTGGAATGTGTAGCTCTCATGAAATCCAAAATGAGCCAATAATTGGCATGACATTTCAAAATGTCTCACTGTCAACATTTGATATGTTATCTATATTCTATATTGAACAAAATATACGTTTATGAGATCTGTAAATTATTCCATTCCTTTTTTACTCACAATTTGTACAGTGTCCCAACTTTTTTGGAATCGGGTTTGTGTGTGAGCAGCATGTATATGTACATGATTGTGTTTTTGAGAAAGCAACATTTATGCGTGGTTAGTGAAAAACTAAAATTTTTAAATCACTTGAATAAGGCCATAAAACACATACAGAACATTGGTTCCCGGGACTTTTGAGAACTGGATCTTGTAGCCTAGAGTTTTTGCTTCAAAATTATGTGAAAATCATCTTGTTTACTCGCTCACAGAAAACAATATATTGATTTAAATTTTCTAAGACTCTTTTTGTGTAGAAAGGGTCTATGCGAGAGGGCGTCAACTATCATGCATTATGCTGTGATATCACACCTGAGAAGACAAAGGCCCACATAATGAGCTGCATAATGAGCCTTTCAGCCAGGTGTGTGACTGAGAGGGAAGAGTTACAAGAAAGAATGTGAGGACAAAATAAATTTGTATATTTTTTGTTTGGAGTTTATTTAGAATATATTTAACTATCAGACAAAATAACTTTAGAAGTTATTAATAACACAGACGACACAATCAGGAGCAAAACTGTGCAAAAAAAACCCAAAGTGTAAACAGGAAGAGTACAAGATTAAAAAGGGTGTAAGGTTTGCAGAAGCCCACTAACCTACTCTCTCACATAGCACACAGAACTGAAAGGCTATACATCTTTGTGCCACTCTAGGAAACAGTTCCTTTTCAGCTGAACACACAAGTGAACATCACATGCCTGGCATTTCCAAGGAGTGTCCTGCCTCTTACCATGCTTTGCTTTGCAAAGCACACAGGTCCGGCGACCAGTAGTGGCATCGGAGGCCTGCTCAGCTCCAGGAAAAGGCACATGGTCAGCACTGGTCCGTTTTGGTGGTATTTTCTGTGACACACCACAGAGCTCTGCAATTAGTTCTTCCATAAACTCCTTGTGGCTCATGGTGCCATAAAGCTCTTTGTGTACAATAAAAGCATTGGTGGCAGCAATGTCCAAGAAGTGTAGAAATAGCTTTCTGTACCACTTCATTGTTTTGTGCTGTGTACTGTAATACTGTAACAGCTGATCAGACAGGTCAGCGCCCCGAATGTGCTGGTTGTAGGCAGTCACAGGTGCAGGACGTGGAAAACTCTTTGTCCTCCATCCATTTTGTGTTTTCGCCCTCCTCTGCACATTGTCTCCTGTATAAGCAGCATGGATGGTGGAACAGACAGACACCTCTCGTGTGTCCATCCATTTCACAAACACAAGATGTTTGTCTCGAATCCACCTGATGGAGCCCCTCACAGATTTTTCGGTGAGTTTACAAAAAAATTATTGAAACCATTAACCACATCTTCTTTGTTTTTTATTATCTGCACCAAAACTTCAAAGCAAACCAAGTCTGTTAGGAGCTTGGGACTGGTGTAAAAAATCATCCATGTATACATGGTACCCAGAGCCCAAAACTCTCCGGTCTAACAGAGATGTCACAGCGTCATATGACAGTCCATGGCCTGTGGGAAACTTGTTCTTTCCTGTGTAAACAGCAAAATCTACAGTATATCCGTTTTGATGAGTCCGTAAGAGCAAACAGCTTGAAGCCCAACCTGGTTGGCTTGGCTTTCATGTACCGAGTCATTCCTGCGTTTGCTTGTGCATGCCACCATTCTTTCATTCACTGCCAAGTTTTTTCTTGGATGATAGATAGCCTTACATGCATGCCGTATAGTGTCCATGAGGGGTCTGACCCTGAAAAGACGGTCGTGTTCAGCTGTGCCCCTATTTCTGTCATTGTCCTGGTCTGCATCTGGGTGACTCATGTGCAGATTCCATGAAATGGTGCGGTATCTGTCCCTTGACATGACTGTGGCAGGAAAAGGAACAGAGAAAAGATTGTCCTGGTGCCGCCATAGTCTCTGATGGTACTCAACTTCACCATGGCCATGTAGAAGAGTAGCCCAATGTAGCAGTACAGCTCACTGATGCTGACATCTGTCCATTTATATTTATGGCCCTTTGCACATGCCCTGGCAGCCTGAGCATTGGTGTTTCGACACAGAGTCGACACAGCAGTTTCAGAAAAAAAACCTTTTGAATAGACTCATGGGTGTGTGTGCATCACATGGTCTTAGCTGTGGTCCAGTTTCCTGTGTGGGCAGGAATCTCAGAGCCTGTGGAGCCATGTCAACATCAGCCTCTGTTTTCCATGAGCAAGTGGACTGCTTATTTGCTTTAGCTCTCTTTGCCACAGGTTCGTTTGCACTGTTATTCTCACATCTGAAATAAAAAAAGAATAATAAAATAAACATGCTGTTTACACAAATAAACTACATTATTAACATTATGATCTATGAGATTCTGAATGGAATTGAAAACTGAACAATACCTGCGTCCCTTTCCTGTGCGAGATGCAGGTAAAGGCGAGAGTGGTGTATTCACATCCCTAAAAAAGTGTAGTAAACAACTGTTAGCATTTATTAACAAAGTACTGTAAATACTATTATATACAGTATAATACACTGTACTATATGGGTTCAAAAACACTACAGTATTTACTATAAATTACTATAGTATTTCTTCATGTGGGATATAGCATAACAAAGTACATTTCTATTTGACCCATACAGTAAGATTTACTTATTTGTTGTCATCCAAACGACAAAAGAATGTTAACCATACTGGCATAATAAAAGTACAACAACTACTGTGCACTTACTCAGTATTGATTTTCCAGGGAACTCAAAACACATACACTCGCGTGCCTTTGTTGTGCAAGATGCCGTGGTGAAAAGCAGCCATCAGTCCGAAACGAAAATTGAAATTGTTGTGTTAGCATTTACCCAGAAGATTCATAACTGATATAAACTGCATTCACTGAATAAGAATGAGACTCGTATATGTCTGTCGATGGGCCACTTATCGGTGACATTTACAGCTTTCCTGATACATTTACACCTCGGACAATCGTGATAACGCATTCATCACCATTTGTAAAAATAATCTTAACAATCCCCAATGAAAAAAAGAAGAAAAAGACATGGTTATTTTTTTAAAATCGGCCTAAAGCATTAATATAATATATATATATATATATATATATATATATATATATATATATATATATATATATATTATATCATTATATAGCCTAGCCTATAATCCTCATTATATATAGTTAACATACGCGCTTTGTAGGCTACAACATTCAAAATATAAGTGGCCGGTAACGAGATATTTTATATTACCAATTTTACTCTGAAAAGCTGATTTTATTCAGACAATAGCCTCATTGGAAACATCCATATTTAAATAATTTTAAAAAAAAACAGGCTATAGCCTGAGCAACATTTCAATCAGGAAGGTAATAATAAAAAGGCTTACTCGTCAGTCAGATTATATCCTCCGCCTGGATTCCAGACTTTCTTCGAAATGCAAAAATTTCTTCAATATCTGAGTCATGGTATTCCTCTCGAGAGAAAAGTATCATCTTCCCGTCGCTGTCCAGAACCAGCCGCAGTGCTTCTTCAGCCGTGTAGTCGTGCCATCATGCAAACGGCGCAGAACAAGTAAGTAATTCTGTGATGAATCTTGACGTGTTTATGGCATTTCTCGGGGGCGTGTCCGTGATTACCTGACTCACCTCAACTTCATTTCCATATGAACAGGCGCGCTCCACAGCGAGGCGGGAACACATTAGAGAAACGAGAGCACTCCTTACTTTCCCACGGATTACATAACCATAAATTATTTGTCTTGAATTGGTTTATTTAAGTAGTAGAAACATTTCAAGCTTTCTATACATATATTTATCTTGTCTTTGGGGCAAGTATTGGCTGAGATTTGGGGTTGTTTTATTTATGTGGGCTGTGAAAGAGAGGTGACAGAGACAGAGATGGCAGATAACGCACTCTGTTTATTTTCTTTATTCTACAAAAGCACAGAGTTTTGTTGTTATTAGGAGTGTTATACAAATAAAAGTAGACCCTTTACAGATTCGATTGAATTGTTTTGCTCTTATCTGTACGATCAACTGAAAGTGTAATTAGTTCATTTCGGCGTTATCAGGAGATTATGCCACAAAAGCGCGTATCCGCGTTTTGTCGACCACTTATATTATATATATAAATTAGAAAAAAATAATCAAATAAATGCTAATAAAAATATATATTACATAATAGAATAGTAATGCACCTGCTGCAGGAGGTTTCTATTCCATACAATATATATTTTTTAAAGAATTCACATAAGATTCCAAGAATATTTTTTGTTTGTTTGTTTTGTGACTGTAAATGGGTGTTTGGGTGTAAATGGGTCTTAACAGGGCAATAAAATATTTGATATAGGCTTCATAAACGCATAATTTTTTAAGATATCATCCTCAGATTTGAAATGAAGCATGACCATTGGTTATAAGTTGCAATAGTATATTCACATAATTATGTATATTAATGTTAAAATATTAATATTTTTATACATTTAATAAATATATTCTTAATATTTGTTGTTTTTATTTTTGAGCTTATATAACTTCAATATTAATAATATATGATTAATTTTGAGTTTTGAACTTGAGCCAAAACACTCAAGCTTTCTAAAGTATATGTTGGTTAATGTTGTCTATGTCAGAATGAATTATGGGGCAGCAACCTTTTTTTTTATTTTTTAGGTAGGCTATCATATTGCATTACTTGCCAAAATTGGGGCTGTCTGGTTAACTTCATAAATAAGGTACCATGGGATTACTTTATTTTTACAAACATCAGTGTTATATATTTTTTCTTGAGGCTTGGGAGAGATCGCGTGCAAGTTCCAGAGCTGTTTCTGAGCTGCAGGGTAATCGAGCGCCGGCAGGGGGTGGAGCGGGTTCTAGAATCTGTGGGAAAAAAAGCGAGAAAGAAGCAGCACTTGAATTTCTGACACAAATGGAGTCAGTGACAGATGCAGCTCCGTTAATTCTCAAATTCACGTTTCTTTACCTACGGCTTTTGTCTTGTGGTTGTATTTTCTATTTTTGAGCTTCGTTTCTTTGTGTTGATTTCTTTAACTTTTTGCCTGAGAGGGGATTCCGGCAAAACGTTTCAGTGAGAGCTCCGAATGGAGATTGCTTTCACAGCCTTTAACGTTAAAGCTCCGTTAATAACAGACTTTTTTTACTCAAATTTACGTTTCTTTATACCGCGGCTTTTGTCTTGTGGTTGTAAAGTTATTTATTTTGTTTTTACGGGCTCTTTTTTGTTGATATCGTTCACTTTTGCCTGAGAGAAATTCACGAAAACGTTTCCTGTAGAGCTCCGACCGGAGAGGCGTTTTCACAGCCTTTAACGTAACGTTAATTGTATTTTTCCCACCCATGGCCTCTGCCGGAGTTTCCATCTTGGAATCGCGGATCCTTCAACAATTTATCCGGGACTTACAGAAAATCAGTAAGTGCCTTTACCATCACTACTAGGAGAACAAAAAAAGTTCAGTGCCGACAACCCTTGTCAGGCTGTGGAAAATTTTTCATTTTGAGGTGACCCTGAAATCCTTTAATGCTCTGCTTCGAAGATAGCGTGTATGCTTCCTGCCCTGTTTTTTTACAATAATTTATGTGGAGAAAATCATTTTATAGAATGTATTGCTATGAAATATAATTTTTGTGATGACTCTTTGTCTTTACTAAGGAGAGACAATCCTGACTGCAAAAAAATGGATGCTGTCCCGATCGAGGGGAGGTCACCGTGTCTCCACCTGGTGCCTCACATGGCCGAGACTTCACCACTGCCTTGGCCGCCTTCAGCCTGTTACTATGTATTCAACCCAGAGTATTAGGTGGAAGCTTCAGCACAACACTGGAGTTTGTTCAGAGGTATTTTTTTACTCTTAAATAGTTTGATTGCAGTGTAAAACAAATTGACAATTAAAAGCTGTCTAAAATCATCTACTCCCTTGGAAATCAGGGGTGAACCGACACTGGTCTCACGGTTCGGGTTCGATTATGACATCATATCATCAATTCAGTTCACTCGATATCACAATGCATCGCGATGCACCGCATTCAATTTAAAATTTTTCTTTTCAAAAGTGATGTGCGCCTGTTCTGAAAGTGACAATCCAGTTGGGAGTAAAGTTGTTTATGCCATTAAGAAAGGAAAATCTGTCATATAAATTGTTTTAAAGAAATGTTCATTTAAAAGCAGCGCTCATTAATAAGTGTATTATGTTAACATACCATAACATACCATACCATTACCATAACGCTGTTGAAGGTTACGATCATCCATTTATAATCACGCATAACAACACAGAATAATTGTTATTTGACCATCAGGTGCGGACAGGGATGGACTGGGACTAAAAAACGGCCCTGGACTTTGACTAGGCCTGGCCCAAAGCAATCGGCGTGCAGAAACTCGACAACAACAACAATAACGCTTCTGGCATGAGTGTGTCACAAGACTTTAATTGTGGCTCATGATACTATACCATTCAAATTATAGCAATAGCACTAATGTTGACTAGATGTTGAGCTGGAGTGGGTGTCTTTCTCTCGCTCTTGGTCTAACCTCTCAACCTGGACAAACAAATGATGGAATGTATTTAAAAAAAAAAAAAAAAGGTTTTATTCAAAGATAGCATGGAATATGTTATATAATATGTTGTTATAACAGCATATTATACACCCATTCCATGCTGTCTTAAATGAATTTATTACTTTTTATATCTTATTCATTTATGCAATTCATCTTACTGCACAAATACACACACATCTAAATGAAAATACACCATTACAAATGTAACTTCTGTATTCAAAATCTTCAAAGTTTGTAAGCATTAACTGTAACCTTAACAACATTTAAAAGTAAAAGCACAAACATATTTCTTAATATTAGCTAGTGCATGTGGCATTTTGCAGCTAAATGTTGAAGTTTAGCTGTTTTAACTACTGTAATCATTAAAAAGTAGCAACCTGAATATTCATATCACTGGCAATCACAGACATTCTGATTCTGACGGGATTAGTTTTCAGAGGATCACTGAGTTTGCTAAGCAAAAACAGTAGGTAATTTGCTCTGGAATTATTACAGAGGTTGCAGTGAAAACACAGACATGGCAGATCTGACCGGGATTAAAATCACTGGGCACGCTCAGAAACAATGATTTCTTAACCACCCCCCTGTAAAAGTAGTCCCGGCCCAAATAGGGCTTCTACAGCATTTATTGCTAATCTTTCTAAATAAAAGCTAATTTCTACTCTACTTCATTTCTACTTTGAAGTAGCCTTTGCCATTATTAAAACAAAAGCTGTATTTGTTTTTGAAATAGCCTGTTTTACAACTCCCCCAGAGTTAAACAGTTGAGTTTTTAACATTTTTTGGAAACCATTCAGCTGATCTAATGTGTTTTTCTTTCTTTAATTTGTAATAGCTCAACTAGGATTCTAGGTCTCCAAGGTCAGGGCACAAGAGGCCATAGACCTTTGGTCATGGCAGGGAAGCTTATTTTCCTTCTGTTTTTAAATGTTCATGCAAATGTTAAATATTTTTATTTTTCAAAGTTCAGTGTTTTATTTTATGTCATTATTGCCATAGTGTTATTTATTGCTCTTTAGAATGTGGTAATAAACAGTTATTTGCACAGCTTCAAAAGTAGTTCAATTTTTGACCGTGATAGTATCAATTTGCATTATTGTTCACATAGCAACCAGTCAATGGAAACTAGTGAATGAACTAGTAACAGTCTGCTCTGTAACTTTACAAACTTGTAATGAAATAGCCTCGCTTTTGTAAAAATTTTCTTCAAATGTAAATTAAATTTAGCAACAGTAGAATAAGCTGATAATAGACTTCATGCCATTAGAAATTACAAACATAGAATGTATGTTATCTCACGGTATAACGGCATGTCCAATGTCCATTATCCCTATGTTGTACTCCCTGGTTAAAGCAATCGATCTGCCCGTCAGTGTCTGAATCGGTGTATAACAAATCATTACTTCTTAGAAGAACATACACATCTGAAATGAGAAAGTAAGTGTGCTTAACCCATTTAGCAAGAGTGTTTAGTAAAATTTAGCCTTAATAATCCACAGTATGTATAGGCGTATGACAATGTGTAGTAAACTACCTATAAAATCATTTAAAGTTAGAGTGAGATGAAACTAGATCAGAACACAAAGCAAGCTGTTGCTAGCTAGCTGCTAATTTTATTAATAATTTTTATGGTAAAAAATTACACTATTACACCTTTTAACGCTACGTTTTTAATGATACTTTTTAATTGATATGATTACACTAAAATAATTATCAGGTCTATCAAAAAAGGATTTTATCTTTCAAAACCATGAAAGCCAGTTGTGGAAAAATCACAGCTTTTTTTGCAAAGAGTGCAAGAAAGGATGACAGTGAGAGTGACAGGTAATATCTGTGTCTGATAATTGCATAATTTGTAAATAGATAAATAGTGATACCTTTGACATTTCAAATATACTTTGGTATCGATGATGTATACATGTAAAATAAGTTGTAATCGCTTTCTTTTACTATCTAGCCTGACAGTGAACGTTTTTTCATGAATAAATAGGACAAGAAAAAAAAATCACAAATTGTTTCTTATTGTAATTATGTTTCTTATTGTATTTATTTTACAATTAACATTTATTGCCGGCTTACGTTTGGCGGATCATGGGTACTAGGGTACTCTTTGCTGTGTGTGGATGACCATGTCGGTCAGCCAACACCGAAGACCAATTTTGACCCAGGAAAAACCCTGAGTAATTAATCTTACTGCACAAATAATAATATCACATCTAAATGAAAATACACCATTACAAATGTAACTTCTGTATTCAAAATCTTCAAAGTTTGTAAGCATTAACTGTAACCTTAACAACATTTTTAAAAGTAAAAGCACAACATATTTCTTAATATTAGCTAGTGCATGTGGCATTTTGCAGCTAAAATGTTGAAGTTTAGCTGTTTTAACTACTGTAATCATTAAAAAAGTAGCAACCTGAATATTCGCTATCACTGGCAATCACAGACATTCGCATTCGGACGGGATTAGTTTTCTCAGAGGATCACTGAGTTTGCTGTAAAACAGTAGGTAATTAGGCTCTGGAATATTACAGAAGGTTGTGTGAGAAAAACACAGACATAGCGGGTCGGACGGGTTCCGTCCACCAGAATACGTCCTGGCCAGAAACACAGATTTCTCTTTTGACCCCTGTAAAAGTAGTCCGTCGAATGGGGCTATAGTCTGCTAATGACCGTCAGATTCTCGAACCATGATTCCTTTAGACGATTACGCCAGATGGTTAAAACAACTGATCTGTCCAACTTACTGAACTCACGGTATCTGAATCAGTGTATAACAAATTGACACTTTGCAATATGGTTCCATTTATTAGAAGCTCTAGTTAACTACATTAGTTAACATTAACTATTAATAAACTGCACTTCTACAGCATTTATTAATCTTTCTAAATGTTAATTTCACTTACTTCATTTACTAGTAGCCTACATTATTTAAATAAAAAGTTGTATTTGTTAAAAGAATACTCCACTTTTTTTGGAAATAGGCTTGTTTTACAACTCCCCCAGAGTTAAACAGTTGAGTTTTAACATTTTTGAAACCATTCAGCTGATCTAATCATGTTTTCTTTCTTTAATTCTCTCAGGGCTTCAACTAGGATTCTATAGGTCTCCAATGGCTCCAGGGCATGCAAGAGGCCATAGACCTTTGTCAAGTGGTAGGGGAAGTTTATTTTCCTTTCTGTTTTAAATGTTCATGCAAATGTTAAATATTTTATTTTTCAATGTTCAGTGTTTTTATTTTTATGTCATTATTGCCATGTGTGTTATTTGTTGCTCTTTAGAATGTGGTAATAAACAGTTATTTGCACAGCTTCAAAGTAGTTCAATATTTTGACCGTATTGTATCAATTTGCATTATTGTTCCGTCATAGCAGCCAGTCATGTAGAACTAGTGAAATTAAACTAGTAACAGTTTGTTCTGTAACTTTACAAAACTTGTAATGAAATAGCCCTGTTTTGTAAAATTTCTTTCTTAAGTCAGTAATTAAATTTAGCAACAGTAGAATACGCAGATAATAGACTTCACGCCATTAAAAATTACAAACAAGCAGAATGTTCGTTATCTTTGGATGGTATAATGGCATGTTGTCCAATGTGCATTATCCCCTTTATAAAATCACCTGTTTCTTTGTCATTCCTGTCTTCACCAAATGTTTGCAAAATAAATAACTGTTAACAATTTTCTTGTGTCTGCAGTTGATTGCAATGTTTTTTAGAATATGGGTGATTCTTTTAATGATGGCTAATATTAAAATCCACAGTGATACAGTATTTAAATTGTACAGTGAGAAACTAGATTTACAATTAACTGTTATCTACCTGTTTAAAGTACTGTATTGCATACAATACATAAAAAAACAGTGCTTAACTTTTTGTATGTAAATGCAATTGAAATCCTATTTTTCTTCTACAGTAAAACAATCAATATTATAAATACAGAAATAAAATCCCCACAGTGTTTAATTGTTTTTTTATTTTTACAGTGAATACACACAAAATACTGTAAATGGAGTACAGTACCTTACTGTAAAACGTATTCACAGTAACTTACTTTTTCACACGATTACATAGTCTTTGGGGCAAGTATTGGCGGAGATTTGGGTTGTTTTATTTATGTGTCTGTGAAGAGAGGTGACAGAGACAGAGATGGCGGTGAGAACGCCATCTGTATATTTTCTATTATTCTACAAAACCACAACGTTTTTTGTTGTTATTAAGGAGTGTATACAACTAAAAGTAGAACCCTTTACAGATGCGAGTTTGATGATTTTGCTCTTATCTGTACGATCAAAACTGAAGTGTAAATTAGTTCATTTCGGCATTATCAGAGATTATGCCCACAAAACGCGTATCCGCGTTTGTCGACCACTTATATATGATATAAATATATAAAAATATAAATAATGCTAAGTAAAACATATAATCCAATAATAGAATTGTAGATACAACTACATAAACTCGCATTAAAATGAAACTGAAAATATAAAATGAAAAAATAGATAGGTAAAAAAGCTAATATATATATCATTCAGACAATCTTATTGTTGTGTGATCTGCCTCCTTCAAGCACACATCCATTCCTATGGCTATGAGCATTTGCTCAGTGATGTGATCGCTCTCAAATGGTGCAGAGACTTGTGCTGACTTCTTTCTTTTCTATGATAATTCAGCTATTCGGGGGAATGGCCATGTTCTAACACTTATCCACAATACAATGGATCAAATGCAAAATGGGGTCCCTGCTCCATCCACCAGTTAAAGAGTCCGCTGTCCTAAAAAAGGTTTAGGATTAGCATGTACACGTGGTGATTTTCTCAGGGTTTTTCCAGTATCAGGGGAACATTTACGCCTCCAGCTGTTTTCTGATGATGACTGACTGTGATGTGAAGGGTGTGCTGTCAAACATCTGCATCTGTAGAGCTTCTCCAGAAGACAAACATCCATCTAAACATTGACGCGTTGAGCCTTGCAAAATATTATAGGTGCAAAAACAGGAACTCTCTGGTTTAACAGTCAGGATTACGATATTTATGAGTCATATATTCTTATAAAGTCACACGAGCAAAAATTTTAAAAGTACAGTTTTCTCACAATTTCATTCTCAGTAATGTGTTACTACGTTTTTGAGTTGTTGTGTTGAGCAGACACTAGTAGTGGAAAGTCATTAGTCAAAAGAAATCCCTCAAAAACAACCTCCTAACCTGATGTACAAGCTTCAGTCAAAGTTTTTCACACAACTTAACCTTGAGAACATGCAGAAATATTGACACAGACACAGAACAACCATATATACAGTATTAATACATAAGAGAGAGAGGGAGGATGCCTGCTGGGGAATAAGTGTAATGCCTGTAATGGTCTAAAAAAGTAAATCAGTGAGATCTTTATAACAGTATAGCAGACTACTAATATAAAATACATGTAAATATCAGTTTTCACTCTGTATCTCCCAATAATATGTCTTAGTAAGATGACTTAGATGTATAGTTTTATGTTCAAAAGATCTGTAGTTTTTAATGTGGGGTAATTTGTATAATTTGATGCGATTCAATGATGATAAATGACAACAAATAAATGTTTCTCAGAGATGGATCATATTTGAATTTCTGTATGGATAATCAAGTAAACCAAAATTGCTTCAGTTCAGCAAGTGTTCATCTTGAAATATTACTAAAAGTATGATAATAAATATGATACATACGGTTTTAAGTTGTTACATGATTTTGGCATTTAAAAAAATAATAATGTACATGCAAGTGTTCATCTATTCACAAACTATTTTATTTGTCTGTTTTATTTAACAACACTGTATAACACTATCTATATGAAGTGGGAGACAGTTGTGCATATTGTGATGAATTGCCTCCACTAGAAGGCAGTGTGTGTCTTTTAGGTAATTATCAAACAGATATTCTGAACAGCAGCCATCAACAGAGGCAATGAAACAAAGAACAGACATTCATCAAAGGAATCTTCTCATCATAAACAAATCTTCAAATCATTCACAAAAATTTAAGAGTCTTATTCCCAGAGTATTTACTATATATACCAAAAAATATATTATTCCATCAGCAGCAGCATTGGAAAAGTCAGATTCTTTCAAGTGAGTCGATTCACATACAATTTGCTATTCTGTATATTTACATGTTAAGGTTTTCCAGAGTATTTACCTGTCTGAGCTTGATGTTTATTGTTCATTCACTCAAACCCCGCGTTGTATTTGTGACAGCAAAAACACAGACCTGATTCAGTCGTAGGCCTACATTACTGAATAATTATTTACATAATTTTGTATAATAGTTTTACAGTTATATATTACTTGCCCCTGCAAGTAACTCCAGTGTAGTTATCTACTTTTTGTTTGTAGCTTGTAGTCTATAGCTAACTACTTTTTCGACTGATTTAGCTTCATAGCTTAGCAAGTTACAATTTCAAAGCAGCTTCTCAATATACTTTATGTATATTTATTAGATTTTAAGTGATGTTTTAATAAAAGAAACATTTTGCTGAAAGAGGAAGTTAGTGTTGCCATACAATAGGTCAGGTAAGGACAAAGGACTCAGCCAAATATTAAAATTCATAATTTACTCACTCTGAAGCTGCTCAAAACCTGTATGTATTTAATTTTTCTGCTGACCAAAAAATATATATATATATTTTGAAGAATGTGGGTAACAAAACAGTTTCTGGTCCCCATTGACTTTTATAGTATTTTATGTTGATATAATGGAAGGACTATTAAATGTCTGGTTAACTGCATTCTTTAAAAAGAAACTCAGGTTTGAAACGACTCGAGGGAGACTGAATGATGACACTACTCTAAGAATAATGAATGAACCACCATTAATTCAAATAAAATCAGACCAACAAAATAATTCGAAAACATCAGTAACAAAAGACTTACTAAACAAAAAACCCTCAAGTCTTCTTCAATGATGTGGATTGCGGCCAGTAAGAAGATGTTGGATATCCTGGTAACAGAGAACCGTCAGGGGCACGTTGAGATGAGTTACTGACATCTAGCAGAAAATGATAAAAGGTACACCATACAAAATTGGCAGGACATCTGCATTTCTAGCTGCCAACTGACGTTTATTTAAACAGAGGAAATCTGGTTTGCACAATGCAGGGAACATCCAATACATCGAATAACCATCTGCTTGAGTGAGAGTGTAAGCTGGGTGGCTGTGGGACTATAAAAAGGAACAGGTCAGAAATCCAGGTCATGCTTTTGGGTTAGAATGGCCTCTGCAAAGCTCAGATCCAACAAATGGAAAGGCTACTCGTAGTTGAACCTATAAAGCAGAGGTTGTGTTTGAAGAGCAGACAAGACACCAACATGAACAACCTACAAATTGCTCATATATGATTTTGATACCCATGTCTTTTGAGATTAGGAAACACTCTGGAATTCATCCAAACAGTTACGCCATGACTAAAAACAGTACTGTATCTGTTTCCCTGAAGTAGAGTGAGGCACATCCTGCACAACATTGAATTTGATGTCTCAAAAGCCGAAGTCAGATAAAACACTAACTAGATTTGCTGAAGAAAACATGAGGGGCTCTTGTGCATTCAAAACTTTCATGCCAGCATGGTTTCTGGGGGGTTCAAAGTGACTTTTAGAGCCAGGTTAATCAACTAAAAAAATTTGAACAAAAAAAATAAATGATTACTATGTTAATTTTCACAAACTGAGAATATACTATAATTACAACTTCAAATGTTATTTTATGTTTGTGCTATCGGAAATTAATAATTTCTACCCCTATCAGGCTTATTATTTAGCATTTTAGGCTCATTTTGAGCACAAAGCATACTGAAATGCACTTTCACACGAGTTAAGATGTGTTTGTACTTTATTGTCAAAAGTAGCATGAAGACAGACAGCATGCATACCCAGGTCTTTTATCATTTTCACCTTTCATCCGTGGCTTCGAGCGGTGGTTATTCTGTTGACACAGCTTTGTTATTGTGTTTAATGGTTTCCCGCAGCAGATGTCAGCTGACTGACACAAATGAAGATCCATACGGCGTGTTTAAAAATCCAGTCTGTCATCTTTATGTTAACTGTTGCTTAGAAACAACAGTGTTTTCTGCACTGATGAAAAGCAATAGAGGAAGACAAATGACAGTTACGCAAGCGTTAAGTCATTAAAGGTGAGGCGTGACATTTCTGTGCCACAAGTGCTCACAATTTTAATCACAATCTAAATGAGATCCACTTGACTTTAGATATCTGTATCTATTTTACATTACTGATCAAAAGCTATTAGGTCAGTTAGTTTTTTTTTTTTATGTTTTTGAAAGAAGTCTCTTATGTTCACCAAAGCTGCATTTTGTGTTTAATAGAGTAAAATTGTGAAATATTATTACAGTTGAAAATAATTTTCTATTTGAATACATTTTAAAATGTAATCTATTCCTGTGGTCAAACCTGTATTTCCAGCATCATAATCCAGTCTTCAGAGTCACATGATCCTTCAGAAGTCATATGCTGATTTGCTGTCTTTGTATTATCAATGTTGAAAACAGCTGCTTCATATTTTTGCATAAACCATGACACTTTTTCCCGGATTTTTTGGACGTACACAAAGTTCACTTCTGCTCAATTGAATACAAAAGTATAATTTCTTAAAAAAAAAAAAAAAGACTTGACCCCAAACTTTTAAATGGTATTTTACAATTATCAAAAACTTAAAAATGATCTGTAAAAGTATAATTAATAATCAAAGACAAAGTGAGTAGTGGTTGAAAATTTTCTGTTGAAATTTATTGTCCCTCTCAATCATGGACATGCAATGATGAATCTTAACTGTAGCTGGATAAATATTCACATTACCTTCCATAACAAAAAAACTGTAAATCTCTGCTAGATACAGTATACAACCGTTTTAAATGACAAATCCCTGACTGACAGTTACTAAAACGTGGATCCCACTAAAGGACGACTTATACAGTACATCATGTGCCATATCCGATTGACTAGAGGTCAGAGAGGTTAAAGGTGAAGCTCGGCAGCACTAAACAGAACTGCAAAAATAATGCTTTCAAACCATCTCCCTGTATGCCACTCATCAGCCAAACAAACTCATACATTGAGGAAATTGACACACGTTCTGATCACACATTCTCACACAAATTTTGCAAACAGTGAACTGAGACGGAAGCCGGGCCTGCAAGAAAAAATACAGCGAGCTGTGGCCAGCATTAAATATGAAATCTATTTTGAATTATTTAGGTGAGTGGCAATTGATTATTTATCACAATTATACTTTTATTGCACTGATCACAGCAAATCAATTTACTGCAAAAACCACATTCATGGCAAAACAAGAAAGATATTTGGAGCAAATTCAGGAAGGTTATTAACCAATGCTAATTACATCATGTGCCTGGTCAAATAACACACAGCAGCCTGGATAGCACTGAATCATTTCACAAGAAAACTGATATGCATATACAGACTGTGCTTGATACATCAGAGCTATCAGGTCCAGTGCATGACAAAAACATTGATTTATTTAACGAGAAACAGAAAGAAGTCAAACAAACACTCTATACTGTCTACAACAGCACACACACACACTGGTTCCTTAAAGAAGGAATATCATCTTGGTGATATGAAACATACTGCAAATTTTAGAGCGCAACACAGTTTGAATACGATGTTCACATTACATTTACATTTCAGCATTAGCTGTTTTATGAATCTGTCCAAATGTATCCAAATGCTCATGATTATATATGAAGATGGCGTTTACATCGTCTTAAAGGCACATCACGGAAATACTGAAAATGAATTTCCTCAGGAGAAAAAATGAATAACAAACGCATGATATGACCGCTTTAATGGACTCACTAAATTTTTCCTAGACAGTTCAGACAGACAACACAATGAAACAAAGAAAACTTTTTAGGCAAAATTCACAAAACATTACTAAGAATACAATTATTCTTAACTGCCTTTTTTTTAACTTAAGAAAAAAGTTCTTTTGAAAGTTCTTACCTTTGCTTTGGACGAAACTTAAGAATAATAAAAAAAAAAAAAAAAAGCTGAAATGTTAAAAATGGTCGTAAATAACTCCAGCCAAGCCAGTAGCAAGGACAATATTGTACAGTACATGCTTTTCCAGATAAGAACAACGTCTGTAAAAAAATATCAAATTTTTTCAAGAATTGCACTTTTTTCAACATTCTTGCAAACTTCTTAGAATTTATCCTACAATTGTATATATTATTTTGAAATAATTGCAATTTTTTTTTACATATGAACTTCTTAGAATTGATCATTTTAATTTTGATTTTTTTTTTCTAGAATTTATCATTTTAATTTTCAAAAATGTTTTTAGAATTGCACATTTTTTTCTCCATTCTTATGAACTCCTTAGAATTTACCATTAGAATTTTTAACTTGTTAGAATTGATCTTGTTATTTATCTTAAGACTTAAGAATTTTTGAGACTTTTTTCTTAAGAAAACTGGTGAATCCAGCCCACCGTCATATTGTTTGTGCTGAAAGAAATATCTGTTACAAATAATAAGTGCTTAATCATCTAATCTTATAAAATTCCTCTAAACATCAGTTTGATACAAGCTAGTCTAAAGTGACAATTAAATCTGCAGATCTCAGGGAAATCTCATGTGCTTTTTGGCTGACAGATGCAAATAACACTGCACAAGCCTTTCTGTTAAATATTACTGAATATGAATATGAGGATCACAGACCACAGCACTGTCCTCCACAGCGAGACCATTCAATACAAATGCACAGGTCCTAACATCACAAACACATGCAGACATATCCAACAGTGTGTGGGAATGGAACACTAAAGCTTTGGGGTACCGAACATCCATCAGACCGTCCCGCTGCAGCAGTGCATTCTGGGTAAGAGCGCGTTTAACTGGGGAAGTGTATTGAGAAAAAAATATTTAAAAATGAAAACAAAAAAACTCATTAAATTACTAATAATTCATATTAATATAATAAGAAAAAGAAGAAATATTTGAAGTTGTAAGTCTGTATTCAACAACTAAACGCTATAAATTATCATAATATCTACTGTATATTCTGGAAAGCTATTTAGTGAAATAATATTTAACAAAACATAAAAATGTAAAAGGGGTGCTGTTTATCTTCATAATATATGTGTCCTTTGTTTGTTTTTGTCTTTTTTAGAAAAATAAATCCTTTGATATCAAAATAATCATTCAATAGTCTTTCACTTTCCCACCATAAAAAGCAAACAGTCTTTTAAAACAGGCCTGTTGGTCAAATCTGAGCAAAGTGCTTTTACTACTGTCCTGTAAAAGTTAAGTATGCAATTTCTGCAGCAACCAAACAGAATAGCAAAAACAATGACAAAGAACAATTTTCAGTTGTCATCCTATGTATGGGCAAACTGCTAGCGTCTGCATCGCTGCTTGAGCTCTTCAGATCAATTCAGCTGCTCAGATTGCATATCTGTCTAGTGTTGCAATGATTACTCACTTCACTTTTTAGCAAAGGGGTAAAGCGATCATGTCCAGAAATATATACTGTAGAAATCCTATATGCCATAGAAAATAAACCAAATTTGATAAACCTACATTCACAAATGTTCTACTGTTCTTTACATTTACATCCAACCCAACAATTCCTCTTTAAACCTTCTGCCTCTGAAGAGGTTAATTCGTTAATGCCAGAGAAAATGAACAATGGCCACATGCACACGGCAGGGTAGAGGAAGTGGCAACTGTTGTTATTTGAGGGAGTGAATCACGTGTAAGAATCACGATGCTTGACTCATAATGAAACACTAGTTTCTTAAAGTGTTTCATAAAAATAGCATGTGAAAAAGATTACAATACTGCATTTCTGTCCAACGACAGAGAGTTACATCCATAATCTCAGAAGTAAATATGTTTATTTAGTATTTTTGATTAAATGTTGCGTAAAAAATAAAGTCCCTGGAATCAGCTGCTGTCCATTCTAGCATGGCGTCCAATCAAAAATGCCTTATGTGCAGTTTAAATGTTTATTTATGATTCAGCTTTTATTTGAGTGTTGAATAACAATTAAATGTGATTAAATAATTGATTATTAAATAAACTTTCAGTTTTCAGTTTTCGACAGAATAAAACCCTAGTTTTTGGTTTTAGGCTTGCTGTAAAAAACTCATTTTGGTGCATCGCTAATAGTTATCATTTTGGGTGTGAATGGGTCTGTAGTTATTTTTGACATTTTAAATTGCAATTAATACATTTCCAAGTTAACTTGAACATGACATGCATGTAGCTTTGAATTTGAACGCAATTGTCACTCTCATAAATAACAAACCAGAGTGAAACTGTATTAAGCAGTGTGCATGTGGCCTAGCGGAATACATGACAGCGCTTAGTCGAGACAAAATGAGCAGAAAGTATCTGCTTTTGTGGCATTATGATTCACAAACACTGGCGTGACACACTGTCACTGGATACGGCTGCTGAAACACTCACCATATCATGAGCTGGGTTTCTGGGTTCACTGTGGCGTGATTCGACACATCACATATCTGGACCGTATGAACTGCTGGTTAGAGCACACGCAAACCACTTTAGACACTCAAAGCTTATTCATTGATGCATTACATATATTCATTTTGGAATATCCTGGTGTATACTGGCAGTGATCCCATAGGGAAGTTGAAACAGTCAAAATTTTCCAAAATAAAAGCGTAAACATCCCTTATAGGACCATGTGAATTTTCCAGTCTGGTAACACAAACTCAGGACAGAAGACATTGAGTGCAATACAGCCAGAGGAAGAGGAGAAGCAAGCCATTTTTGCAGTGATGTAGACCATGAGGTCAAAAAAGGAGGTTGCACACCTGTGCTGCGATTGCAAGTGTTCTTTCATTGTCCTGCTGCGGTCCCGCTCTGTTTATGGCACTTCAGGACTTCACCTCGTCCTGTTCTGGATCGGACTGCAGTTCAACGTCAGACAGGACGAGCTCCACTGGCATGATGAGTGAGGTGTCTGAATCTGCGCTCATGGAGGGCTGGTGTTCACCTGAAACAACAAAAAAACATTCAGGACGTATGTGAGAACCAATGCTGTTTTAGCACCAAACCTGCTGAGAGGTGTTGTCTTGGAGTCGGAATAAAAAATTTAATAAGATTTCTGTGGAAGCTTGTTTCTGCCACAGAATAAAAAATAAACATTACAATTACGCAATTATCACTTGAAACTGACAGAAATAAATGAGCAATTCTGAGGAAAAAAGCCTGAATTGTGAGACATGAACCCGAAACTGAGAAAAAAAAGTCATAAACTCAGAATAGTGAAAAATAAACATGGTATGGTTTTATGGTGTTTTTGTTCTGTCTGGAGTCTGGCAGGCTTATTTACAGGGCATGGCAGCAGAACGAAGCAATTAATCTAGTTTCATAAACTGACAAAAGGCCTGAGACGGGCTACAGAAGCAGCACAGGATCAGAGTAGAGCTGCGGTGGAGAACAAGGACAGGCTGTGCTTTTATTTGCTGCCGGGACAAAAAAAAATGACCTAAATATATGAGATCTGAAAGTAGATCACACGCAAAACCACTGGAACAGACTAAAATAATCAAATCCACTTCCAAGTGACGTGCAGGTCAATGTGAGAGATAAGAATTTCACATTGCAACTACAATTCCTTTTATATTTGTATAATAGCATTTCTAATACAGATCCTTGCATTGCGTGGAAAGATGTCTTTGTTAGGATATTTATTCAATTTTTATAGACTCCTCTTTTGAGTTTCGTTTTATACAGTAATGTATCACGTTTCTACAAAAATATGAAGCAGCACTGATAATAATCAGAAATCTTTCTTGAGCAGCAAATCAGCATATTAGAATGATTTCTGAAGGATCACGTGACACTGAAGACTGGAGTAATGATGCTGAAAATTCAGATTTGATCACAGAAATAAATTAGATTTTAACACATATTACACATAGAAACAAGTTATTTGAAATTGTAAAAATATTTCACAATATTAATGCAAAACCCCCCCAAAAAAAAGTTTATGTCAAGATCACAATAAGTTGCATGGCCTTCATCCACACTCACTGCTGGCGATGTGGCGGCTCTCTCCAGCCTGCGGGAAGGTGTCCATCTCGTGGTAAATGTGTGATAGGCCTATGGTTCTGACAGCTGGGTCCAGGACCACCGAGCTCTCGCCCACTGAGAACTCACTAGCCCCTGTCACAGGGTTGGTGGGCGGCCCGCTGACGGACATCTCATAATCAGGAGGGCTGTCATCAGAACAGTCTGTACTGGCCTGTTTGAACGGAAAATTACAGCGTTATTAAGAGAAAAAACACAAGGTCACAAGCAAGGCTCACGGATCCAGTAGCTTCTGTTCTTACCGGGATGCCCAGCGCCTTAAGGATGTTCATTTTGCACATGGGACAGGTTCTGTGGTCCTGGAGCCACGGGTCCACACAGTTCTTATGGAAGACATGACTGGCAACAACACAGCGATCATTCATATTTTACACAAAACACCTGGCTAATACTGTGCCTAAACATTTTCATGCATTTCTATATTCACTGTGTCATTGTAACCACATTAATATGGACTTTGTATTGGCTATTTTAGCAAATAAATAAATAAATAAAATACAATTAAATTATACATTATTAGCTGGACAACAGATCAACAAATATTTTTTTTTGAAGAGTTTCTACAGACTGATTAGAATCTCATACACAGAACTGATTTCTAATTTTAGATTTTTGACTCACTAACTAAATCACAGACAACAAGAAAATCTAATAACGAATATCAAAAATTAATACAATTATAAGACTACTTAATACTAATACTACTAGTTATTATTATTATTATTAAGTAGTCTTTAATTAATTATTGTTATTATTATTAAAAAAGTTACATTTATTTGTGCAAAAAAACACATTAATTATTTATAATTTAATTATTAAACATTAAATAAAGCAATTCACAGTAGTGTAAGTAGTAGTAAAAATGTGAAATGAAACTATACACATAGAAATTAAAGATTATTTCAATTAGTAAGCCAAACACCAGAAAAATCATAATGAGCTGGCTCTGGTGTCATGGTCAAAAATTATTTAAATATATGGTTTTTGTAAATAAATTGATTAAATTAAAGACAGATGGGTTCAAACAAAGTGTCTGGAGTAGCTGTGCAACATTTCAATAATAGAAACGTGGCGTCTGTTGATGCCACATGTACTTCCAGTTTCAGTATTTTTATTGATTATAACTGAAAAGATCTATGTTCTTCCAGCGTAGACATATTGTAAGCAATGGTTTATGAAGGAGGCCTTTGGCATGATAAAGTTCATATTGATGCTGCACTAGTGGGAAAAACTATTTGAAGTTTCATGTTCACAGATTAAAAATGAGCTTTAGAGGAAGAGCTCATTTAGTTCAAAAGTTTTGGGTTGAACTTCAATATTGCACACCAAGCCTGACTTCACTAATAATCAGAATCAGAATTCATCATGTTTGTAATGTTTGTGTGAAATCTTACCGACATGGCAGTATCCTGACAACATCATTAGGTTTGTAGTCTTCGATGCACACTGCGCAGTTATCAAAGTCTGACTCGGTTTCCTAGAAACAGCAAGTCGATAAACAATGTTGTGAGAAACCACACATGGGCCACTGTATGTGTACACTTCCATGAGCTCTCCATTAGAGCTAAAGCAGTCATAAAACACACATAATGAGAATGAATCAGAGGCGGCCGTTGAAGGCCACAAATCAGACTACAGATATCACACAGTTGGAGCGTTTTGAATATAGAATTTCAAAAGTGACACTTGCAATAAGAATGTAGAATCAGAAAAATCACTTTTTCTGATTCTACATTCTGATTTAAAAACACTTTCAAAAAAAATGTTTAGGTCAGTATGATTTTTTTATTTTTGCAAAAAAATGATACTTTTATTCAGCAAGGATGCATTAAATTGATCAAAAGTGATGGTAAAGAAATTTATAATGTTACAAAAGATTTCTATTTCAAAGAAATGCTTTTTTTTTTTTTTTTTTTACAAAGAATTTGACAAATACATCACATTTTCTTCAAAAATAGCAGCACAACTGTTTTCAACATTGATAATAATCAGAATTTTTTTTTTAAGCAGCGAATCAGCATATTAAAATGTTTTCTGAAGAATTGTGTGACACTGAAGACTGGAGTAATGATGCTGAAAATTCAGCTTTGAGCACAGCAATAAATTACATTTTAACATATATTCAGATAGAAGACTAGTAATAATATTTCACAATATTACTGTTATTTCCATATTTTGATCAAATAAATGCAGCCTTGGTAAGAAGACACTTCTTTCAAAAACATTAAACAAAAAAAAAATATATTATTTCCAAACTTAAATGACAGTGTATTATAAAAGCTGCCTGGCCAAGTTGTAGAGATGTGTTTTTGCCCCATTTTGCACGATTTTCATTATAATCATAGCATTATTGCTTTGAATGAAGTGCTCGAAGCATTTCACAATACTCAATTACCAAGATATCCGCAAAAAACAACCCAAACCTTGTCACCCTTCCTGATTGTCCGTACTTGTAACTTGCTTATAGCCTTTTTAGCAGCGTCACCCAATCGCCTCTGCAAAAGACATGAAACATGCTACATTGAACTGTCAGATTTTAAACCAACATTAAATCAGATTTGACCCTTGTTGCTTTCTTAATGCATGTTGAGTAAAATAAAAGCGTGACACTACTGCACCTGGTTGCGGTCGCGTGCGTTCGCGTAGCGGAAGCGCTGGATGTAGTAGAAGACCAGCCAGGCCAGAGAGATGATCATCAGGATGATGAAGGAGATGGAGACGAACACCACAGAAGTGCGGCTGACGTATTTCTGCAGGTTGCGCGTGCCGATGGTGATGTGCATGGCCACGGTTATGTTCTTCTCCAGCAGGGCCATGATCTCACGACCTTTGGGCTCAGGAATCATGATAGCCACCACATCGCCGGTTCCTAAAGCGATGATAATAGATTCAAATCTCAAACGATTCACACAGACGACATACTTCATCACCAAACTTCACACTTTTAATTGACCAACATAAAAACACACTGACAGTCAGCAAGTCATAGCGTCAGTCACGGTCATTTAATGTTAAAAACAAGTTAGGCTCTTCTCTAGACTCGCTTGCATTTCCTGAACAGATCTGCAAACCTGATGTAATTAAATACAGAGAACAAACACACGGGTCGGTCACACCTTCCTTTAAACTGATGCCATTAACAAGACTTCATTCATTTGGGTGGATTCTGCTTCACAGAAAATGAAGACACTGAAAAGCTTAATAATATATATATATATATATATATATGTGTGTGTGTGTGTGTGTGTGTGTGTGTGTTATTAAGAGTATTTCATCTTACTTGTTACCTAATACTTAATATTGAATAAAATCTGATATTTTCAATTGATATTATTTCAAAGTGTTGTTTTAGTTGTTTTGTTTTATACACTATTGTAGTATTTATTCATATTTTGAGTTAGCATTTATTTTCATATTTTACATTTTAGGCTTTTATGTATAGCTCTCTCTCTCTCTCTCTCTTAATATTTCCAATAAGCTTTATTATCTTTATTTCTGTTTAAGTTTTTGTCATTTTAGTACTTCAACTTCTTTTATTTCATTTTTTTCTAAGTATAAGTCTACTATTTATATTTTATTTCAGCTTTATTTCAGTTAACAAAAATTATTTAAAATTAATTTTAGTTTTAACAATAACACCACTGATTTAAGCAAGCTTTATTCAAAAACAAACAAAGAAACAAACTAACAAAAACAGGCACAAATAGGTGACTTTTTATATATTACAAAAAAATTCTCTCGAAAAAAGCAAAAAAAAAAAAAAAAAAAAATCCTGCATTAAGAATGAATAAATGAACAAACAAATAAACAAATAGATTAGATAGATACATTTTATAACATATATCAAGCCAGTTTTTTATATATATATAATTTGTAAAAGTGCACTAAAATTTCATAATATTTAATGATTAAGTTAAACCTAATTTTAAGCATTACAGTACGTTTTAGGAAACATCATTTGTTTGTTGTTAGATATTTGATTGATTTTGCATTTAAACTATTTTGTGTGTTTTTTTCTAATTTCAAGAGAGGCATCATTTGAAACTGAAGACTTCACACATCTCAGCTAAGCTCAGGGCTTCACACATTCTGGACTCTAAACTTGCATCTGTGAAAGCTAGTCATTTGATCCTCAAAATTAGCACTTGCTGGACTGAGCTGTAAAGCAGCCAACATGTCAGCAAAGAAAGCAAAAATTAAACTATGAAGAATGCACTTAACCAGTGCTGAGTACCAGCCCTCTCCATTTACAAACATTAAGGAACTGGCTGAACACTGGATTTGAGAGATGAATTACTGCACTGCAGAGTTCAGGATACAGGAGCCTGTGATTAATGCTAAACACAACACTTTTGTGGAGCTTCATCAATAACAACATGACAGCATCAGGTCAGCGGTGAAAGCTGTGCATGAATGTAGTCAGTTTCATTTCATTCATTCGTTTTCATTTCATTTATTTATATAGCACAAATAAACACAACAGGATTTGACCACTGTGCTTTACAGAGTATAAGACTAAGATAGATGACAAGGAGAGAAAAAAACAGAACAGAACAGTAACACATAATGAAATAAAACCTCATTATGATAGAAATGAAATGACAAATATTGATGGGTGAACTGTCCCTATAACATTGAAAAAAATGTTGCTCATGACACTGACAGCACTTTCAGTGCAAGACAGATAAATGGTTTCCAACGCTCAAAAATGACAAAGAATTCATGAAGCAAAGGGTCAAGAGACAAGAAAATGGTGGGGAAGTGAAAGAGACAGACACTCTTGATCAGACACAACAGCATGTCCTAACCATGAGTTCTGCAAAATGCAAAAGAGATTCTTGTGGTTGAATTGGTTTGAGCAATCTTACTACTCCCAGTAACCTGCTAATGTTACCAAACTGAAACACGCACAGACAAGATCTTTGAGAACATGTTTTAATGGAATAATTCACCCACAAATTCACTGCCATGTACTCGCCCTCAGGTCGTCCAAGACATAGATGAGTTTCTTTATGGGAACAGATTTGGAGAAATGTAGCATTACATCACCTGCTCCCCAGTGGATCCTCTGCAGTGAATGGGTGCCGTCAGAATTAGAGTCCAAACAGCTGATAAAATCATCACATATTTCAGCCAGAAGCAAGGATGGAATTGAATTGTCTCAGTTACTTGTGGATTATTGTGATGTTTTTATCAGCTGTTTGGACTCTCATTCTGACGGCACCCATTTACTGCAGAGGATCCACTGGTGAGCAAGTGATGCTAAATTTTTCCAAATCTGTTTAAAGAAGTAACAAACTCATCTACATCTTTAGTGTATTCATAACTGTCACGATAATAATAATAATAGACAATGGTTCCAATATTTAGCCCTGCTTTCTTTATACAAAATATAGTTTCCTAATATTTTCCCTTATGATCTTGGGTTGCAGTGTGACCTGGATATGTTTTTGTGAAAATCATCCATTGCTAAGAAAACACAACAAGAAGAAACCTGCAGCGACTGCAAACACACTGAATAATCATGTCACAACTCAGGTATTAAAAATCATTCTTAGCTGCTTCAGTGTGAGTCAAGACTAATCACCGAACATTTGCGTGTAGACCAAAAGATTCCTTTTATTGTAATAAATGAATCATACAAGTATGATGTAGTGGAGTCAAGAGAAGTGTGAAGATCTGGTAAAAGTTTGCAAAGTCTGTGCAGGAAAGTGGGATGTTGGGAATGTCATTAATGTGCAATAACATGTCTTGTTTTTTAGCATAACAAATAACTTTTTTTTTTTTTTTGCATTACAACAATATTATTTTTATTAACAATATTCATGAAAACAATGCAATAAATAAATAAAGTAACTAATGGAACCTTATTGTGAACTGTAACCATATTCTTTCTTTTGCTTTTGGTGTGAAATATGATGCAATATGAAAATATTAATGCAAAGATGCAAAAGAGGCTTAATAGTTTGCAAAGTATGTAGACAGACTATGCAAATCTCAAGAGTTTAACAGGTTTTTCCACATCAGGATACAGTGCATGCTAGATGTTAACTATTAATAATGCAATCAAACTGGTCAAGCTTAGATCACACAATATGCATCATTGGTCATAATCACATGTTGGTGCATTGATGTGATATCCTTGTTATTCATTAAAGGAATAGTTCACCTTCGATAAACGTTTCTTCATAGCTCACCCAAAAATGATAATTCCGTCATCATTTACTTACTCTAAAGTTGTTTCAAACCTGTATGTGTTTATTTCTTCTGGTGAACACAAAAGACGATACTTTGAAGAATGCTGGTAACCAAACAGGTGCCGGTAGCCATTAATTTTCAAAGTATGAAAAAAACCTTGAGTCAATGGCTACACATTCTTCAAAATATCTGCTTTTGTGTTCAGCAGAAGAAAGAAATACACACAGGTTTGTAACAACTTGAGGGTGAGCAAAGGATGACCGAATTTTCATTTTTAGGTGAACTGTCCCTTTAAGTTGCAGTCCATTCTACAACTAAAGTGGGTTTATAAACTTGGAATACAGTGCACAACTTGCACTTTAACGGTCAATATTTCTTTTCCAATGACGTCTAGAGAGCAAATGCACAGGAAAAGCTTCTCATCTTACCGTGATGTGGCATAGTAATGGTCTCATTGGAGTTGCTGGAGCCCATGTTGAAAATGACCACAGCGGATGCATTGAGAGCAGCAGCATGTCTGATCTTCTCCCTGTAGGTGCAGTTTCCTCTGGCTATCAGTGCTATCCATGGGATGTTGGGATGAGGAAGAGGGAATTTAGTGTTACCGTCACACAGCTGTCTGTCCTGCAGAAGAGATGGCATAAACACAAAGCCCCTGGCGTCTCTTTTAGGAGAGTGCTCCCCATATCTGCCACATTCACTCTTGTCAGTCTTTATCTCAGATGTGACTGGATCCAGGTAAGTGATGTTGACAAAGGCAGTGTACCATTCCTCCTTCTCAGCCACTGTGAAGTCCAGACACAGCAAATGCACGAAGCAAAACGACAGCAGCCATGTAGACAGGGCAAGACTCCTGCAGGCTTTGGTTAGGGACATTGCCATGTTTTCAGAATTGATCCTAAACTAACTGTTTTCACGTCGGGGGACGTCTTTATCCTGCCTCTTTTTCAGCATATGATTATGATCCTTGAATATGACATCACTTGGCAACCCCACAACACAAACCGAGCGCAGTCAGACCGACACATCTACCTGTACATCACCGTCGTCCTTTAAAAGTGGCTTATACATGTAGTCCACCATCATGTCGAGTCACCAGCAGCTTTTGCGCTTGTTGTGACGGTGTCGGATGAGAAGGTTGCCAGGTATTGTTACTAAACATTGACTGTAGAGGAAAAATGCAGTTATTGAAGATTATCAGCATATACAATGCTAGGCTAGGGACTTAAGAGCGTCATATAGAAATAACTAACAAACTAAATTAATTAAGTGACTGATAAAAAAAAACCCGGATTGCATTAAACAGAACGTTGCAATGCAACACACAGGTTGCATAGTCGCTCAGTCGCTCATGTTATATATGTACACACACACACACACACACACACACACACACACACACACACACACACACACACACACACACACACACACACACACACATACACATACACATATATATTTATAGAGACAACGTTAGAACTTAGTGGTGAAGCTATATGATGGAGTATCTGGCAACCGCTTCGTTAGCGACTGCGCGTTGCCCTCCTCTGTGATGGAGAGGGACTACATCTCATTTATTTCTTTTAAATTAACATATAAATAGGTTTTAATATATGTAGATTCTTTTAACAAAATGTAACTGTATTATATTGCAATCTTAGCAATTCCGACACGCAACAGACACCTGCTAATAAATGTTCGTGGAACTGATAACAGCGTCGGTTAGGTTTCCTTCCGGAACGATTTCCTGTTACACACGCGCCGGGATCAGCCGCGATCAACTGCCTGGTTTCTGCGCGATTAATCCTTTAATCTGGGTATGTTTCCTATGACTGATGTGTTCGAATATATGGCGTTGAACTGTAAATAAAAACCGAAGTTTCTGGTAAAGAAACTGTTAAGCTGAGATGTATATTGAAGTCATACATGAACTCGTGTAAGTTCAGTGGAAATCATTAGAGCGGAGTCATACTCAGTCAACAGGAAATCGCCGTGTGTTTGATATTGTATCCATTACACGTGTCACATATTTGTATTCTGTCTTTGTGATATTGTAGGTGAAAGATGCCTAAGAAAAAGACTGGCGCTCGTAAGAAGGCTGAGAGCCGAAAGGAGCGAGAGAAACAGATTCGAGCAAATAAAGAGGTTGTTGATGTGGCCAAACACCCATGCAATGCAACCATGGTAAGAGTCGGACATCTACGCTAGTTCGTTTGAACCCTGCAAACACTCTCAGAGCGGTTCAACTCGTATATGTGAACAAACAAGTGATTTCAGACCCCCCCCCCCCCCCCACCTTATGAAGTTGTGGTGTGAACAAGAAAGGGTCTGAGATCACTTAAGTGCTGAAGAGGACCAAGAAAAGAACCAGGTTCTCTTTTGAGTCCACTATACTGTGAACACCATAAGTAAACTAGGTCCCTTTCTACTAAAACAAACTAAATGAAAAAAACACCCATACATTAAAACCAACTATATGTGAAAACACCCTAAAGCTTTCACACCGCATTGACAGATTACAAAAATTAAATTTTTTGACGAATAATTTTGATAATTATATGTATTTTTAAGGCTTTCAAAACAGTTAAGTGCTCATTCTCCTTTTAAACGTTATATTTAACTAAATTTAAAAATGACATATTTACTTTATTTATATATATATATATATATATAATATTTTTTTTTTGTTCTCTTGTGAGATATGACCCAGGCATGGTACAGACAGGTTTCATGAAAACAATACTATCAGAAAATTCCTTTAGCTTTGGAAATTTCTATCAAAACTTGAATGTAACCCATAGGAATATTTAGGCATTTCTTTCCAGTTTTGCTGCTTTTCTAGTTGGTACATTAATGCACTAACCTAACCTTTTTTTTTCTTTTTTTTCAGGAATGTGATAAGTGCCAAAGGTAATTTTACTTATGATTTTTTTTTTTAAGAATTGTTACATTACCCCGTACCTTTCCATAATATTGCATTTTTTTTTTTTTTTTGCCAGGCGACAAAAAACCAGGGCATTCTGCTATTTCTGCTCTTCAGTGCAGAAACTTCCCATGTGTGCACAGTGTGGTGAGATGAACTTCCTCTTACTGAACCCCAGCACGCCCTCTAGACTCACTATAACTGACCCTCGTCGTTTTTTCCCCAGTTGGAGTCTGGAAAATGTCTTGCAGGTTGCTCAGTTTGACAGTGGACATCAGTCCAGTGTTCTGAAACTTGGCCTGTCCAATAAAGCAGATAAAGATGACATTTCGGTCTTAAACAAATCATGGAGGGCCGTATCTTAAGAGCACAGCACATAAATTGTACTGACAGACATTGTAAGTGGACCTTAGAGGGGGTTAAAAAAGTATGATATGATAAGAAATAATAATAAATACTCAAAGGGAGATGAACTTGTCTGGGAAATATGTCCAGTGTATCATTAAATAAATTCCCAAAGAGGCAGGCATAATGCCTACAAAAACATTGTTGTTTTTGTAACAAAAAAAAAAAAATGCACTGAACAACCTGTCTGCACTCTTCACTTACAATGTTCTTATTATTACCTCTGTTATTTTGTACATTCCTCTGGTATTTTGCACATTCCCTTTCACATTTCTACCACCGGATGCCGTTTGCACTGTTGTGGTCATTGGCCATATATAAACATATGCTATTTACGTATCTCACTATATAATGCACCTTCTGTTTATGCTTTCTTTGCACCCTATGTTATATGTGCAGTCATTTGCATTGAGCTGGTCTCTGCCCTCCAACCTCGTAACTTGCACTATATGTCATAAAGCTTAATGTATATACACACATTCTATATTTATTTATATACTCTGTTATTTGCACGTCTGGTTAGATGCTGCACAGTGACAAAGTTGAATCTAATCTAATTTGAGCACTCTGATAATCGGTAAGACGCTGGACAGGGATAAATCATATATTTATTCAGTTATTTTTCTTTATTTAAAGGCAAAACAAAATGCATGAAGGCTTCAGACTGTGTCGTGAAACACCCTGGGGTTCACAGCACTGGAATGGGCATGGTGGTAAGTACAAACATCTCCATAAATGGTGCCACTAAATGTCCTCAAATATCGTACTTTTTATAGCCATTGCACTAGAAATAGTTTGACAGAAATCCAAGCAACTGTCTTTGAGAAGCTAGGTTTAGGCACAAAATCAGAAGAATTCAATTCTTTTTCATTTATTTATTCTGTCAAACAAATCTTCTGTATAACGAAGGACATGATTTGTGTTTCTTATCACATTCTGTTCTGACTGTAGTTGCCAAGAGTTTGAAGTTATCCACCCTTTTCCCACTTCCCATGATGCTTTGCGGAAATTATGGAATAAACTGTTATCAGTCAGAGACTGCCACTAAACCTGTTTAAAGAATGCAATAATAATCATTTGCAAAGACTAGGTACGGTGAGGTGACATTATACCCCTCACTCCTCACCCATCGATCATCAAAACCAAACTTAAGTGTAGAAATAACAAATTATTATCAACAGACCATGAATAACCCTAAAAGCTCAACAGTATCTGAGTCTTTTGGCAACAATACTATGGATGTGTTAAATATCACTGTATAAATACCAAAAATCTTCCATCATTAACTGTAATATGTAAGGATATTTCAGAGTGCTTTCCCTCATTTTGACAGATTAATGTGGTATTTCTTAGCTTTATATGATTATTTTCTAATGTATAATATATTGAATATTATAAATATTACAGTAAACACAGCTTACTTGGATTGGAAGTGAAAAAGGGAAAAAAACTACATTTTAAAGTGCCATTTGATAGAGATTTAACTGAGGATATTAAGGCAGCAAAATAGAAGGAAAAAGGAAACAGGACATAGCTCGAGAACTGAAAAGAGATTTCATCACAAATATTCTTGTGATACCAATACAATTCCAAGCAATGGAATTGTATTATTTTCCTAAAACATAAAAATAGAGAATGACAGTTAATATACTGATTAGGGATTATTTGTAGCATGAAATGATTTGTTTCAGTCAGTTTGAGTGGAAGTTGCCCAAGCCTCATCTGGACTCAGGACTCGTATGGAAAAAGTTGGATAGTTGGCAGAAGAAGCACAGAAAAGTGAAGTTAGTGCAGTCTGAATAATGCAGTTTTGGGCATATGAGCTCTGCCAGGTTTTTATTTCCTGTTATTGTAAAAGAAAGTCTTTGGCATCATGCTGACACTGTCATCACTATTATATGTGATTTAAATTAGCTTGGGAAGAATCAGAAAACACTGCCGTGTGATCTGAGCTCTTGCAACTAATTGCCAGAACATTATAGTGTAGGAAAATTTGCTCAAAAGGCAAATGTTAATAATTAGTTATAACTTACTATAATTAAGTATAAATATTTGTATCAGCTAATGGAATTCATATTAAAATCAACAAGCCTGTTAACGTTTTATTAATTCTAAGATGTTTTTATTCCTAGTGTATGAAACCAAAGACAAACATAGAATGTGTAGTGCAATGATATTCCCCAGCTTTCCAGTACATGTGAGAAGAAAAAGTTAGTATAAATAAGTAATAATAACAATAGTAATAATAATAATACACAACTGTAATATATACAGTGCACAGCATAAATGAGTACACCCCCTCTGAATTAATATAAAAGTTGTATTTTCTTAATGATCACTAATATAATTCATGGAAGGATGGCAAAGTTGAACCATATTAAACATATTTAATAAAAACAACAAAATAAATTCAAGTTTCTAGTTTGTTTTATTTATATAGCACATTTAAAAACATCAAGCACGGCTGACCAAAGTGCTGAACAAACAAAGACATAGAACACATGACAACCCACAGATTCATACCATAAACTCACAATACATTAAAAGCCAAAGAAAAGAAATAGGTTTTAAGAGATGATTTAAAAACATTTAAAGACTGTGCTGATCTGATATAGGCTGGAAGGCTGTTCCATAGCTTAGGGCCAGCAACCGCAAAGGCTCTATCCCCTCTATGCTTTAACCGTGATCTGGGGACAAAGAGAAGTCTTTGATCACCAGACATCCGATTTCGTGTAGGATTGTATGGATAAAGTTGATCAGATAGATAGCTTGGTGCCAGATTATTTATAGATTTAAAAACATAGAGAAGAATTTTGAACTCAATTCTAAGATGCACAGGTAACCAATGCAACGATTTCAAAATTGGAGTAACGTGATCAAATTTACGTTGTCCTTTGAGGAATTTAGCAGCAGCGTTTTGTACTGATTGGAGAAATGCCAAGATAAAGAGAGTTGCAGTAGTCCAAGTGAGATGTAATGAGCGCATGGATTGCAATCTCTAAAGTTTTCATAGAGAGAAAAGATTACATTTTGGAGAGAAGGCGTAGCTTAGAAAAACAGGAACTAATAACCGCATTTATTTGTTTATCAAATTTGAGACTCTGCTCCCAGAAAACACCTAGGTTCTTAATACAGGAAGAAGTAAAAGGAGCAAGGTAGTCCAGGTCGATATTTCTGCTCCCTGAATTTTTCACTGGGGCCAAAGATTATAACCTCGGTTTTTGATTCATTCAGAAATGAAAAATTTTGAAAGAACCACGTTTTAACTTCATCCAGGCATGCAAAAAGAGATTCTAGAGCAGCATGTTTATTTTGTTTCAAAGGTAGATAAATTTATATCATCTGCATAGCAGTGAAATGATGCACCATGCTTTCTGAAAATAGAGCCCAAAGGAAGCAAATACAAAGAAAAAAGAATAGGTGCGAGAATAGAACCCTGTGGCACTCCACAGGTAAGTTTAGCAGGCAACAAAGAAAAACTACCTAATCTGACAGAGAAACTTCTATTTGTTAAATATGATTTGAACCAGCTAAGAACAGTTCCCTGGATTCCCACAAAATATTCTAGTCGAGATAAAAGAATTTTATGATCAACTATCAGGTACAGTCCCTGAAACTAAACATTTATTCAGAAAAGACACCAAACTAGGTCCAACTGAGTCAAAAATTTGTTTTAAAATAGTGGAGGGAGAACATCATGAGAGCAGAAAGAAGGTTTCAAATGGTCGATAATTTCTTTGAGAGACTGGAGAGAAACTGGTTCAAAAGCTCTCCATATGGCTGAAGAGCAGCAACATTCAGGTTAAACATTAAACCTGGAGAAATTTTAAATCACATTTAAAGGAGGATTTAAAACAGTATTTATGACAGAAAATAAGGCTTTAGAACTATGATGATTGCAATTAAATTAGAAAAATAATTAGACTTTGAGTTTGAGTTGCAAAACAGTCTAGGCATTTCATATGAAATTTGCAATTTGTCCTTTTTCCATTTTGGTTCAGCTCTTCTACAAGCTTACCACAAAGAGCGGATGTTATCATTGAGCCATGGTTCAGTTTTAGGTTTTAACTTCTTAGGTTTAAGAGGAGCAGTATTATTCAAAACCTCTGAGCAGGCAGTATTAAACAGACTAAGATACTGTTCAGCATCCAAGTCAGGTAAAGATGACTAGAAGGACAGAGACAAGCACACCTCGTCAGAGGTGTTTGTGAAGTCATCACAAAAGTGGGAAGAAAAGGGACGAGTCAGTTGTACAGTAGGAGTAATGCTTGAACTTAGCTGAGTAAAAGGCATCGAAAATAATACAGGCATATGATCTTAGAGCAAAGTATCAAAAACCTGAGTATCAGTAATAGAAAAACCATGAGAAAGAACCAAGTCCAAAGTGTGTCTGTGAGTATGTGTAGGATCTTTCACCCACTGAGACTGAGAAACTCAATTTCCAGAGGTTTAGACTGAAAGCACACATGTATATTAAAATCACCAAGCAGAAAAATATTGCTATACTTTGTTATACAATCACCCATAAAAGCAGTAAATTCACTTATAAAATCTTTAACTAGGTGAGGGGGCCGATACAACAGTGCTAACAAAACAGGATTATTCCATTCCACTCGCAACAACTGTACTTCAAAACTACTGTAAACAGCAATTTAAATGAGCCAATTTTGATTGCAGAAATGAGTACACCCTAGATTTAATTCAGAAAATGTATAATATTGTAGTACTTAGTATGTCCTGCTCTGACCGTTCTTGGCACTGAGTGTACAAGTTCATGACAAATTTTCACATCTGTTCTGTATATTAAACTCCTGGATGAACTCCATGCTCTGGTCTCCCCACAGCTGCTCAAGAGCATTAAGATTGAGTCAAATACATGTCCACTGAATGATTTTCACCTCTGGAGAATAAATATCATCATTGTCATGCTGAAAAAATGCCCGATAATGCAGGGAATGAGGGGAGGGTAGCATATTCTGTTTCAAGTTTTTGTATTACATCACACATTACATCACACAGTTGTGTATGAATTCATGCCAGCATTGATAAACTCACACTCATTCATCCCATATGAAAGCATTACTACCACTGAACGTCACTGGAGACCAAGCACTTATCACTGTACTCCTCCTCTAGCAACACCAGAACATGTTGGATGCTTTTGGATCCGAAATTATTGACTTGGTCTCTTAAGACCAGAGTATAGATTCCCAGAAGTCTCTATTTTGTAAATATGGGCCTTGAAAGAGGTTAAATGAGTTTATTTTGCTTTGGCTGCAGTAGGTAATTCAACAACTATGCATGTTACTTCTGCAGGCTGCGTCATACTCTGTGAGATAAAGTGTCACTCTTTTCATAGCTTTTGCCAGCTCTGAGACACTTGCATGTTATTTTTCACTCGTGAAAATTCACTCGTCACTAAATGAAAACTTAAAGTGAAGACCTGAGTATTTCAGGAGCCTTGGCACAAGTCCATTGTTTTTGAATGTCGGTGCTACTGCTGCTATATTTTCACACTTAAAACAATAATTTGGTATTCATCTTGTACCAATGTCCTCTTTTATGCTAAGAAATAAGTCTCAGTTTAAAGCACTGAGTCCAGAAGAATTTCCGATTGAACACAGAAGTCTCTGCTTGTGAATGTGTGGCTCTGTTGTTAATGCAGTAGTGTTTGTGTCCTACAGGGGGCCATATGTGACTTCTGTGAGGCCTGGGTTTGCCATGGAAAGAAGTGCTTGAGTACCCATGCCTGCTCCTGCCCTCTTTGTGATGCAGACTGCATTGAGTGTGACCGCAGCGTTTGGGAACATGGTAAAGAGCAAGCATTCACGTCTACCACGGCACAAACAGTCACCATCAGTTACCAGTAACATGAGTTTTGTAATCACATTACTTTTTTTCAGTAACTAGTAATGCATTACTCTTAAATTTACAACAAAATATCTGAGTTACTTTGTTTTCCCATTTATTCACTGGCACGTCTCCCGTCCCTGTGCTGAGAGAAATCAAGGCACTTCCTTAGGCCAGCCTAGTAATTTCACTTTTGGTGTGAAAGGGCATTTACAGTTGCCAAAATATACTTTTGGGATGATAAAAAAACAAATAAGCAAGCCCAGCCCAGGAGACCAAAAGTAACACAAAAGTCATGTTATTAAAAGGTAATTAAGCAATGCAAAGAGTTACTTTTTTTTTTATGGAGTAATGCAATATTGTAAGGTATCACTTTTAAAAGTAACTAGCTACCTCACTCTAAATCAGCTGTTCTCTGCATTAATACGGTTGGAGAAACCAATCAAATCCTGTTTGTTGTTTAATGTACAGGTGGTCGGATTTTCCACTGCTCTTTTTGTCACAACTTCCTGTGTGAGGATGATCAGTTTGAACACCAGGCGAGCTGTCAGGTTCTGGAAGCAGAGACTTATAAATGTACGTCTGTCTGAGGTTTTTCTGAATATTCTTCTTTGCAATAAGACATTCAACTTTATTGACTTATGCCCCAATTGCAGGTTTATCTTGCAATCGTCTCGGTCAGCATTCATGTCTCCGATGCAAGGTTTGGATTTTCATCAGTCTGGTTTGTTTGTATACATACAATGTTTGGACAACCTATGATTGAAATCCTGTTTTTATAGGCATGTTTCTGTGATGATCACGCTCGAAGCAAAGTGTTCAAGCAGGAGAAAGGCAAGGCTCCTCCGTGTCCAAAGTGTGGACATGAAACTCAGGAGACCAAAGATCTCAGCATGTCTAGTGAGTGCCGTCTGCTATTTATTACTATTTTGTCTAATCTAAATTTTGAGACATTTTATTCTGTTAATTCATCAAAACAATATATAGTCAATTAATCAAAATAAAATGCTAAATATGATAATAAAATTCTTAAAATGATCGTTTAAATTAAAAAAAATATATATATACAATACAAATAATAGCTTTGAACGTTTTTCAAAAATGTTCATAAAAATAAAAAATTGTTACATGAAATGAACATTAACTGAAATAAAATCTAAATAAAACTTTTTTTAGTTGCCAAGGCAACAGTTCTCATTTTCATTTAGTCTAATTTAAAGTACTAAAATAACAAACTAAATAAAGTTAAAATAATAGTAAAAAAAAATGTATAGAGATATTAAAAAACGGAAAAACTAATAAAAATGACAACACAACACAGTCATAAAAACTTACCAAAATTAAAGTGAAAACAAAATGTTTTATTCAGTATAAAAAAAACAAAAAAAATTCAAAATCTAAAAATATTTATAAAAATATAAAAATATATATATTTTTTAAATCTCATTCAAAATATAAAAAAAATCATGAAAACGATAGTAGTATAACAATATACACTATAGTTAAGTATAGTATGTTAATGATACTAAAATCACACCGGTTTTGAGTTGCAGTTAGATGTCTGGTACTAACCGAATGTTTTGTTCTTGCAGCCCGAACACACAAATTTGGCCGGCAGAGTGGTGCCGATGAAGACGGATATGGTGCATCTGGATACAGCTCCTACTGGAAAAATCTGGAATCTGGTGGGGGATACAAAGATGAGGAGGATGATGACTTCGATGATGATGAAGATTATGAAGAGGAGGAAGATGATGACGAGGATGATGAGGAGGAGGAAGATGACCCAGAGGTGGAGGACTCACTCTCAAATCTGAGTTTGGAAGCAAGTGGAAAGACCCAATAAAACGCATACAATGCATAAATGGGATTCAGAAATTCAGATATAGGTGTCATCTAAGAATGTGAGCTTTACCTTGTCAGATATTTGGCCTTTTACTTAAGGTTTTCTGCATTGCATTGTATAAATGTGTGCATAAATGTCTGATGTTGTCACCTTTTTGAATTTCAAATATATCTGAAGAAATGTTTTTAAAAGTCAGTTGTGTATTTATTTTTAAGAGTCAGTTGACGCAGCTTCTCAGCTCTTAGGACACCTACACACTAGATGCTGTTATTTATTTAGTTTTTGTAGACTTTAAAGGTAAACATGTACAGGAAGAACGCAAGGGTTTGTGAAAGTGACGACCCATCATTTGATCAAATGTTGACAAATCTTTAACATTTTAAAGATTAGGCATCCATATTAGAGATAGAGGTCCTTCATGCATTCAGGATCAACAGGTATCAGTATTGATCCTGAATGCTCAGGGGGCCAAGGGCCAAATTTACTAACAGCTTGTGCCAGCGTCTAAGTCTTATGCCATTAAAATAGTACTGTCAGGATTTACTAAAGACATACAGTGAAGAATTAACGCTGAACAGTTATTTTCGTGCCTGACTTTATTTTTTTTACTAACTTTTGCACTCGTCAAATTACTGGTATTTGCGTCATTATTTGTCTTAAAGCAGATGTGTCTGTGTTCTTTAACCCTTTAACCGTCACCCTTCATTTTTAAAATAGGCATTAAAGTGCACTATCCAAACTTAAATAACTGTAATTTATGAACACTTTGGAATATAGACCTAAGGTTGGTCTCTTTTTAAAGAAGAAAAATAGTAGATTTTGGCAAAAGTAGATTTTTAAAAATAAATGAAAGTATAAAAAAGTTATAGAAGTTTAAATGTACTGTAAATAAAATGCGCTATATTTATTTTATTTTATTTATAAATATTTTACATAACAGGTTTTACTCTAAAATTGGTATAGAATTACAGCCTTGTGTCTAAATAAGTTATGTTCCAAATTTAAAGTTGATATGAAAAAAAATTGAGTTTCCTGTGAGAGTTTATTTAGGGCGTCATACCACAAACAGCCACTGGGAGCCATCAAAACTCCTTTGAATTTTGTTTAATGAATTTTTCTCTAGATTTCGCTGTCAATTTTACTTCTATCCACCAAATATGGAATCCTATAAAAGACCGTAATGCATTTTGTAATATGACACTTGACACTGCCCACTAAGGGGCAGGAGACCGCCATAAGATTTTAAAGGTTTTCACAGGATGAATCTTGGGCTTCTAAGCTTTCAAATGATATATAATGTATGATGATTACTAAAATATTTTATAGAGAAAAAAGACAACAACAAAAAAGAACGCCAAGCTAAGTTTAGGGGTTAATTTGTTGTGGTAAATCCCCTGGAGAAATGTCCACTTCCAGTAATGCTTTTTTTTTTTGGAATTGCACTGATGCTAATGTGCCGTTTAGTCAATTTTTCCTGCAGAGTTTAGCTCCAACCATAATCAAACACACCCAACAACAAAATCCAGGTCTTCAGGATCACTAGAAAGTCTCTGGCAGGCGTGCTTTGCAAGGGTGAAGCTCAACTCTGCAGGAAATTGGACCTCGAGAGCCAAAGTTGAGAACCCCTGCTATATTGTTTGATAGTTTTCTGTTTACCTTTTGTAACGCAGCTTCAAGCATTGATAATTGCTCTAAATAAAGTAAAAATTTAGAGGTAGTAGATGTAGTAACAACTGGTAAACAGCGCGACGCAGCTGGCCACGTGACGTCAACATGGCAGGGCGACCCGCTCTATGCAAAACAAAACAGTTTTCCAAGTTTCCACACTGACGACTTTAGTCTACAACTCATGTCCGCGCGCATTATTTTAATTATACTTCTCCAAATGTCCATTCTTTTTTTTTTTTCTACAAATGAATGCGTGCATATTTAGCAATTTACCTTGATAAATAACCTCAAATGACCTTGCGTTGTCAGTGGACTTCTAACCTGCTGTTTTTGTTACCAAGAGCTCACTTATTCGTGGACCTGAGATGACTGTGTTTAACACCCCAAACAAAGTTGTTGCCGAGTTACACATTAGGAAGAGCACTCTCGCTGCGGTTTTTTTTCTTTTTGAAGCCAAGTCAAGTACTCTCACTGTGTATGTCAAAGTGAAAGCGCTCCATGGGCGGTGTGCCTGAGTGTTTTCATTAGCACATTTGATCAGTGCGCGCACGGAGGACGAGAGCAAGAAGCCCGCAGTGTGCACTCGTGGATTAATGTACATCTGGAGCAGTCAATTCAATTTGAATTACTTCCATGACACACTTTAAGGACTCTTACATAAGGAGAACATGTGAACTTCACGCAGCTGTCGTGGTTGGCCTACCAACAATTTTGCTTTCGATGATTTTAATGACCCTCTTCCTCGTCTTCATCGTAGGAATTTGGAATAAGCCAGCCAAGCTCAAATCAAAGGTAGGAAACATATGCGCACTCGTTTTTGGCTCATGCATGTTGTAAATGCATGACGAAAAGCAAAAAAAATCGTTACATTCCTCCTGTGGCAAGATTTGCATTCATAGTGTTGCTATTAAGACACATCTTCAATTAAAATATGGGCAATTAAATATGTAAATATTCTTATACCTGTCTGTATACAAGTCATAGAATCATTTTAGCTTTCAGATGAATCTCTTTTACTGGGATTCTGCTTCGTCCGTCATCGGTTACTATTCAATTATTTAACTAAATCATCAATTATTATTATTATTATTTTTTTTTTTTAATGGAATAGTTGATGTAGTATTTTACATTAATTCCACATGAAAAATACATAAATATTAATAAGAACGATCTCAAAAGCCATCCATACAGGTAAATATTTATGAAATATTTCTGTTTATTTCCTATAATAAACTAAAGGGCTGATGCATCATCATACTAAACCTACATCTAAATATCTTAAAATGAATCTCCTTTACAAATATTGGCAGTAAACCAAAACAATAAACAAAACTAAAATTAAATAAAACAAAACAAAAGATAAAAGCAATAAGCAATGTTAAAGTTAAATACAACAAAAGATAATTTACGCTTCACATGCTACTCAACTGAAATGTAATGACTCAATCTGGCAGCTTTACAATGTAATGTAATTCTTTGTTGCGTCAGTTGCAATTAATTTCAAAATGACATGATTTCAACTCGGCTTGATGATCTTAAAATGTTACTCTATTTATTTCTGTTCATCTGTTAAGTCATTTTAATACCTTAACATAATTCCTTTAACCAGTATCCATTGTTAATGTTACTTATGTGTATTCCAGTCTGGTTTAAATCTGTGCTATTTATTTGGTAGTAGTAGCCTACTTAGGTGTACTAGTACTAGTAATTATCGCAGCTTTTAAGCTTCCAGTAACAGTTCTAGTTATGCTTATGCTATGCTTATGTAACGCTTTGACAGATTACTTACTCTAGATTACTTACTCTAGCAAAATAGATAACAGAAATCATTTGATTGAAGGTAACTAAAAAGTAAGTACTAGTGCTAGTAAGTACTAAAGTTGGTACTGAAAGAGAATAGTTGGTATTTAAGCTATAACTCAGTGTCACAAGTGTGCAATTAGTCATTGTCGTCTTCTTCCACTGAAGTCTATAGCAGCCCAAAGTTGCTTTCATGTTTATGCTAATACCATTTGAATCGTAAGGGCTAGAAACAAATTTCAGCAAAACTGTTCCTGATTCCTCGGCTCAAGACAAACTCCTCCTCACTTTCACAAAAATCAACCTAAATCATCTTCAGATCATTCATCAATTTGACAAAAAGCACACTAAAATAGACTTTTTTGCTTATAACTTCTGAACATTTGGCAAAAAAAAAAAAAAAAAAAAAATCACAAGACCCAAGTCAAATGATTTTCTCAAACTCCCCATCTCAGCCATTTTGTGCATGAATTTTTATAATTCATTAATGCATTGGAATATAGTTACAAAATTTGGTACGTCTCTTCAGCACCATGCCCTGAAGGTACTCAAAAAGTTTCGGAGCAGCACTACCTTGTGGTCAGAAATTATAACTTTAAAAATTGCTACTAGCTTTTGATGAATTTGGCCTATTGTTATGAGACTTGTCTTTGCAGATTCCTTGGATCATGCTGAGAACATCAATACCAATTATGCCACAGTCGACCATTTTGATTTTATTTGAACACCTACATTTCTGAACTCATCCTAGACTGCTGGTCTGATTTTCATGAAAGCTGTATCTCTGCAAGGCTTAGGCATATTGACACCAAACTTTGTGTGTGCCATAGTCACTCCACACTGAATACACCACACCAATTAGGTCACAGCGCCACCTATTAGTCAAAAGTCAATAGCAATTAAATCAATTATATTTTTCAACCTATAAATGACTTTGATTACTTGTTTACTTTTGCTTTGTTGTGCTCGGCCACTTGATTACATTTGTTTTCATTTCCTCTGACTGCGCACTTTGCTTTCTGGAACTGCATAACTGGAACTGCACTTGTCTATCTGTGGGACTTTTGCAGCATTTGTCCTTTGTATGTATTAAAGAAGTGTCTGATCTTTTACAGAGAACTGGAAGATGTGCTTGTAACCCTTGGTGCTTTGAGAGTCACATGGAATGCCTTTTGAACTCAGAGGTTTGGAATTCTATCTTAATTCTGAGGTATATCTAAGAAATTAGACTGCTTATTTCCTTTGCTGATTGCTGTGTAAATCTGGCATAACCACTAGGTTGCTTAAACTGGTTCTAGGGTGAATTCAGCTTGGGCCCAGGTGCTGTGAATTATCCCCTAATTTCTCAGGGTTTATTTGAATGGCAATTTGTGTATCAGACACATACATTAAAGTCTCAACTACAAAAAAAGCTATTTGAAATTTACTAAACTGAAAAAACAAAAAGGAAACAAACAAAAAAAAACATTGGTGTAGGATTTACTTTGAATCAGTTTTCACTCGGAAATTGCAAAAACGAAAACACCATTTCCTTATAAACACATTTTAAATATCTTTGTTAATAATAAAAAGAAGCTTATTGTTGTAGAGGGAAAAAAATTTAATACCATTTGTGACCACAGTAGCAGACCCTGTTGACAAACTATATGGGGTAAGTTGTCATAATGGGAATCTGTCGATAAATAGGTCTGTTATGAGCTGTATGAAACATAAAACAGTTCTTGAAACTGCAAAAATAGAACAAACTCTTGTTTTGACCACGAGTTGTCCTGAGTCATTTATATAAAATTACAACATATAACGTGACAACTTGCCCCAACCAAACTGCAGTGCTGTGAGAACACTATTCTAGTTCTCACAATATTTGTTAATATCTACTTTTATTACATAGTGAACTTTATTTACACTAGCATTTTTCTAATTGGACTTTTGACTCTTTATAGTTCATGAGTTTATAATTGTTGAGATACGGCCCTTGTGACAGCGTCACCATGTGACATCTATCTCGCCCAACATAGTTACAGTCCAATAAAAAGAATTACTCTTACGTACTAGATGACTTGACACATGTGAGATTTCTAAAGTCCAGTTTAAATGGCCTTTTATCTGCTGCCACCCAATTATAGTGTGCATGTCTCCTGCTGTACATTATTGAGTCTTAAGAGACGCAGACAGGGCTGGTAATATGAACCTGCTATGAGATCATTCTCTGCCTTGTTCTGCCTAGAGCAAACACCACTATTATCTGTTCAGAACATAGCTGTTTAGTCTTTTTCGTTTGCTTACAATAAAATGGGTGGAGAATGGTGACCTTAAACATGATCAGATTGAATTGAAGCCTGAAACTGAAACCAAAATGATGTTAAAATCTTTGGTCACAAGAATGTGCTAAAAATAACAAGGTTTGCAGGAAAACAGTTGTGCATACATTATATACCACATTCTATATTTGATTTGTTGATATCTTGATTTAGTTCATCTGTATTTCCATTGCAACTGAAACCAGCATCTTGTAGTGGCATTGCAAATGGATTTGTAATGGAGCAATTATAAATGGATTGTGCAGGATTCTAAAATAATTTAACTTTAATTTGTCTTATTGCGGTTGTTTTTATGTATTTTGTGTGTGTGTTCAGCTGTCTAAGTGCTCTATTGCCCGTGGCTGAAGGAAATGAAATGCAGGCACTGAAAGACCTCCAGAACGCTCTTCAAGACAAAGAGACAAAGCTTTTATTCCAAGTATGACATATGAGCTTTTGATGCATTGTGCATGTCAAGGAGTAACCATACTGTAAATCTCAATCTTATTTTTTTATTGTCACAAAACCCACTTGTCCTAAATAGTAAATCAGAATCCTAATATGTAAACATTTTTTTTCCAGCGTTCTAATGTACGTTTGTATACACCAAACACAGAGGATATCAAGGTAAGTTCACTTAAAAAACTCGGTTTTACACAGATTAATATTAATATGGCAATACACATGAGAATCCAGTGCTAACAGAGCTCTATGTTCGTCTGCAGAATTGCACATTTAAGTTTTTTGACTGTTTCCTGATGGAGATGAACGTTCTCTTGCATGACGAAGACCCAACAAATGAAAATCAGTTGCTGATAAAGACAACTTTAGAGGAATATAACAAAAATGTAAGTAAATGTATATATATATATATATATATATATATATATATATATATATATATATATATATATATATATATATATATATACACACACACACACACACACACACACACACACACACACACACACACTACCAGTCAAAAGTTTGGGATCAGAACGATTTTAATATTTTTTACAGGAGTTTCTTATGCTCATCAAGGCTGCATTTATTTGATCAAAAATGCAGGAAAAAAATATAATATCGTGGAATATTATTATGATGTTAAATAATGTTTTTCTATTTTAATAAACATTAAAATGTAATTTATTCCTGTGATGCAAAGCTGAATTTTCAGCATCATTACTCCAGTTTTCAGTGTGTCACATGATCCTTCAGAAATCACTCTAATATGCTGATTTATTATTAGTGCTGCAAACTGTTGCGTTTTTTTTTTTTTGGAACCTGTGATACTTTTTTCAGAATTCTTTGATGAATAAAAAGTTAAAAAGAAGAGCATTTATTAAAAAATAGAAATCTTTTCTAACAATATACACTACAGTTCGAAAGTTTGGGGTCAGTACATTTTTATTCTTTCTTTTTCTGAAAGAAATTAAAACTTTTATTCAGCAAGGTTAAGAAGTGATAGCAAAGATTTGTATTATTAGAAAATATTTATATTTTGAATAAATGCTGTTCTTTTTAACTTTTTATTCATCATCCTGAAAAAAAAAAACATTGCAGAAATAAATGATATTTTAAAGGATATTAAAATAGAAACCATTATTTTATATTGTAATAACATTTTGGAAGATTACTATTTTAATTCTGTATTTTTAATCAAATTAAAAGCAGCCTTGATGAGCATAATTTACCCCAAAAAAAAAAAAAACAAAACAAACAAAAAAAAAACAACCCAACAGCTGTGTGTGTGTGTGTGTGTGTGTGTGTGTGTGTGTGTGTGTGTGTGTGTGTGTATATATATGTATATTATATGTGTGTGTGTTTGCAGATTTAAGTCTATATTAAAATATATAAACAATGTGAAATGTGTGTATATATTTCATATTGTTTATATATTTTAATATAGACTTAAATCTGCAAGCAATATGGTGGACACTGGACATTTTGTGGTGCTGTATGGCAAAATGAAAATTTGTTTTATTGGCTGATTATTGTTTGAAAATATTGAACTTAGTAAAGAAAAATGCCTTATAATTAGATAAATAAGCACGTATTAGCGTGGTGTAATATTAAAGAGTGGAGAATATTAAATATGCATAATTAAGAATAAATGAATTTAATGTTAATTACATAACACACACTAATAATGACTTTTTCTTGTGACTTGGGAATTTTTCAATGAATCATCCTGTCATTCCAATTCAGATTCACAGTCATGAATAGGAAAGCAGCAGATTTTGTTTCAATTTCTGAATGATGTGCATCACTGATGGTTATGTTTGTAACAGCTGGTAACGAGTTTGTGTTTGGACTCTTTCCACAGAAGTGCTCCGAAAGATATCCTTGTGAACTACAAGAACTCACCAACTCCAGGGAGTTCTTTGACAGGATGACAAACTTTCTTGAGAAACAACAAGTTCTTTGCAGACAACCATCTACTATAACATGTGATTAAAATCATACTTTATTTCCCTTAAAGCATGTACAATAAGCTCATTTATCTATTATCATTTTAAATTATACTAGACTTTTTTTGTTACTATTATTTATATCACATCAGTCTGAAAGTGTCACTATATTAAAGCTATAAGAATGTTTTTTGAATGATTGTTTAACTGTGAATGCCTTGTAAGTGTACAGAATTTAAAGGTTTTTTTTTAAATGTAAAATAGGTTTTATATATTGTTTTATATCCAATGTATTGTTACATTAAAATAATTTTATCAACAGAAATAATGTCATTTGATTTTATGACCCGGTCTGATATATAATTTTAACTATGAGGGAGGAATAGCTTACATTGTTTCAGTTTGCCTGAGGAGGAATTTCCTGTCCAAGTCCTTTGTGGTCCTGACCTTCTCCACCACTGCCCCATAACTTTTATAAACTACACGGTCACAAAAATAAAATCAGACACTTACAGACGCTTAGTGTGTTTGACAGGAATGAAAACGAGGCTATGAGGAATAGAAGTACAGTGTGTTCAATGGATTGTAATGTTGTTTAACAACATAATTGTTCAGCTGACAAAACATCTTTCCGGGAAAAAAAAAAAAAGTTAAATGGTTGAAAGTTTTGACAATTACGTGATCTAGGACTTTAATAGTACCTGCCACTGTGAAGAAAGTCTAAAGAAATTCCTCACAACTCAAGACTTTTTCTCTGAATTTTGACTTTGCATCTCGCAATTCTATTTTTTATTTGTTTCCGCCTCCACCATGAAAGGTAATTGCAACTTTTTTTCCTCACAATTGTGAGTTTATATCTCACAATTCTGACTTTTCTTCTATTAATTAAGTTTACATCAAGCAAATCAGACTTTTTTCCTCTGAATTCTAAATTTACATCTTAAATTTTGTTTCCACCATGCAATAAAAAAATAAAAGGTATTGTGACTTTTTAACTCACAGTTATGACGAATTGCGAGTTTATATCTCACAATTTAGACATTTCTTCATAGAATTGCAAGTTTATATCTGAATTTTTTTTCAATATATTGCAATAATTTTTTGTCAGAATTGTTAGTATATATCTCGCATTTCTGCATTTATATCTCAGAATGGCAAGGGGGAAAAAATCCAAATTGTGAGAAAAAAAAATGTCTAACTTGCAAGATGTCACAATTTATATATATATATATATATATATATATATATATATATATATATATATATATATATATATATATATATAATCCCATGGTGGAAAAAAAGCTTCTATTCTCACTCTCATTTTCATGCAGGTTACATTCTATTTGACAAAAGTCTAAACTGTAATATAGATGAATGTTGAAAATAATGACTTGATGACTTCTGAATGTGTCATTTAACTGCTTACCAGATGATGTTGTTGAGGTGGTTTGATGCTGCAGGTTGTTGACTTTCTCTGACCTTCGTGACATTTTTTTAAGGATCTGTAGCACCTCTGTACACTGATCATCATGAGATTTGAATGTGAGGAAAGCTGAGGACTGTTAGTCAGGAAGTTAAAAAACTGCGGTGCTTATGAATGAACAGGCTTGGTTAAAATAATGCTTGGTTAAAAACATCAATTTCTGGGTTATTTGGCAACCCAGCGCTAGGTAAATATTGGACCGAACACATTCTGGGTTATTTTGACCCAGCTTGTTGGGTTTTCTACATTTACCCATTTGCTGGGTTGTTTTTTGCTGGGTCAGTCAACCTATTAAAGGTTTTTCATTTTAATTAATAAAAATGCACTCTAAAATCTGTTTTGTATAGGACAAGAACAGTTCATATACAATCTTTTATTATTATTATTATTATTCAATGTCATGTCAGTCTTTTACAATCATACAATCTTCAAAAACATTCAGTAAAGGTTTAAGGACCTGACAGCAGCAGCAAGAGCAGCCGATGGAAATCTATGGGAAGAAATCTGCTATCAGTAGGCTGTTCCAGTTTATTCATAACTTCTCTTATATTCATGTTTGAAAGGTTACATCAGAAACAGCTTTACCTCGTGCCATCTTGTCTGTCCGACATTTACAGTAAGTTTCAACCTGTCAAACGCATAGCGCGACCACAGCTGCAACAGTGTATACTGGGTCAATTCAATAAGGTGTGTCCCAAAATGCACAAGTATACATTATTCCATGACATTTTTCAGGATAAATAGTGCAAGTGGTGCGTTCACACTGAAAAGTCCAAAAAGAATTAATTCTGCGTTCCATTGGGAAGGGCTAATCCCTATGCCCTAATCCGTTCAAAGGGTTTACCCTACGGAGTGAGAGCTTTGAAGGGATGCACTTCAGCGTCACCTTATTGTCTTTTACGATAAATATAATCTATATTTGTGTATGTAATGTAATATGTAGCTATTTGTAATGTATATTGTGTCTATGTATTGGAAACATTTGAATGGACTGATAAAGGTAGCTGTAAAGTATTTTTGTTTAAGTAAAATGTCATTTTGACCATAAAAATGTACCAAATCTAACTTGTGTAAATATTACAGTAGTATAGAAAAATACTATGCATACATTTATCGTCGAACTCTGTGACGCCGGACAACTTCCCAGTGCAAAGGATCATGGGGGCCTGAAGTGTCCATCAGTTGTACCCTTCATTCCGAAGGGCTCTTTGAAGTGGCAGTTTGGAGCACTTTGGTTTGGAACGACCATTCAATAAGTCAGCCTTGATTTTTTTCACTTCAAAGTGCCCTTCCGAGGGTGATATAACCTGTTTGGAACGCAGCGGAACTGTGGAATGTTGGAGACTGTCGCAGCTTTAATTACATAGCGAAGGGGGAGGGGCTATCAGACACTGAGTCAATACACTTTCTATGGCCCCGGAATAGAAAGTTTTCAGGATTGCTGGTGAGACCCTGAATTTTCTCAGCTGTCGCAGATGGTACAGTCTTTGCCTGGCTTTATTAACCTGTGTTTGAATGTGGGTAGTCCAAGTCAGGTCCTCGGAGATGTGTACACCAAGGTACTTGAAGCTGCTCACCCTCTCCACAGGGGTCCCGCTGATCATAAGAGGAGTATAGGGCTGCTGCTGTCTCTTCCTGAAGTCAACAATCAGCTCTTTAGTTTTGTTCACATTCAGAGAGAGACAATTGTCCTGACACCATGATGTTAGTTTCTCTGCCTCATCCAAGTATGCGGTCTCGTTGTGAATGAGGCCCAGAACCACAGTATCATCAGCAAATTTGATATTAGATGTGGAGCTGTGGGTAGACCCGCAGTCATGTGTGTAGAGAGAGTAGAGCTGGGGACTCAGGACACAGCCCTGTGGAGCTCCCACATTCAGGGTGATGGAGTTAGAGGTGAACTGGCCTACTTTCACCACCTGAGGTCTGCCGGTGAGGAAATCAAGAATCCAGTTACAGAGTGTAGAATTCAGGCCGAGGTCTATGAGTTTAGAAGCTAGCTTTATGGGGACTATAGTATTGAAAGCTGAGCTATAGTCGATAAATAGCAGCCTTACATAGTTCCCATTGCTGCTGTCAATGTGTGTGAGAGAAGAGTGCAGGATGTGAGAGATGCCATCTTCAGTGGATCTGTTGGGGCGATAAGCAAATTGAAGAGGGTCCAAAGTATCCGGGATGGAGGAGCAAATGTAGTTTTTAACCAGTCCCTCAAAGACCTTCATGACTATAGATGTGAGGGCAACTGGATGATAGTCATTCAGACAAGAGGGTTTATTGTTCTTAGGCACAGGGATGATGACAGATTTTTAAAGGAAGTGGGAACCACCGAGGTAGTAAGAGACTCATTAAAGATAGATGTGAACAAACCAGCAAGTTGATCAGCGCAGGACCTCAGAACACGGCCAGAAATCCCATCAGGTCCGGCTGCTTTCCTGATGTTCACTCGCTTTAGAGCCCTCCGAACCTCGTCCTTCGACACTGTGATCACATGATTATCGCTGCTCTGACTGCTGCTTCCTCACGCGCTGATCGGCAGACTCTCGCTGCTTAGATTGTTTTCAAAACGGCCGTAGAAAGAGTTTAGCTCGTGAGCCAGCGACGGATCTGCTCTCACCTCTGCAGAGGATTTGTTTCAAAAGGCACAGATGGTCCTTAGTCCCTGCCACATGCGTCGGGAGTCATTGAGCCGAAAATGAGACTCTATTCGTTCCCTGTATTGGAGTTTGGCGGCTCTTACTGCGCGTCGGAGAGCATGGCACGATGCTTTGTACTCGCTCATGTTTCCCGACAAAAGAGCGGCGTTGTAAGCAGCAATGCGTTTGTTTACTGCTGCAAGGATTGTTCTGTCCACCCACGGTTTCTTATAGTTCGAGAAGGTCCTTATAGTTATTGTGTCCGTAGCTTGTTCGGTTAGCGTGTTTACAAAGCTTAATGCTACATCCGTGAACTCGCTGACGTCAGATGACCTTGCCAAAAACATGTCCCAGGCTACGTCATCAAGAGCCGCCTGTAGCATGGCTTCTGAGTGGGTGGACCAGCACGTCACCACCCTCTGCACCGGGGGTTCTTGAACGAGCCTTTGTTTATATTCCAGTGTGAGAAAAATTGCGGCATGATCCGATTTGCCAAAAGCCGGTAGTGAGCGAGCTTTGTAGGCATTCTTAAACTGAGAGTAGGAATGATCCAGTGTATTTGATCCTCTGGTTGGACAGGAAACATGTTGATAAAAGTTCAGCATGACCTGCCTGAGGTTGACTTTGTTAAAGTCCCCAGCGATGATAAGAGCAGTGTCAGGAAGGGAGAATCCTACCCACAAAGGGAGAATTCCAAACGGAAGTCAGCATCCCTATGTCCTGCTTCCTTCGAACAGCAGAGCCCTTGAAGTGTGTTCTTTGAAGGGAACTCACTTGGCGAAGGAAAGGACTGACCAAATATTTGCCCAACCTTGATAAAGCTGTGCGTGCATGCAGCATTCAGCACTCCATCAGTTGTTGCAAAAAAATAGTTCTTATCATTATTTTATTCAAATATGATCTAATTGTGTCTTATTTAGCCTACTTTTATACTTTTTCAAACTTAACTTGTTTACACTACTGTCTTAAATCATATTTTTATTGCTGACAAAAAATATTTTGTATCACATTAAAATAAGGACAAAAAAGAGATAAAAGATAAAATAAAGCCTATTCTACTTCATTTGTATGTGAAGTCGAAATCAACCCCAACTTTGCTTTAAAATGCATCGCAAGACCTCCTAACCAAAGATGACACGATCACAAACTGAAATCACTTCCGTGAAGTGACCATGTTCCCTTCGCTAACAGACTTCTGGAAGGGCCCTTTGTGAAGGGATTCATGCCTTGTCTTTGCACTTGACCACTTATATAACCTATTTCCTGTGTTTGGTCCAAGTGTTCAAGTGAGCATGAAGACCACAAGTGTGTGTAGAACTTTTCATTACCTGATGGGACACACTTATAGAGTTGTAAAAATGCAATTGTTTACAGAGCTATATTTTTATTTTCAAACTTTGCATTTTAAAATCAACTTATAAATGTCTGTTCAGTAGTCCCTATCAGATGACACAATTTATTTTTCTGGTGCTTCTAATTAAGTGATAAGAAGCAGTTGCAAATGTACAAAATAAATATCACCACTACTAATTTGCACCAATAAAACATGCAACTCTATGTTTTAATACCAAATTATACGTAATATCTAACTATTATTAATATTTAACATACATTGGAGAGGTTTCTGTGACCTCTCGCGACATCTCGGCAAAAAGTCTCACGATTTAATTTCACAACATGATGCATGATGGGATACACTGAGCCTTGAAATTTTGCCCAAATGATCGCTGACAGATGTAACCAGTTTTAACCGTTTTGGCAAAGTGCACTGACCCAGCACTGTGGTGTGTGAGGGGGTTCATCATTTGTATTGACAGTAAAAATGACCCAACACCTTGGTAAAAAATATTAAAAATAACCGAAGACTATAGCCAATAAAATGACCCAACAGGCTGAACCCAGCATTTGTGAAAAAAGAAAAAAACATATACATTATCTATATATATATATATATATATATATATATATATATATATATATATATATATATAAAATAGGCCCTGTCCCAAATGGAACACTTCATGTGTGCTATGTCCGTTCAGTTCACGAGAACATAGCGTGTCCCATTTGTCATTTTAGCAATCCCTTTGTGGCCGTTATGTGCCCTCGATCCGCACTGGTGTGAGCTCCGCTGCAGACTTCTACCCGACAGTCAAAGCGGCATTATGTCATGAAAGTGCAGACTAGGGTTTAGGGTCCCACTATTCAGCTAATCAGATAAACACACGAATGTTTTAGGAACAACATATTTCATTTTAAGCATTTTGCTTGGCTTCAAAGACCAGTCAGTATTGTACTTTGATAAGCATTTAAAAACAGCACAAATTCACAAATAAACGCTGTCAAAAGTGACATTTGATAAGAGGCTTTTTAGCACAAAGAGAGCGTCAGCTCCAAGTTGGCAGCAGATCCACCTTTATCCTCAACGCGGAAGTAAGCCTATGGGTGAGACTTCCGTTCATTTGCCGCTACGGGTAAATAACGAGGAGAATAACAACGTGCAGTAAACAGTAAAACTGTTTTCAGTACAAACCAGTGTGTTCTTAAGATAACAGATTAAAATAATATGATAGGACACATCAATTGTCAGTATCAAGCAGCAAAACGAACTGTTTTGTACAGCTAAAAACAGCTGGATGCAAATGATAACGGAAGCTAGACCCATATAATTTACAAACGTTGGCGCCCAGTTTTATGTCAGGAAAAAGGTGGGTAGAGAGCATATTATGTAAACATAATTTTCACAGAGTGCAAAAGCAATCATCTTAAGAATCATCTTTAAAAAACTTAAAGTGAAATGGCTTTATATACCAACACAAATATAAAACATACAGTACACGCTTGCAGAAATACCTCAGTACAAAAACAAACCAATAACAACAAAAGAACAATCTCTGGTCATGAGACACATATAGACAGACATGTGATGAATGTCAACTGATATGACATCTGCAAAGAGTTCACTTGGCATTCAAAGCTACATATTCAGACAATTCCTAAAAATCGCTCGCTTTTCACTTTTAAAAAAAAAACAAAAAAAACATTTGTACACATGTAAATAATGTATATTTTCTATGTTATTTACATGTAAATAATGTTTACATTTAGTATTTTCAAATTATTTTTAAATAATGCACTGCATTCTTTTCTTGAAACAATTAAATAACAATTAAAGAATATGTCCTTTACAGTAGGCCTTTTGTTTTAATATATTATACAGTAAACTTTTCTGTTCCTGTGTGTGTGTGAATATGTACAGCAGGGTCCAAAAGTCTGAGATTTTATAATTACCATAAAATGGTGAGTGGAAATTTGAAGAGTTCTGTATTAAAATAATTATTTGGTATATCAGGTTTTGTTCAAGTGCTGCTGTCATTAAACATTATTTCAAAATAAAATATATTATTAATATATTTTTTAAAGCCCCTCCCCCCCATTTTCTAAATTAAATTTCTAAATTAATTTTGAATCCCAGATTTCTTTTAAACCTTTTAAACCCCACTGTATATACAGTATGTTCAGGAGTTTTCAGGAGTCCACCTTGCCGTACGTCCCTTCAGGTGGCCGGTAATATTTGGGAAAGGCTATCAGCTGGAGCATGTTGAAAGCGTATTTTCTGCACTTTATATTCTTTTGCACATTCTCAATCCGGCAGCCTTCTCTGATGAAGGAAAATGAAAAAAAGAAAGGAAAGGAATGATAATGATAATAATGATGAGGATGAAATCATTAAAGAGCCAAAACAACAATGAAAAGGCCAGAGATTCAACCTGCAAAGCATGAGGAAACAATTTGATTGTACTGAATAAACGGCACTTCAATTATGAAAGCATACTGCAACAGATAACTGTGACATTCATGCTGCATTTAGAGCGTGTCAAAAACAAATAAACACATCTTGACTTCCTTCTGACAATAAAACACGTGCAGCTACTAAAATACTTTCCATTTAAGATCAAAATACCATTCCAAACCCGCATGTCACATTATGTTTCACAGAGAAAATAACAAGGGTGTCAGACATGAGGGTTTGAACCATTAAATATTCCCAAGTGCTCAACATGAAATGATTTATTTTGATAGTAGTGGTATAACAAATACCTAAGGAAGCACTTTTCTCACATGGGATGAAAAAATAAAATAAAATGAAAATAAATAAATGTGACTTTGTATCTCACATTTCTGACATTTTCTTAGGATTCAGGGGAATTCAGAGAAAAATGTCTGAATTACGAGATAAAAACTCAGAATTCAGAAAGAAAAATGAAAACTGCAAAATATAAACTCAGTATTCAGAAAAATGTCCGAGTGGTGAGATAAAAGTTATTTTTTCATTTTTAAATCCTTGGCAAAAACCGGCTTCCATAAATACCTGCAAACCTAGTCACTACCAAATGAAAATCAGAAATCAAAGTGTGATTCGTGAAGACAGAAAGAACCACTCGAGAAAGCAAGTAAGAAGTTAGACGCAGCTCGGTTATGGCATAATCAGCAGTTTATTGGTATTTCGCAAGCAAAAAAACAAGACTTAAAATGAGCCACACCACCAGCAGGTGGGAGCTGACAAGCAGAAGGGCGATTGGATAGAAGTGGCGGGACGCCGGCTTGTTAATAGCTACGGAGCCCACTTCAGGGTCATCCCACTGGGCAACCTCTCCCTGGGCCAAGCGACCGCTGAGCGGAAACGAGAGAGAGAGAAAGAAGCAAACACACAAACACATTCAACAAGACGTTAGGTTAATAGGTCAGTTCACACACGCAAACAAATTCAAGAAAAGGTTAATTGTTTAGTCTGGCCTGCGAGACTCACACAAACACATTCAACAAAACCCTAACAGAAGGCACACAGATTTGAAAATAATAATAAATGGTGCTGGAAATTTGTTTGCAGAAGGATTGGAGGGTAAAAACATCAGAAGCAAAGGATTCAAGCCCATAAATGGTCGTTGAATGTCTGTGTTTTTCCACTGATGCTGACAGAATAGCAAACTACAATAGTGAATCTGTTGTAACAGGAAGTAATCAAATCCCAATTGCATGTGCTGAGAAAGGCAGATTTGGCAATGCAAAAATTATACGGATGTCCTTCTGTTGAGCTGTGCACAAAAACCAACATACAGTGCAACAAGCGTGGTTTGATTCTCAAACAAACCAGTCTCACTTTCACTCAAGTTATGAGCATCAGTTGCATCGCTGCTGACTTGTTTAACTGCGAAACTGATTCGAGTTATCAAGGAAACGTTCACTTAAATGCTCACTATCGATAGACATTTAAAAAAGCGGCACCTTTTCCAACATTAAACACTCCGTAGAATCCAATTACATTTAGGCTGACAGCATTTTATTTTGTGCAAATGTTGTATTGAAAACACCTGTCAATCAAAGCTGTGTGTTCATATTAAATGCCATCATGCGATGTAAAAGCAAAAATTATGATTTCTATAAAACATTAAAGCTGATATAGTGAATTAAATGAATAAAACATCGGGTATTGTATCTCAAAATGCACACAAAGGTCAGTCGAGGCGACTCGCTTCAGGACTCCAAGAGCAACAAACACTGATATTCTTTTGAAAACGGATCAGTTTGGTTTTTGTCCCAGAATCACAAAATGTCACAGTAAATCCCTACTGTTGAGTGAATGTCAAACAGGTTGACATGCATCCACATTTATCAGCACATGTGTCAGCTCAACTTTCTATTTTGGCAATTTCTGCAGACCGGTTCTGCGATGACAATTCAACAGCATTCTTATCTGCCACTGCAAAACAAACTCGAAGCCTTCAGGGCATCAACACCCAGCACAACTAATAAAAGAATCGCCCATCAGTGCAGGTGCTTTAAACTCAGGCACACACGTGCCATGAGCATCTTTAGCAGGATCTTACATCTTTGTGGGTTTTTGGGAAGAAAACGTTCAAATCATTGTGCATATAGTCTCTGAAAACAAAATTTATGCCTCATAACAAGATTTTAAATGTTCAAAAATGACAAGAACTCATAGTTCCTCTTTGCTGAAAACAACAGCAATGAGAAAATCTTCTATAAAAATATCGTTCCATGCAATGTGTTTTGTAAGTTCTGTTCATATTGCAGTTTCAAGTGTTACTGTACAGCTGAGCTGATTTGAACTACACTAGTTACTTTTCCTTGAAACCTTGAGAACAATGCTTTATTAATAAGTACATTTGTTTACATTGGAAACAGCAGTGGAGGAAACACCAGAGATCATCCTGCACTAGGGGTGGATCTAGAAAATGATTGTTAGCGTGGCATGAGGACTGTGAGGGGTGGCAACACCAAAACAAACAAAGCATTCAGTCATGTATACTTAAGTATAATGAGTTTATTTATGTAGGCTACTTGGATGATATATAAATCACAAGTTTTCGTGTGTCAAGTTTATAAGCAACAAAAATTTTTAAATTCGCTTGACTACACAGCACGATACGTGTTTTCATGCCCTGTTTTTTCCCGGTACATCCCATTAAAGCACAGCTGCTAAAATGCAGTACAGAAAGCATGGCTTGTATTTAGATTTTATACTGGGATAAATAAATAAATAATTAATTGAAAAAAAAAAATAAATAAATAAAAAGCATTGGCACCCTGGTCAATCGGCATCTGTCACTGTTACGACTTCTCTTAAATAAACAGATCTCAGCTAAGGTACTTCACCACCACTTGAGTAAATTTATCATGATGTGGTTTTGAGTCTTAGCAGATACGTCAAGCCACTTTAACAAATTAATCTTATTTTGGCACATAGTGAAGCAGCAGATGGAGGAACATTCTTTTTTTTTCTTTTTAGAATATTTTCTAAACAAAATTGTTCTGTGAATGAATGAACAGTTATAAAAAGAACATTTCACTGATTTTTTCTTTCTTTCTACTGAGCATGTTGTAATGTATCCTGGGGTTGCTGCCTTAAAACCTGGCCAAACGAAAGGATCTTATTTCAATGGAAAAAAATGTAACGTTTTGAAACAGAGCCTTTGTTGGGAACATTCAGGACATAATTGCTACATTGTGTGTGCAGTATTGACATTTCCTACTGTACATGAACATGAAAAAAACATTTCACTCATTTCATTTTTTTTTTTCTTACAGGATCAGCAGTGTGGGCAGTAAATATGTGCAGCTGAAAGTGGAAGTTCCCAGCAGCTCAACAACACTTCTTATAAAGCCTTGTCATCTGTGTGTACAGCTTCTAAATGCCCTTTTGTGGCAAAAGCTTCCTGCCGCTACAATCTCAACACAGGCTACATGTGAGAATCACTGGATATCAACACGGATGTCGAACTCTTCAGTGATGGGTCGTGAACAGGAAGCAACATTCCACATTTTTCGCATAGTTTGGCTTCTTGCATCAGTCAATCTTAACCAATAATTTACACTTGCTTGGATTGTAACTAAACGGCATCATCACATACTGCTAGAGACGAGGGCTCTATTTCAGAACAGACATACATACATATATACAAGTATTTTAATGCATCATGACGACTTTTGCTGCATATTTTTCTGTGCACAACACAATCAGAAAAAGACGCACTGGTATAGACTTTATTATCAGAATTAGATGATAAACGTCAAGTGCAATGTTAAAGGTATAGTTCACCCCAAAATGAAAATTTGCTGAAAATGTACTCACCCTCAGGCCATCCTAGATGTAGATGAGATTGTTTCTTCACAGGAACAGATTTGGAGAAATGTATCACTTGCTCACCAATGGATCCTCTGCAGTGAATGGGTGCCGTCAGAATGAGAGTCCAAAGAGCTGATAAAAGCATCACAATAATCCACAAGTAATCCACACCACTCCAGTCCATCAATTCATGTCTTGTGAAGCGAGAAGCTGCGTGTTTATAAGAAACAAATCCATCATTAAACCTTTGCTTCTGGCAAAAATGTAAGTCCATAATCCATAATAATGCTTCCTCCAGTGAAAAAGTCCATCTCCTGTTGTCCTCTCACATCGAAATCCACCCACATATTTTTTTTAGAGCTGTTTTGGACTGTTTCTGCTTGTAAATGGTGTTTGATCAGTGCATATTTCTCTCCTGATTCAGACAAGAAGAGTTTTTCACTGGAGCAAGCAATATTATGGATAGGGGACTCATATTTCAGCCGGAAAAAACAACTTGTTGTTTCTAACAAACAGGCAGCTTTTCACAAGACACCAATTGATGGACTGGAGTGGTGTGGATTACTTGTGATGTTTTTTATCAGCTGTTTGGACTCTCATTCTGACGGCACCCATCCACTGGTGAGCATCTTGGATGAGGGCGAGCACATTTTTATTAAATTGTCATTGTCAGGTGAACTATTCCTTGAATGCATGCATACATGTGGAGAACAGATGGAAACAGAACTGGCTGGTGCTTACCTTCGCATGCAGTCCAGAGCTCGCACAAAGTAATCTTTATTGAGCTGGTGCTCGTCCCGCAGAAGAGAGCACTGCTCCAGCGTCACTGACATGGACGTCCTGTCTTTGGCACTTTTACAGCTGGTGAAGCGGATACCATTAATCCGTCGACAGATCTGAGGAGATATGTTACAGATTTATTTAATTTGTATTTAATTTGCTTCCCTGATAAAAAATATGGTGATGATAAACTGAAGGCTGGTTCCTATTCTCACAGAGTGAAATTCACAGAGATGCGCTGCCAAAAACAACAACAAAGATATTGAGTTTTTTTTACATGGGCAACAGACTGTGTCAATAGACTGATTTATAATTCAGCAGCAAAAATTCATTGCTGTGAGTCAGTTTGTTCAGTCAGTTCTAATGAAAAGTCGTAACTCAAAAACATTCACAAAATGTTAAACTTTTTAAAATTTTAAACTAGTGCTTTAGTAATGTATATGTAGTGCAATATATATATAACAAATATATCTAGGTAAATATTGCTGTTTATGTTGTTGAATATAAATGAAAATATTAAATTAAACAATTGAAAAATATTTTTATTATATTTTACTTACTTATATTTAATCTTATTATTATGGTTGTGTATAGATTGGTCAAACAAACAACAGGACAAAAATACTATTTTATAAGCCAGTAATTTTCTCCACTACTCCATGAGCTTAAACTCAGTCTCACCATCCCCGCAAGCCACAGGATCTCCACATTCTTTCTCTTCTTGGTTACTACATTCTGGCCGAGGGTGTCGAGCAGTTCCTTAATGTCTGTCTGTGTCTGAAAACAAGGCAAGCCTTCAGAAAGAAGAGACAAAAAGAGCAGGCACTTTAGATGTCATGCATCAACAGGTTTAAAGTGGGCTTGTTTGTCCCTGTATTGACAAGCACTAAAGATGAGATTGAAAAGTCTGGGGACATGTTATTTTTCTGATAAACAGAGATGGGAAGAAGACAAGATGTGACACGCTGCGATGCTGCTTGGCATTTGTCTGCTGGGAGAATTTATCAAGTGGAGCCGTCATGCTCCACAGACGTGATTGACATATCAGAGAACAAATAATTCCTGCACTCAAATCCTTCAAACATGAGACGCTGCGCTCGGCACAAACACTGCGGCAGTGCCGCATGGCTGTGGATGTGTGGCATGAATGCCTGCTTTCAGAAGTTGGTCTAAAAAAACTAAATCGGTCGACTGTAGGAACTTTTTTTTAGTGTTTCATTTCATTAATTCAAGGCCTCATTCTTAATAGTTTTGTTTTCAGAAACAACTAAACGTGTGATAAATGTAGACTTCAATATGAAACCATAACACTGAAACATGTTTTTAGAGTTTAGGTTTAGAGAGACTGAATCTTTGAACCGCTTCAAACAAATCGTTTGAGAATCGCTGGAAAATGAGGTGATATTAAATGTGTATTTTGAGAAAACGAAAGTGTTTTTTGACCTTGCATGCATGTAATCCTGTTGTAGGAGACTCTCAAAACAATATTAGGAACCGTAAAAATGGCATAATAGGGGCACTTTAAATCTCTTTATCAGCCCATACACACACACACACACACACACACACACACACACACACACACACTACTAACTACTCTAAGAATTTTTTTTATGTTTTTATAAGTTCCCAAAGTTGGCATTTATTTGATCAAAAATACAGTGAGAAATCTTGTTAAATTTGTCATTTTTGATTACTTTTTGATAAACTTCCCATTATAATAAAATGACTTTCTTTAAATCAATTTATTGGATTTTTACAGTTAGTTAAATTGAGTTTAAACATGACAGTCTCAGTTTTTGTCTTTTTAATGATGGGTGAATCTCAATTCATCCTCTATATTAAAATAAATAAATAAATAAATAAATAAGAAATTCGTTATAAGAATGTTAAGAAACTAAGAAATTAGTAAGAATGTTGCATAAAAAAAAGTTTTTTTTTTTTTTTTTTTTTTTTACATTTTAATATCAATATCAACAATTTTTGCAGTACATAATACCATGTTTATAGTTAGTTTCCAAATAAACTGTTTCCAACGTTTGAATAAAAGTAACTGATGAATGACTAAATGCAATATATAAAGCTTGGTTTCTTGAAAGTTGAACTTACATTCAGATGGCACCGTGTTGGTTAAGGATTTATAGTAACCTTCTAGAATCTCAAAGTTCTTCTGGTTTATTCTCTCCTGTAAAGATATGTCACCAAATCTGAGAGGGAGACACACAGAGAGCACAAGGATCACGTTTCAGCTCAGACATGCTTTCCGTTTGTGTGCTTCACTAAGCATTTACGCTTGTAGGGATTGCGTTTCATTTCTATCAGTCAGTGCTTGTACCTCTCAGCGATGGTCTGTTGCTCGTTTATGCCCACGTTGAAGAGCACAGGGAGCACGTGTAACGGCTTGCCCTGGCGCAGCTCATCCGGGAGCGCTTGGAAGGCATGATGTGGGAGAGGCACCTCGACAGTGTAACGGTCTCTGGGACAAAAACAGGTCACATTTCCAAACTCTGTCACTACCAGCATGCAGCTGCTCAATGTACATGTTCCTACAGCTTCCTTGCAAGTCTTTTTTTCCCAACTCATTTTAGAGCAACTGTACATACACTGTAAAAAAATTTCTGTACACTTTACAGGATTTTACTGGCAAACAAGTTGCCAATAAAATCCTGTAAAAATCATGTTTAATTGCTGTAAAATAGATAATAGAATACTGCAAAGCAAATAACAGTTAATTTCTGTATGTGAAATGCACACTGTAAAAATGTGCTGTTAAATAACAGTAATCTGCTGGCAGCATAGTTGCCAGTAATGTACTGTTAATTTAAAGCCCTCTACCTTTAATTCACAGCTCTTTATTGTTCATATTCAAACGGTGATAGCACTGTGAACTTATTTAATTTGAGTCCACTGAGAATTAAAAAAAAAAATAATTGTATAAAACAGCAAACACTCAATGTGTGATAGCAAATGACTAAACCATGACTTTAACTGAAATCACTGTAGTTCACTGTTAGCTATAGCACACATGTATGTGATAAAATAATAAAAAGATCCTCATTGTATCAGCAACTCCACAGTTATTGCCTTTAAAGCAGCAGCGCATCAGTGCTTGTGGCTCATCATTGACTAAAGCACAGGGTCTACTTTCCAGCACAATGGTGACCTACAAAACTTAAACTGACAGATCTTTCTTGTGCAAAAACACATTTACAGAGTTCAGTTAAATATTTACTCTTCTTATCAGTTCATGACTTTGCATAACTCTTTTTCTATGGACCTTCACTAATATTTCAGTGAAAATAACTTCTTTGGTTTAGTAAATCTGTAAAACTGTTATGTTTTACGGTATATTACTGCTTTCAATTTATTTTACCGTAATTTACTGGCAACACAGTTGCCAATAAATAACCGTTTTTCTAAATAACTGTTTTTCTACTGTTGTTGTAAATTAATTACAGTTTATTACTGTTAAATTATTTCATGCTGTTTTACATCTTTAACCCTTTAAACCCCACAGCAAGATCAGTTTTAGATGAAGATCAGTTTTAGATGAACACTTATAATGTGTGCACACTACAGAGTGTTAGAGTAACACTGAAGCAGTGCTGAAGTTAATGAGATAATTCTGTGATTAATTAAGTGATGATTGTGCATTAGTGATGAACACCTGCTGTTAACAAGCAGAATCACTGAATGAAAGAGAAACCCAAGAACTACAACTGGCTTCAGTCACAGCCTTAGATGATGTCAAATGAAATAAAAGACAACATTAAATATCTCAATATCTGATTAAACAACTCCTAAATCAGCATCACCTGCTTCACACATCACTGACCAGACTGACAGTATTTCTGGTAGACGTCTGCAGAAGTGCTTATTGAGAATTAACAGAGATTTAGATGATGTTGTTGTTTTTGGGCACCACCATGATGGAGATCAGTGTTTACTTTAGTTGGGCTCTTGAAACTTGCCTAACTTTTGTTTAGCTGCTGCAACCGTGTGTTTTTAAATACATTTGTTATGGCAAAAAGGGCAGAAGCAAAATATGTCACATTATTGATTGTGTTTTGCTAATGACATAATCTTCTTTAAACACAAGTTTCCTGATTTCATCCAGTGTCTTTTCTGTTACCAAAAACAATATACTTACAATGTATAAGACCAAAATGAGCAGACTGCTATGAAATATTGTTAAACACATCACTCTCAACAAAAAAGCTCAGACATGCTATAAAACACACAGATCAAGAATCAGCGTATGAATCTCAACAATGGTGACAATCAACACAATAAATAAACAGATCAACTCCGAACATTACAAAACCCGCTACTAAAACTCAACACAAAAACAAAAGCAAAAATAAAAACACATAGTAAGAATTAAAGAAATAAGAGGACAATTCATTCATGCCACAATGCATGCTGGGAGTCATGGGTGAGTTCTATGTTTTTTAAGTCTTTCATAATAGTTTGTTATCTTATATTGTCATATAGTAACTAATCTGAAACTAATCAAACAAAAGAAACTCAATGATTAGCCAATGAATGAGATTAGTGAATCAGGTCATTAGATGATGACTATGCCATCACAAACAGTTAACCAAAACCACTTTATCACTTTTTTCTTGGCTTTTCTTACTATAACACATGTGCTTTATAAACAGTTACAGCAGCCAAAAAAAATATGATGAAAAAGTAAAGTCAAAGTCAACTAAAGCAAACCCTGATTGCAATAATGGTGAGGTCAAACGAAACATTTTCAATAAAACATCTAAACTTCTGTTAATTCTCAAATACTTTTTGACATAAATAAAGTCAAACTGTAATGTGTGAAGCTGTTAATGGTGTTTGTGGAGCTGTTTAATCATCCTCTGCTGTTTCATTTCAGTTGATTTCATCTAAATCTGTGGCTGAAGTCAATTGTAGTTTCATTTCTTGCTCTTTCCATCAGTGATTCTGCTCGTTAACAGCAGCTGTTCATCATTGTCTGAATTATTCTCTCTGTCAGGTGGACTGTATTAGTAAACTCATGCAGGGAATAGTGAATGAGGGTGTAGGGTGTGATTTGAAACACAGTTTGGGATCGGTAAGATTTTTAAAATTGTTTTTGAAAAAAGTCTCTTCTGCTTAGCAATTCTCCACTTACTTGAGCAAAAATACAGTTAATATTATGAAATATTATTACAACTTAAAATAGGTGTTTTCGTTTGTAATATAATTTAAAATGTTGCTGCAATTAGAGCTCTTTTTTCAGCAAAGAAATTTTTCAGTGTCACATGATCCTTCAGAAATCATTTTAATATGAGGATTTGCCGCTCAAGAAACATTTTTTATTATTATCAGTTTGAAAACAGTCATTCTGCTTCTTTTCATGGAAACTGTGACATTTTGTAACATTATAAATGTCTTTAATGTCAGTTTTGATCAAGTTAATGCATCCTTGCTGAATAAAAGTATTATTTTATTTCCCAAAAAAATTAAATAATAATAATTTCTACAATAGCTTAACAATCAAATTCTCTATATAAATTATTTTATTACAATCGAAAAATAATATAACATAATAATAATATAATATATAATAAAAATGTAAAACATGTAATTTAATATTAAAATTTTTACATAACTAAAATTTGAGTGACTAAGATTTATGTTCATCGCTTTTTTATTTTTGTTTATTTATTTGCCTTTATTACATTGGACAGTAAAGAATTATCAGTAAGTAAGTGATGTGAGAGATGAACGAAAAGTACTACGAGTCAGATGTTTAACCGTCAATTCTTCACGATTTTCCAGTTTGGAACCCTGTATGAATGCACACTGGCAAATGCATGCAAACATCTTGTTTACTTATGGTTTGTGTGTGTGTGTGTGTGTGTGTGTGTGTGTGGTCTCTCTCACCGTCTACCGCTGACGGTGGGCTGCAGGCTGGCTGCTTCCTCAGACGCCGCCTCTGTGATCCTGAAGGCCACTCTGTGCAGGTCACTGATTCCCACCTCCATGTCCTCCAACATCCCTATTTCTTCACCTATGTGACAAAAATCTGTGTTACTACAGCATATACAAGCTATCTACATGAGAAAATACAACAGACCTCTTCTGATTAAAGATAAAGATGCAATTCAGTTCTAAAACTTAATTTGGCATGCAATACAAGCATGTAAATGTATAAATGCATAAATACATAAACTGTATACAGTTGTACAGAGGTTGGATTAATTTAGTTGTATTATCATTTGTGAAAAAGATCATTGCATTATCTTCAGTTTATATTTACGTTTTCTATATTCTCTAGGTTGTAGTATATCAGTGTAGTATAAACTGTGCTCAGCAGTTTAGTACAAGTTGTGGATGAAATGAATGACCTCAAAAAAGTACAAATCCCAGGAGCCTGTTTCGCAAGAGCATTGGTAAACTCAATAGCTCATGTTTGGGATTTCAAAACAGTCTTCAACAATAATGACTACACACACATAGCTTGGCAATGATCAGTGAAGAATAATAGTGGGTGAAAACCGAAAGTTAATGATTGGAACCAGTGACTGTGTCCAAACAAAGCAGAACTACTTCAGGAAAGTGATGGCAAACCTCAGTGTTCACAGTGAAGACGGTTCCCACAAGAACCGATCACAAAGCATCCATCAATGAAAAACTGCTAAAACTTTAATCACAGACACCATTGCTAAAATGTGGAAAAAATTGTGTCATCTTGACACGTGATCATAAAACATGGACCGATGGAACACCAAGATGAACTTGTACGAGATGTTCTGATAGATGACATTCAACTGGAGAAATTCAAAAGTTGTCTTATAATCTTATATGTTCATATTATTTTGTCCAATGCCCTTATATACTGTATCAATACTTTTTAGTACCGAATGGAGATTGCTACATTGACAGTTCAACGATTCGGAACAGAGGGATTCATTTTATTTGTGAATCACTTTTACCATTGAGGACATGGCCATAGGGAGGTTTTGTCAAGTTTCACTAACTTAAAGAGCTAAATTTTGTCCCTAAAGTAAAGATAAGCATTATATTTAGATTTCTATGTGATATGTGGACCCTGGGAAATTGAACACATGTCTATAACATTTGATAATACCATGCTCAACCAGTTAATCTCACATAAAAATAACTGGTTTAAAAGAATGCTGTCTCTAACTTCAAGGTTATTATAGTTAACTGAAACTAAAACTAAAAAAAAAAAAAAAAAAAAAAAAAAAAAAGTAAAATATTTTTAGAAATTGTTATTTTAACTTGAACTAAAATAATTATAACTGAAATAAAAATGAATAAAAACTACATAAGCATATAAAATCTAATAAAAATGACTAAACTCAATTACTAAATCTTTAAGTAAAATTTAAATGAAAATAGAATAGAAAGATAAAGAACAATTCTACTATGATGCTACAATATCACCATCTAACTCAACATTCAACACCCATAACTACCAAATAAAATCCTCTTTAACTAGGAGTTTTGATCCCGGAACATGCTGTACTTCACTATCTTGTGGCATGTGGAATATCACAACCAACGTAAGTCTTTAAACATTAGAGTTACATGGGTACACTGTAATCTCTCCACTGGCATTGCTTCAACAGATAAACTTTAACTGAGTGCAGCAAACAATCACAGTCATTCATGAGTCATTCAGACACACTTCATCACACTAAACCAACAGCCTCTAGCTCTTCACACTACAAGAACGGTGAGCTAAGGTCAAAATCTTTATTGCGTTAAGATGCATGTTCAAGCACTTGATTGTAATCTGCAATCTAAGGCACGCGTTCAGCTGGAAGTCTGTTTATTTCACAGTTTGGTTGCTGCAGGAAACAGCCTTAGGAACACAGCAATCATACATAGAGAACTAAAAAGAAGCAAAATTAAGCAATAAGACACTCAAGGCTGAATTATTGTCATTTTACCACATTTTACAAGTGCCAAAACAGTAGTAAAACAATTACACACAGCCTTAAGTGACATTACATTCCTATGATGAAAGACACCAAATTGCAATAAATAGGATATATTTATTATTAAAGGTCCACTGACGTGCCTTAAAATGTGTAGCGTTCAATGTGCTGATCAAATTTCAACTGAAACAGGAAGACAGGGCGGGACATATCGAGCAGATCCATCCCTTTTTCACAAAGCCAGTAGTATTTTGTTTAAATCACAGCTTGTCGCTGCAGTGGTTCGCATGACAACATGAAACCAGAATTACTTCACTCCAATGGAAAGCAGATTTACACTATTTGAACAGTTCCATATCCATTATATAGTCATTCTGTGAACAAGTGACCAATTTCAGATGGAGCTTCAGCGTCTATTTATAGTGTAGGAGGCGGGATGCTTCAGATTCTAGAGAGCATTCGATTGGACAGGAAGTCTGATGAGAAGCTAAAGTGCAGGGTGATGTCATCAAAACCAGTGGAAGTGAGAGACTGTAAGTTGTTGGCACCCTTGGTAAACTATGAACAAAAAAGGCTGTGGAAATAAATCTGCATCGTTAATCCTATCCATCTTTTATTCAAAAAATGTACAAAAATCTAACCTTTCACTGAAAAAAAAGAATTTGAAATCTCATTATGAAATAAATGTTTTTCTCTAATACACGTTGGGCACAATTAATGGAACCCTTTTATTCAATACTTTTTGCATCATGATCCTTTTGCCAAGATAACAGCCTGAGTCTTCAGTGTCTGATGAGTTTAGAGAACATCTGACAAAGAGATCAGAGACCATTCCTTCATCCAGAATCACTCCAGACCCTTCAGATCCCCAGCTGCTCCTCTTCAGTTCACCCCATTCATCTTCTATAGGGTTCAGGTCAGGGGACTTGGCCCATTATAGGATTTCTAGCATGGTCTGTCAGTTTTTAATTTTTTATCAGTTGTTATTTGATAGAATCCATGATGGCATGTATCTAAATAAGACTCCCAGGACCTCTGGTAGAAAAATACACCAACAACATTAAAGATACAGCAGTATATGCCGTTGTACACATGGGATACTCTTTTACTCCTGTTAAAGAGAACCCAGTCCTGTTTTTACTGTTCCAGTAGTGCTTGCCAAATGAATATGCCTCCCAAACAATATGTGGTGATGTCAGAGCTGTTTTTATCACTTCTATTTCTGTTGCTATTCTGCAGCTGTGGTCCTCTGAGAGCCTCTGGCCACTCCTCCTCTCCTCCTTGTTGTGCTTCTTCTTGGCATCTGTTGCAGTTGTACAAACAGGATGTGGCGGTTGGTCGGGGTGGAATTAGTCCCGCCCCTCCTCCACTGTGATTGGTTAGCTGTCTAAAAAGTGACAGTAATGAGCTCTGCTTTTACCCAAAGATGAACATTCCTCAATTCTCGGCACCGAGAAAAAAACGCCAATTTTGTATTTTTTTTTTGGTGGACGACACCAGCTTACCGATAACTTTAAGGCAAACATATTCATATAAAGGCCAAAAAACTTCAAATTTAAGTTCACGTGGACTTCAACAATAAAGTGGACTTCAAAAAAATCTTCCAAAAAGTAATATACACACTGAAACAATTTGGTGTAGAATCCATTTGCAGTAAATTTTACAATAAATTAGAAAGAAGTGGCAAGTCACATGTGGAATTAAATGTGACATTTTTAATTACATAAAAATACTATAAAAATTCGAAATGTTTTTATTACTTTTATTCTAGAATTTTTTACAGTGCAGTTTATTATATTAACATTAGGCTCATATTTACCAAGCAATGTAGAAACTTGGCATTTCATGTGAAATGTGTGGTCATATGTGCATGTTTATCTTAAAATATTTGTTTTTGTTGCATTAAGTAGGTTTCTTTGGTGTGATTGCACATCTGATGGCGGATACTCACTGTAAGTACTCAGCAGGCTCTCAAACTGGGCCACCAGCCCGACGGCGTGCAACTGTCTGAGAAAGCCCTTATCTTCCAAACCTGCGTATAATCGCATGACAAATCCACATGCCAGCGCAGCCAGCTGCGGATACACAACATATATATCTTCACCATTGCCTTTTCACAATAAAATGTGATGCATAAACAAACAACTTCTTGACAATTTCCAACAATGCTGAGTGTTTGATTTAAACACAGTTTGGAATCTGTGGTCTAGTTTTCCATCAAAGTAAGAACACAAAACTCTTTTTTTCCAACACACAGTTCACTAAACTGAAGGCCAGATCATGTGTGTCTGAAATGAGGAGTGTTTGGTCACTCACTGCCTGGCTGAAAACAGCGTCCCGTCTCTGCTGCAGCTGCAGGCCCTGTGCCGTGCTGCACGCTGCCTCCTGGAGCAGGACGAAGCTCACGGAGCACCTGGCTCTCTCCGCCACTTCTGCCACACACTCCTTCAATGACTGAACCTTTACGCCGAGCTGATCCCGACAAACTGCAGCTGTCAGGGGAGGATCTGAGGAAAAACAGGACAAATGTGAGTCACTTTTCCAGTAACTAGTTTTACAGACAATTTGAGAGACCTCTTTTCCACAAGTACACAGATGGTCTGTATTAATAAGAATGAAACTGGATATTTGAGACTGCATAATAGCTATAGAGAGCTGCAGGGATGATTTAATAACACTTCTATCCTTCTGAAGTCAATGTGCTTTTGGTTAAATATCTGAAATAAGGTCTGTGGTGAACACAAGTCAAGATATTTTCATGTTTTAAAAACCAGACCACAAATTATGCAAAACTTACCAGAATGTGACCAAAACATGTCAAATGAACAGTTCTGGTTTCTTCAGCATAAGTCGGCACAAACCATGTTTACACTTGCTTTAAGTAAACCTGAATTTAATGTAGCATTCATTTGTTTATTTTTTGTGCAGTTATGTTCATGTTTTTAGAAAAAGGAAAGGATTTAATGGAATAATTAAGTTATAAATGTTTTACATTCTTCCATTAATAAAGTTTAATAATCTACTATTATAAGAATGGCAGAGTTTGTTTTTGAGCGCTGTATAAAAGGAATTAAAAACGATACAGCTCTCCCCTAAATAAAGCAGCCCACACACTGGTAAGATCACAGTGCAATTAAAGTGCCACCAGAAAAAAGTAGATCAAGCCATAGAACAAGTTATGTTCAACGAGGCTTGCACGAGTCTGTTTTCTAAACTACAGACTAAGGCAACTACAACTCTGAGAGTCCTGAGAGCTGGGAGACATAATTAGACCAGAGTTAGCAGATATGATCTTTGGGGCACCAGCGATCAAGTCTTGGCTTCCTTGCCCAAACATATTCTGGAATATATAAGAACAACAATGGTTTTGCTCCATCAACAAAATTAGTTCCAAATAGCTCCAAAACACATGAAGTAATACACAAGCAAAAGTGGAGTTTCATTAATGAATCAGTGTTTTTGAACAGATCTCTTGAGCAAATGATTCAATGATTCACTCATAATAGCAGCCCTTTGTTTCACTCCTGACTGAATCAGTGCTTTTGAATGAATTGCTTGAATGACAGCCACTTCATTCCAAAATAGATTATTTTAAACAAATTGGTTGAAAAATGATACAACAGCTCACTCATAAAGACAGTCACTTGCTTCATTTCTAACTGAATCAAAGTTTTTGGATGAATCAGTTGAACAAAGGATTCAGTGACTTACATAAATAATTCAGTGACTTTCTCATAAAGATGGTCACTTAATTTGTTTCAAACCAAACTGGTTGAACAAATGATTAAATAATTCACTTCATTCCTGAATTAGTGAGAGTGTTTTAATGAACCAGCTGAATAAACAATTGAATGATTTATTTGTAAAATTGCATTATTTTGCAATATTTTGTTGTTTTCACCTTTTTTTTTTACAACATCACTAATCACAGAAAATATAATTTATACATTATTTATTTATATGCATTTACATTATATGTATAATTTTAATAATCACTGTAAAAGTATTTAATTAACATGTTGTTAACATGTTCAGGTACCGGCCATTTTCCTCATAAAAATCAATTCTAAATGTCAGATGCAGCTGCCCTGCTGAAATTTCACATGCACTAGCTTGTTATCCTTGCCATTTGTCATTCAGCTCTGTGAATCGCGATAAATCATTTGTTGTTATAAACAAAAGTGCATGAGAAAAGCACTTTAATCTTTAATCTATGGACTGAATCTGCCTTGCTCCTTTCATTGTGCCGCCGTGCTTGCAACAAGCTCTGTGTTTGAATGTGTTTTGCATTAGTCATCAGATTTTTGGCACTATTATCCTCATTTGAGTGTCTTTTTTTCAATGACCCAGTTTAATGGAAACATTCATTGCTCAGTAGTTTGATTCCCAGCTATGATGTATTCACACCGATGATTGGAATTCCCAACTTTATTAAATTATTATTATTTTTTTTATGTGCATGACACGGGACATCAACCTAAACCGGTCTGACATCGTTTCATCACGCCTTTGAATGACAACTGATTTCATGTTATGTGAAGTATTTGCACAGACACAACAGCGTTTTGCACAAAATGTAAACACCTACTTACAGTTCTTTAAAGATGCAATCTTGTTTGAGGAGAAAACATTAGCACACATTTGCACTCTTGTTAACAAATGATTCAGTACTTTTTCAACATTAAAACTTTGAAACTGCTGCAGTGAAAATATATTAACAAGCAGACAATATTTACTAAATCAGTCATAAAGAATCAATAACCAGTTGCTTTAACATGACATAAAGGCTTAGGCTTTTTGCTGAGAATTCCAACTTTTATGTTTTAAGTTTGATATTTAAAATTATGAATTTACAAAATTGTCAGAAATGAAGTTTAATATGAGTTCAGCATAAAAAAAAGCATTTCTGAAATTCAGTAAATTCATTATAAAGTGAATTGCAACAAGATGAACCTCAGCATGTAGTTGTTGTCCACATGGTGGCAGCGTTAGCTGTATTAAAAGCTGTATTGAGGTTTTGCACTCTTCTGCTGCTTGTCATTGGTTGTGTAGTTTTTTCACTTTAATAGCACTGAGTGTCAGAAGTTGCCTTTAATTATTCCGGACTGACATAAGATTCATGGATGGTGCTAATATTCATCTCTCAACTGACATGTCTGACATGTGCTCAAAAAAAAGTACAACCAAAAAAGTAGAGCTTTTTCGCATTTGGCTCCCAAACTCTGGAATAGCCTTCCTGATAATGTTCGGGGTTCAGACACACTCTCTCTGTTTAAATCTAGATTAAAAAAACATCTCTTTCGCCAAGCACTCAAATAATGCATCTAATAATTTGTGACTTCAGTTGTATCTGATCAAATGCGCATTATTATTCTTTAGCTTGGGTTAAACTAATTATTTTTACTTGGTTGGAACAGCAGCTACACTAATATGTATCTATTTGTTTCTCTGTAACTAGGATTTACAAAAGCTTCAGTCTGGATCCAGAACACCTGAGAAGAGATGATGCCAACCCCTCAGAGCACCTCAGATGATGCTAACCCTGAAACAACACACAGAACTACCAAATATTGCTACAAGTGTGATTGCATCATATAATAATTGCTGTTAATAGTGTTCATCATCTGGTTGACTACGTCTTGTATTAATTTTTCCGAAATTTTTTGCCATACGCACATAAACTGACAGTCACCACTGATAAGCTAGTACTAAATATTGTAGAAACTTAATTTTCTTAAAGTTGCTTTGCAATGATTTGTATATTGTAAAAAGTGCTATACAATAAACTTGAATTGAATTGAATACAACCAGTATGTGTGTAGTGAAAAATTCACACAGAGAATGTCTCAAGTGAAGTGGAAAATTAGAAGCTTTTCTAGGATGCCTAAAGTTGGCAACACGTGTGGAATATTATTATTAAAATTAGGAGGAACAAAATGATGATATATCTGAACATTTTTGTGCACTATTCTCCACGTAAAACTTTTTTTTATTATTATATAACAAAATTTAGTAAAACTTTAAACCTTTATGTACAATGCATTATAAAGGTATCTATAATGTACGCTGTAATGTAATACATATATATATATATATATATATAGTCGTGTTTTAATGTATTTTATTTTATTAAGGTGTAGCAATGAATATATAAGTATTAAAATGTATTATAACTGTGGTTACAATTATTAATGGGATCAAACAATGCACTGTAAGGTGCATTAACAAGGCATATTTAATGCATTAAAAATATTTTTAATAATGCATTATATATACAGACTTCAAGTACTGTGAAGTGTTAACCAAAATTCAAATGATAAATCAAATGTAATTTCAAATTCTCATAATGGGAAGCAAAAAAAAAAGAAAAAAAAAAGAGTAATTTCCATAATCAATCCAGAGCAACGTCATAATTAATTAAATCAAATGCATGATAATGAAATTACACACATGATACATTTTTCTTGTTTTCCACTGTTTATGCTTCATCACAAAAGGAAATGAAATCACCTTTAGGCAGTTAACTGATATTTAATGCATTAAATGGTTACTAAGGATGTGATATATATATATATAGTGCTACTGTAGCTCAAGTGGTAGAGCATTGCGTTAACAAGCGCAAGGTTGGGGGAACGATTCCCCAGGAACACATGATAGATAAAAATTGATAGCCTGAATGCACTGTACGTCTGCTAAATGCATAAATTGAAATTGAACTGATCATCCAAGCAGCCGTTTGATGTATTATTTTAGCATTTGAGCATTGGATGGTTCGTTGCAGATGCAGTCTTAAGTTTTTATTGATCATTTGAGCATTTTTAATCTTTGTAGTTTGCCGTACCAGGATTGTGTGAGGTGATGACGTCAGCGAGCGTGTGGCTGGGTGCTGGTTCCAGGTTGTTGTTGTCTTGTTCCTGTAGTTTATCCACCAGGGCGATGACACAGTTCAAACTCTTCGCCACACTGGCCCAGACCCTGTCCTAGAAGAGACAAAACAAATGTTAAAGGACCAGCACTTACATCGCAGAAACCTGACATGCAAATATGAGTTTATGGGCTAACCAGACACCGCTGTGATCGGCAGTGAGTATGCGAGTAACTTTTGTATTCTGCACAAACATGGAACATTTAATATAAATACATACATTTTATAGCATTTGTTTGAGTTTTGTTAACATAAATTGCATATTCATTCAAATTCGGCATGGTTACTAAGGATGTTTTTGTAATATGGCTCCTGATCTCATTAAAAACCACTGTAGTAGCTACACACACACACACACACAAACACAAACACACACACACACACACACACACACACACACACTGAACACACACACACCACACACACACACAACAGACACACACACACACACACACACACACACAATCGTACCGCAGACCACAACTGTCAGATACAGTTCATCTTCAGCTCAGATTTCATATGCTGATGTTGTTAGTTAGCAAAAACTAAGAAATTTTATCTTATAATTAGATAAGATGGTCTCCCCATGCCTTACAATTAAAGCCAAAGCAGGAGGAAAACAATCGAGCACGTTTGAGAATTTCAAAGTAAATATCCTTGAAAGAGAGTGTGGGTTTGCTCTTTCTATTTTATTGCACAGAATCAATAAAAGGATGTTTAATAAGCACTTACTGGTTACTCCTACTACATTTATGCAAACTGATACAAAAGCAACACTTCTATTGGCTGACAGAGTAAAAAGGAATATGAATATAAAACATTCCAACAGCAAAAATGACAGCATACGTCTGCTATGAATATTGGGAAGATTCATCATCTTAATTGTATAGCAAACTTCAGGCATAGTTTCTCCTTCCCTCCTGTGAGTGGCGCTCAAGGGCACTGATTAGAGATGCTTGTCTTATCTTGTCCACTTATCCTCTCCTGTTAGCCACAGTTATGACACACACACACACACAAATACACACTCCTGAAGGCAATTACAGGAGCCAGACAACGCAGCTTAACACATTCTTGAGCCCCTAAATATGTGATTTGTGTTTGTGGTCATCCTTAAGGTTCTGTGGTCAAGCTTTCCACTAACAGATGCTAATAGTGGTTGCTGCGTGTGCTGAAGTCACTGGCTCGGCTGCTAACATTATCCCTATCTGGCCTCTGGTCCTATGGAATGATTGAACCTCTCAAGATCATATCAAATATGTCCGAGCTCAAGCGCTGTCAGACACTAGCAGCACACGTGCAGAGTATGGAAGCGCGCTTCTGCCACTGGAGAAAAAAGATCATTTTGACTTTTATTTCTCACAATTCAGCCTTTTTTCATGCAATTGCGAGTTTATATCTTGCAATTCTGACCTCATAACAGGCAATTGCTAGTTTATATCTCACAATTCTGAGAAAAGAAGTTAAAATTGCAAGAAATAAACTCGCAATCGCAAGAAAAAAGGCAGAATTACGAGATGTTTAGTAAGCATACAAATCGCAGAGAAAACAGTGCAAATTGTGAGATAAAAAGAAGCAATTACATTTATCTGAGAATTTTTTTTTATTATTGTTATTTTCAAAGCTCTAAATGCACTCTTATTATAAAAATATTCAAAAATATCAAAATTACAAATCATTTGTTTATAACCTCTGCACAGGACTGATCTTGGTGTTCTTTCCAAACAAAAAGAAATATAGATGGGTATCGGCATTAGCTATCTTATTATAAAAAAAATCACCAATCATATCAAACGTCACACAAAATTAACAAAAAATATAACTTTTGGGTAATTTGTTATTAAAAAACAAATATGCAAGCCTAGCCCAGGTTACACAAAAGTAACAATGAGTAACATTCCATAAAAAGTAACTAAGAAATGCAATCAGTTACTTTTTTTTTAATAGCGTAACGGAATATTATAATGCAATACTTTTAAAAATAACTTTCCCCAACACTTTTCGCTATCCACCAAAATGAGTTGAAAAATATCAGCAAATATGGCAAAAAATAAAAAAATTAAATTCCAGTATTGTGCATCCCTATTAGTGAATGAACACTCAGAAGTGAAACACTTGCCCATTCCTCCTCGTCGTACTCCTTGTGGTGCGGGATGGAGTCTGAGCGGATGGGAGATGCTCGGCTCTCTTTCGACGGGGTCTGAGAGCCGTCCACATTGTTACAGACGCTGTGCGGCTCCTCGGTGGCTCCGGGGTGTGGGCTGGACGGAGCAGAAGTCTGACTTTTGCTGATGTACCCAGGACGGGCGGCGTGCAGCGCCAGGAGGGCGCTCTTCACCAGCTCATCCTTCAGGGCATGAACAAACTGCTCCGTCTGCAGACAGAGGGAGAACAGAGAAGTACAGCGCAGCATAAGAGTGTGTGACATGGATGAGAAGCGTATCAGAAAATGAATAAGCAGACAAGAGCAAATAGCGAGGGCACAGTCGATAGAAAGAGAAGAGAGTGCAGAAGAAAGAGGAAAAAGAATTAGAGAGACACAAAAGACAACAACATACACTCAAGGACAGAACAGCCTCATTCATATTCATAGGTATTTGTACATTTTTGTATGTTTGGAGAAACTCTTGAAGTAGGCAATGTCCAAAAGTCTAATTTCACATTGAAAATCTCATCGTGAGAATCATGAATAAATGACAAATAAAGCTGAGCTGAGAAATAACTTTTTAATGTCTTATTTATTTATAAATGAAATCAAGATGGGACTAATAAAATTTGCATTATTTGTGACTGAATTTAATCAACAAAGCTTAATAAATGTAAAAATGCTGCAAATGTAAAATTGTTTTACTAATTAGTTTGTGTGCTGTTTCTGTGAAGTCTTAGAAACTAATGACTAATGTTACATTAGGGAAATTAATTGCATTAAATAATGGTGTTAAACATATTTAATGAATTTAATGCATTACAATAAAATTCATAGATTATTCCATGAACCTCAAAAGTTTTGAACATCTCTAGTTCAAGTGTGTCTGTTACTGATGCTAGTTATAAATAAAAGTGTATAATAATTGACAGCAAAGACTTCATTTAAAATTTTACTTTATAATTAATTTGTAATTTATATCATTTTAATTGTTATTATTATATAACAGTTTCTTTTATAATTCTTCATTATTTATTATAATTTTATTTTATAATTATGCATGAAGTATATGTGGCAAAAATCTTTCTCGTTGGCTTAAATTTAACAATCAAACAGTTTTAAACTATTTAATCACAAAATAATAAAATAATAAAAAAAATTGCTGTTTGGTTAACATGATAGCTCTATACATAAAAACATATGAATGAATAAATAAATAAATAGTTCTAAAAGATTTTGAATCAATAAACTCCTGTTCAATGATAGTTTTAAAAAAATGGAATATACTTTTTTAATTAATTTCTTTACAATGGCCTTTTGGTTAATATGACACCTCTAAAAATTCAAATAAATAAATTGGTTAATATTATAATCTCTAAAAATGAACTAAGCTGATTAAAAATGTTTTAGAATTATTTAGTCTTTCTTTCTTTCTTTGATCAGGTGCACAACTGTCTCTGAGAGATTTATTTGACTATTTTTCTGACTCCACCGGCACTACTGGGGTGCAAATAGACGCGGCAGTGCTTTAAAAAAGAAAAGAAACAAATGCACAACCCAGTTAGGCCTCACTTATCTTTTCAATGTAATCTGCCATCCGTCACCAGTAAGGTTTACTCAGTGTGTGCGTATTTCAGGGACAATTGAACAGACGCTGCTGCTATGGGACGTTTGCAGATCACCAAATCAGCCCTGCTGTGACCTTTTCTACCCTAACCATCATTGTTTTAGATACGATAATCTCAATTCACAATTCATCAAATTCTCCAGCATTGAACTTACCCACATCTTTTCTGTTTGGATTCTCATCTGTCTGAAATGCTGGTATTTTCTTTTTAAATGCAGCTTTACAGAGCTATTTTTAGACTTGATGACATTTTAACAAGCCCAGTCGGCTTCACTTTCTCCTCACGTTGAGTTCCCAGCAGCGAGGTGGCATTCCTGCGGGGCAATTTCTCATTGCCAGTGTGTGAGTGATGCCTCATCACCTGTCAGGATCTCAATGTTCTGTGTCATTACCAAAACACACATTCCTGAGAGCAGGAAATGGTTCCAGCTGAAGCGCTACACTGACAACAGCTGCACGAAAGGTGAACACACTCCAATACTTAGAGATGTGTTGACATTTATCCAGCAATTTAGGCCTAAATTTTCTCAAAATCCCCCCCTCCCCACCACACTGCAACAAAATGCACAATAAAACTTGTTGGCAAATACATTAACTTTTGCTAAGTTTATTTTTATTTATATGCGCCAATGTAACAGTTAGTATATACTATGTGCACTAATATTTGTGCATATGAATGAAAATGATTAAATACAATTTTTACCTAAATTAAATGAATTTTGAGAAACATTCCTTTAAATAAAACATTTGAAACAATTTAATTGCAAAATCATAAATAATAAAATAAAAATACTAAATAAAAACAAATTACAGAAATAATAAAACAATTATATTTATATAATAATATATTTAAATAAAACTTTTAAAATGGCTGTTTGGTTAATGTGACTGAAAATAAAATAAAATAAAATAAAATAAAATAAAATAAAATAAAATAAAATAAAATAAAATAAAATAAAAAGTCATACAAGTTCTAAAAGATATAAGTAAATAATTCAACATTATAGTTCCAAAACATTTGAAAATAAAAAAATAAAAAAAATTAAATTAAATAAAATAGAATAAAAGATTTCGGAGTTACAAAATTACAAATTTGGTCAAAACGATAGTTCTAAAAAATAAAATAATTCTTTTTTGGTTAATATGGTAGTAAAGTAAAATAAAATAAAAATTCAATTAAGTTGATAAAAAATGTTTAGAACTATATAGTTGCAATTGCTGTCTGGTCTAAATGCTAGTTCTATAATAAAATGAAACGAAACGAAATGAAATAGTCGCAGATGGTGTGTGTAGTGTTGTACAGATCTAATTCAAGATCAAAACGAACCCACACAAACACTGGCTCACGGCTGGAGATTTCAGTCAGCAGAAGCGTCTGATTCAGCAGAAGCGTGATCACGCGGCGGCCGTCACACTGCTAATCAAGGAGGTGAAGAGAGGCGGCAGAGAGAATTAAGCAATGAATGCAGCTGATTGGTGATATTTCGCTGTGGCAGAAACAATCTCTGTGTCACAGATTGCACACTAACCGCAGCAGATGTAATTCATTAATTACACACATAAAACATGAATGCCTCCAAACGAGACGCTGATCCTGGTGGCTTCTGTTGGCTTTGGCAGAGGGGAACGTGACAGACCGATAGGCGTTTATCAAACAGCCTTGATGTAAATTTGCAAATTGAGCCGTTTCATGCCAAGTTTTGGTGGTCTGAGTGAACGGGATGACACAGTTAATGACTTGCACATGCTGCGTTTGTTGATGTAAAATCTGGTGTTGTCTACAACATCACAGAGCACATTCACTGCCGTACGATTTAGCATGCAATTCATTTCCATGGTTTTGGAGAAAGTGTTTTTGGTCAAGGTAACATGGCAATACCATTTTTTAAGCCACAGAACTACGGTATATGAATAGAGTAATGGTACAATACAGTAATATATATCAAAGCACCAGGGTATTATCATCTGACACAGTACAAGTGTAGTACTTTTGTATGATGCAGACAGCAGATGTTAGTGACTGGCAGCAACACTCTCAGTGATTCAGCAGAAGCTTCAGAATGTGAATAAACTGAGTGTGACAGTAATGTATTTCATTAAAAGAGATATTTGCCCTTAAAACATGAACATTTGCAGGAATATTAATAGATGCACTATTCTACCTCATTTTACATTTATGTTCCCAAACCACTGTCTTGAAGATTAATACTTTATTTAAATTTAAAACTTTATGCAATTCTAGATTGACTCGGGTATTCAAGGACACCGGCTAAAATTGCCTTTCAAAGTTTTTTTGATGAGTCATAGTAATATCATAATGAACCATCACCTACACCTCACATCGAGTTATAATCTTACAAAATTGTGTAATAAATCTATATAAATTTGTATATATATAAAATTGAACAATAAATGAAGAAATTAATAATAATATAAAATAAAATAAAATAAAAATGATTAAAAAAAATCAAGGACATTGGATAAAATTGTCTTTCAAAGGTTTTTTGATGACTCATGATAATACCATAATACAGAATCTGTACCTACTCCTCACATCCAGTTATCTATTTTTTAAATATTTTATTAAATTATTAAATAATAATAATAATATCATAATGAATCCTCCCCTTAAACCTTATGTCTGTCTGTCTGTCTGTCTATTAGGGGTTGCACGACTACTGATTTCTGCTAGTCGAATACTTATTTAAAAAATACTGGAGTTACTCGACTACTCGTGTTACTTTAAATGAATAGACATTAAATAGTTAATTAATAAACGTTTACTGATAAAAACAAATTCATTAATAGCCTAATGCAACAATTACATAACATACGTAAACTGTCAAAACTTTATAATTATGACATTACATATTTTAATTTTCATGTAACCAGTATATGTATCTGTAACAGTCACAAAATTATTAGTATCTGTTTTCGGATAAAACCAGGTGTCGTACAGTTAGCCTACTTGATAAGACTGTTATGACTATCTTTTTTTCCCGTAGTTATCACTGAACAAATATGCTGCGTTAAAGTAAAATAATTATTAATTTCAAAAAATAAATTAATCATATAAGCACAGATGTCATGACAAACGTTTAGTGATCATTTGAACACGACTGAATGAAATCAAGGCGCACATTTTCATTACGCAGAATTCTCTAAGCGAGTCTTTTTGAACTTACTAAACAAATGCGCGTGTGCCACGCAAACTAGCAAAAGATAAAGAAGCAAACATAGAAAATGTATCTGCATCTAAGTTGATTATTAGCCTACCTTTAAGAGAGAGAACTGGCTTGGTTTTTGAGAGACTGAGGCGCGCAACGCGGCTGTTTGATTGGTGAGCGCGCTGTTTATTCCATTCATTCATGTATCATTTTGTAGCCTGCGGTTTAAATAATTGCCTTTTAAATATATACAAATAATAGACCGTGTACGATGTATTATTATGGGTGATATTACTCTCGCCAAGCTCTGATTTCTGAGAGATGCACGGAGAGGCAACATCAGTGCGGTGTTTGATTTGCGCTCTTTTCATTCATAAAGTTTATATTCATTCACTTCACACACTCTATTGCGTGACTTTAGAGGTCTGTGTATAATATTGCGCTGATCCCCTGACTCAACTGTTATCTAGCAAACAGCAGACTGTGCCAGCCTCAGCCGAATATTCAGGCAGAATTATTCCTTATCTGTTATTCGTTTTTTAAGCCATTATCCGTGCCATTTGTGCTTCGGGCATACCCCTAATTATTAAATTACATATTTCAATTTTACATGTAACAGAGAGAAAGTGATAGAAAGTAACAGCTACAAGCAATATTGTAATCCTATAATTTGCGTTGTAGGCAAACTCTAATGCACGCTCGAGTAGTCGATTGTTTCCGACAGCGCCGACTAGTGGTTAAAGTAGTCGATCACTCGACTACTCGACTAGTCTATGTAACCCCTACTGTCTGTCTATCTATCTATCTATCTATCTATCTATCTATCTATCTATCTATCTATCTATCTATCTATCTATCTATCTATCTATCTATAAAATATTATACAAAAATAAAAAACAACAACAACAACAACAACAACAACAAAAATTCTAATAATTGTATATAGAAAAAAAAAAAAAATATTATAATTTTTTTGGGGGGTCAGTATAATTTTTTTCTTACATTTTTATGTTTTTGGATAAAGTCTCAGTAAAAACAGCAATACTGTGAAATATTACAATTTAAAATAAATTTCTTATTATTATCAATGTTGAAAGTAGTTCACATTTTTGTGGAAACCATGACACATTTTCTTTAGGAATCCCTTATGAATAGAAAGTTCAAAAGAACAGCATTTATTTGAAATAGCAATCTTTTGTGACATTATAAATGTCTTTCCTGTCACTTTTTATCAATTCAATGCATAAAATCTTGCCGAAGGTTTGACTGGCAGCTGTCAGCAGGTCTCACCTTCTCCTCCAGGCTCTTGAGGATGTCTCGGAGAGGCTGGATGGGGCTCTGATGGGCCGTCTGGAGCAGCTGGTCGGCCAGCGCAGAGATGTGCGGCTGCAGCTGGGACACCACACACAGGATCTCGCGGGCCTTGGCCGCCTGTTCTGGAGGATAGTAAATGCACTGATACGCTGTGCTGAAGCTGGAGGACGTCATACAGGAGCCAGAGAAACAACACAGAGAGAGATGGAATTAATAACAGCAGGCAGATGAAGAGCTTCGTCTTGTTCATCATCAAACAGCTGAGATTACAGCTCTGTGCAGCAAACACACTGTGACATCAGTGCAGCAATCTGAATGGCAAACATATCTAATAAACGCAGCCGAACCAATTCCAGTCCCTGTGTGAATAGCGCTCACTTCCTGAACATCTGAGCTTGGGAGACACTGGCAGGCAGGAGAAATTACTGTTTTTTAAAGGATCATATCATGCATTTTTAGCAGATCATTTTTCCCCTGATGGACACTTACACAGTTCATGCCCATAATTTAGTTTTTCATGACACGTTACCCTCTGTCTGCAAATGAGAAAATGGACTGAAAGTGAATGATGCCAGTTATTAAACCAGGACTCTGACAAAATTTCTTGTACCAATAAGATTTCAATAAAAAGGTACTAAATTAAATTTGAAAATAAGATTTAAATATTGTTATATATATAATTTATCTTAAAAAAAGAATTATATATAAATTATAAAATAATGTTTCATATTTTATATTTATTAGTAAATATATTTTAAAATTATTAATATTTAAATTTCAAATATGAATATATAAATTATAAATTATAGAGAATTTTATCAATATTAATTATACAATTATCATATTTTATATATATTATTTATATGCATTCATTTTTATATAAATGTATACAATATTAATATAATTATTAAAATAAATAATCACTTTTTATTATATACAATAATAATTTTTTTATATGTACTATATAATTTCATTTATTTTACATTTTTATTTATTTACACTGATGGCTGATGCATACTTGTAAAAGGTAAGCAATATTATATATATTTATTAAAATAATAAATCCTAATAATATATACAAAATATACATATATAAAATGTAAACATTCACGTGAAATAAACAACTTTAGAGATACAGCGTACAAATGTATCTGAATCCTTTAAGGTTGGTTTGATACTGAATTCATGGATTTAATACAGCAGGTTGATTATTTGCATGTATAACAAATTAGATTTAATTAAACATGTTTAACAGCATTGCATTTAATACGATTAACACTAATTTGTCATTATAAGCATAATTCATTAGCCATTCTGAACTATTGTGACAAAGCACACTCGCAGACCCAGTTTCAATTATAATCACATTTATTGTGGTTTTATGATAATTAAATTCAGCCATACAAAGAGTGCAAATGACTTTCCTGTTATAAGTCCCATTTGGATTTCATTTGTGATAAATTTGCCATTAAAAAAAGTCATTATTTTACTTGTTTTCCATCATTTACCCAAAAATGAGAGCCCTGCTTCAGTATTAAGCTCAATCATCTATACAGTCACAAAAGTTGCAACAATTCCGGTTTTCTCTCCATATAAACGTGTTGACTTGAATTGAGTTGACTTGATTACCAAAGGTAAGTGCTTGAATGTTAGAAAAGGCCTCTGGGCACGGGTGGCTCTATCATGAGTATCCAATTCATGTCCACTTTTAATGGCAGTCGTGAGATTTGTTTAGATGCAATCAAATACACCACAGTCTGTAAGTCTGTCTGTGATGCTGGAGATTAGAGATGGCGTGTTAGCGTCCTGAACCGAGATCAGCGTATCGGGCCAGACTCACAGAGCCGAGGCTCATCGCTTCAGATAATTGGCTCCCGGGAGGATCGCTAACTGGCGCGGCTCCGAGCAAATAAAAGACCTTGCTTAAAGAGAGGAGACGCACACCAAAGGACAGAGAAAAACATGAGAGAACATCAATAACACAAGCCACTGGACTCTTTTAGCAGGTCTACAATGACACAACACAGCAGAGGCTAGCACTCCAAGAGGCTAAAACTGATGCTTCATGTCAGTATATGGAAGCAACTCACTAAAAGAAGTGACACAACTTAGCTAATATCACTACATTTTTATTTTTACAAGAAGTAGCAGTGTATAGCCTGACAAACACTGCATGCTGTTTTTGTGATCTGATTTATTACAGAGAATCGTTTGGTAGATGGTTTTATTTACTGAGCCCGTTTGTTCAAACTGTTTCAATGAGCTGAATCATCTGACTGATCAACGAACAGTTTTCACAAATAGTCTGTTTTGGAGAATTCATTTGTTCAGATGGTTCCTTTCAAAGAACTGTGGCAAAAAATTGATTCACCAATTAATTTGAGTCATTATGGAATAGTTCACACAATTAAATTCAGTTTGTTTAAATCAAAGTGATTTATTCAGACAGTTCATTTCAATGAGAAAGATTTGACATTACTCAAATTAAGCAAAAAAAATAAGCAAAAAAAGCAAATAGCACAGTCAGATTAACAAAGTAATCAGATTCATTGTAGCAAGTCAGTTTGTTCAGCTGGTTCATTTTAATTAACTGGTTCAAAAGAATGATTCACAGATCTACAGAATCAACAGTCAGGTGTTATTTTAGAAAATGTACCATTTGTAATATAATATCTTGTAATATAAACAATAGAGTCCAAAACAGCGCTAAACAGCAGTATATGAATTAAATAATTACAAATATTCTTAATCTAAATAATTTTCTGAATATATACATAATTTTAATTATTAAAATATTTATAAATTACATAATTATATATAATATCCTATGATTACAAACAATATATAATATTTATATATAAATGATAATTATAAATATTTTAATATTAAAACATTGTTTTCTGAATATATATATATATATATATATAATATATATATTATATATATATAATATATATATATATATATATCATACATTATAGTATAATATACTGTTAAATAAAATTATTAAAATATTTATAAATTACATAATTAGGTATAACATCATATGATTACAAATTATATAGTATATAATTTTTATATAAAAAGTATATATAAATATCAAAATATAAATATCAAAACATTATATTCAAATATAAATAGATTTATATGATTTTTTAGTGTTGCATGTAATATCTTTTGTACAATCAAATTACATAAAATAATTATAAATATTATATGATTGTTAAAAACAGCATTTATTTGTTTGTTTATTTATTGTTTTTATGTATGTAAATAAAATACTGGTTTGTTAAATTTTATTAGTAAATGTAAATTAAACATATTGAATTAGATTTTTTTTTTTTTTTAAGAATATTGGTAACCTAATTGCTTTTGTGATAGATACATATTAATCTGCAAGATATGCATTTTGTAATTAGCAAATAAAGCATGGTTAGCTACATTTGTTAGCTTGTACTGTAAAGCGTACTTGAGTGGCTTTAAACTATGATTAGCTTATAGCTTGGGCAGCTACAGCATCAAAGTATCTTCAAATAATCTTTATTAAATTAAATATACTGTCCACTCTCAACTGTGTTCTTCAAAAGGGTGCATAAGTAGACTAAAATAATCAACACCGCCGGATCAAACACACAGCATGAGGGAAATTTGGCCGCAGAACAGCAGGAAATATTTCAAAGGAGCACTACCATTAGCCACATCCTCCATCCACACAGGAAGATCTGTAAATGTGCTGTCTGGATTTTCATAAATGATCAATGGATATAAAAAAAAATTATGCTAATGAGAGGAAAGGAAACGCCAAGCCCTCAGTGCAGTCAGGCCCACGTCTCTGGTGAATCTTTAATTAAACGTACAAATATAAAGGCAGAGAGTTAGACGTTTACGCCACAGGATGAGAGTTTACACCAGGCCAGGCATTACGAAGCGCTGCTGGGAGTCTGTAATATGGAAAAAGCTATCCGTTACATTCATAACACTCATCTCAGCAGACAAAAATAACAATGTTTTGCTAATGTTTCCATTTAGTCATGAAAACGTTATTTCTGAGCATTCTCTGAAAATTAATTGAATTTAATTTTTAAAAATGTAATTTTTTTCTTTTCTTGGTTATATAAACGTTAAGGGAATATTCCATTTTGCAACCAACACGAAAATTACACATTAAAATTTTCTCAACATTCTGAAACAAGTAAGGAAAAGTTCCAGAAAAACATTCCAAGATTATATAAATAACATTACCAACGTTCCACCAATATATAAATAAAGTTCCATGAATATATAAATAACGCTCCATCACTAAATACCGTTCCATCGATGTTCCATAATTATATAAAAAACATTCCACCAATGTTTTATGGTTATATAAATAACGTTCCATCAATGTTCTTTGAATATATAAATAACATTCCATGAATGCATGAATAATGTTTTTGTGTGAACATTTTAAGAACACTAGTAAGACCAGAAGACTCTGCACTGATTCTATTAATGTTTGTTGGAAGAACATTTGTTCTTAACTTTTAGAGAACCTCACCAGATTGTTAGTAAATGTTCTGAGAACATTCGCTGTTAGCTGGAAAGTGTTGTCAAAGTACACATACTCAAATCCACACGAAAACACTCATTTATAGCATCTGGAAGGATGATTGTCTTTGTGCAGCGAGCAAATCGACTGCTGAACGCCAGAATATTCTAGTCATGCCGACACGCACAAATTAAAGGCAAATAAAGTGCTTGTGGACTGCTGTGGATGTTAAAGAGAAATAAATGCTTGGGTTCGGAGGTGGCCTCAAGGAACCAGAGAAATGGATATTGATTGGCTCTCACACAGCAAGCCAATCAAAGCCATTGTTGCCGCATATTACATCGGGCCGAGCATCCACCCCTGACCTGATGGATCGGTCCGATCGCTCCCCAGCCGCCTTTCCAGCCTCGCTCTCCAGGCACAAGAGAAGACAGATGGCTCTTTCATTTCACTCTCAGCATCCTTTTTCCCCAGCACCCTTTTTTTTCTCTGTGATACATTAATAAATGCCAAGAATCATGTCTATCCTATTATATTTGTCTTTTAATCAAAGAAAATTCTAAAAGGTTGCTTTCCAGGAAGGTCTGGGCGGAAGCCTGAATGAATATGAGGTTCATGAGGTCATCTCTCATTGTCCATTAAACTGCACAAAGTGTTTCATACATATACAAGTTCTACCGCACAGTTATTCATTGTTGCATGTTGTGTAAATGCCCCTTTTATGTATAAAGTGTTGAAAAACATCAAAAAATTTAAATTAAATTGTCATTTTGTCATTATTTGTTCACTTTTGTGTCTTTTCAAAGCTTTTTCTTCAATGACACACAAAAGGAGGTATTTTGAAGAATGCATCTGGTCGCTCTTTTTCCATTGACTATAAATGAGGACTGAAGTGTTCAAGCTTTAAAATAGACTTAAAAAGAACCACAAAGGTCTCTAAAGTTTATGAGTAGTTTATATGACTTATGCACCATATTCCAAGTCTTCTGAAGTAGCTTCATGTGAGAAACAGACCAAATTTAAATAAAATTCACTAAAACTCTTGATATCTGCCACAGCTCTGCTTAAACAAATAGTGAATGATTCGTTCTTTTGAGTCAGATCTTTACAATGAATCAAATGATTCAGTTCAGAACAATTCTCACACACGAATTGGACTGATCTGGTTCATTATTTTAGCTGTGTCTCACACAAAGCTAGGACTTCAGTAGACTTGGATCATGTTGCACAAGTCATATAAATACTCTTGATAAAAAAAATTTGTGGCCTTTGAAGCATAAAATTCCTCATTCGTTGTAATTACACGTAAACTTCACAACACCTCCTATTGTGATCCACAGAAGAAAAACTCATACAGGGCTGTAATGACATAATAGAGGGTAACTCTTGGTCTTAAGGTCTTAACTTAAGACAAGCATCTGCTTCTCTTTAACAAGCATCTTCAAATTTATATGCAAATTCAATGCAGCACAGAGTATATATATATATATATATATATATATATATATATATATTTTTTTTTTTTTTTAAAGAATTACAGAAGGACACACTAGCTTGTGAGGCATAAAAAATGAAAATCTGAGCAAGAAGTAAAACATTAGCCAAGTAGGAAAGGAAACAAAATGAGGTCCATATCAGCCTGGATTAATGTGCTGCGCAAACGCTCTTTCAGAAATTGATTTCTCTTTGGTAGAAATGGCAAATGTCCTTGCCTCATATCAGTGACATGCTCCACTGATAAATCTCCCCACCACTGGAGGCTGGAAACTTTTTCAAATTTCTTTGTACTAGTATTCCTCTGTCGGTCTGGCTCAGTAACATAAAAACCCAGGCAGTGTAAAGAAAATAATCAGACTTTGCTTTGTTTTTAATGAGTCTGTTCTCAGAGGGTTTGAGAGAAGTGCATCTCAAATGACACATTCACACGACCAACTCACCCCCTAAGACTCGACTTCATACACACAAGCCAGCTGTGATCATTCACAAAGTACAAAAATGCACAGAAATTAATATGAGAAACTTCACTGATGGAAATAACAAGGGGGCTGAGATGACATGACATGCTTTTCCTTCTTCTTCAGAGGGCTGAGAATAGAAAACACTCATTGTTGAAATGCTTGGTGTGACGGCAAGGACAGACAAACCGCTTCCAAAACAGTCAAGACACTGGCTTTCTAATTAAACATCTCTGTGAGGACAAAATGAACTGAAGATGAAGGAAAAGGAGTGGGAGACGGACGACGGTCACAATTCATTTCAGAGCAACAAACATGTCAGGAGAGACTCCAGAGTTGTGCCAACGGGACTGGGAAAATGTCAGACTCTGAAGTTATTATAAAGTCATTAAGGACTCCAGAGAGAGAAACAACAAGACCACTGTTACTGTATATTCCACCAACAGCTTGGAACTTATCCTTCTGCAACAATTTAAAGCTGAACTTGTGGCTGAAAGTGAACACTTATTACTCCTCATGACAGAACAACCATTGCACATTCAGACTCAAAATATCAATAATCAGAAAATAAACCACTTACAAATTATTCGTTATAAATATTTACTTAATTTTTAAAAATAATTCTAAATTAAAATTATTCAAATAAACACTAAACAAAATAAACAAATCAATTAATACACACTAGGAACTGGATAGCAACACAAGCAAACAAACACCCAGAATGCGTTTACAACCACCTAGCAACACCCAGTATGCCCTAGTAACACCCTGGCAACCACTCAGAACACTTTAGAATCTACATAGCAACACATTACTGCAAAAATGCATAACAAAACTCTGAAAACCACTCAGAACATCTTAGCAAACACATAGCAACACCCCAATAACCATCTACACCACCCTTAGAATCCGCATAGCAACACGTTAAAAACTGTTGAACAAATGCTTTGCAACAACCGAGCAACCATCCAGAATCCCTTAGAATCCACATAGCAGCATGTTACCAATCAATTAAAACTAGCAACTGCACAGCAACACACACAAAAAAACACCCACAGCAACAATCTAGCAACCACCTCGCAACACCCAGTAATGCCCTAGTAATACACTAGCAACCACTCAGAAAAAAATTTAATTCACATAGCAACACATTACTCCACAACACACTGAAAACCACTCAGAACGTCTTAGCAACCACATAACAACACACTAGCAACCACCTACACCACCCTTAGAATCTGCAACATATTAGCAACTTAACAGTGCACGCACACAATCACCCAAAACACTTTCTTTTATCTTGCAACCACATAGCAATAAGCTAAAACAACAATTTAAGGGTGAGCAAATGATTAAATTTTGATACAATCAATGACACAATTTTCATATATATACAGTACAGGTCAAAAGTTTGGAAACATTACTATTTTTAATGTTTTTGAAAGAAGTTTCTTCTGCTCATCAAGCCTGCATTTATTTGATCAAAATACAGAAAAAAATTTAGTACTGTGATATATTATTACAATTTAAAATAATTGTTTTTAAATTTATTATACTTTAAATTATCATTTATTTCTGTGATGCAAAGCTGAATTTTTAGGATCATTATCACATGATCCTTTAGAAATCATTCTAATATGATGATTCCATTATCAAAGTTGGAAACAGTTCTGCTGCTTAATATTTTTTCAGAACATGTGATAACTTTTTTAGGATACCTTGATGAATAAAAAGTAAAAAAAAAAAAAAAAAAGAAGCTATGTTTTTAAAATATAAATATTTTGTAATAACAATATACACTACTGGTCAGTAATTTGGGTCAGTAATTTTTTTTCTTTCTTTTTTTTTTAAATAAAATCAATACTTTTATTCAGCAAGGATGTGTTAAATTGATAAAAAGTGATAGTAAAGAAAATATATTATTAGAATATATATTATTAGAATTTGTTTTTATTATTTTGAATAAAATGCAGTTCTTTTTAACCTTTTATTCATCAAATATATTAGACAGCAGAACTGTTTCCAACACTCATAATAAATCAGAATATAGAATGATTTCTAAATGATCATGTGATAGACTGGATGTTACATGTGACACTGAAGGCTGGAGTAATGATGCTGAAAAATTCAGCTTTGCATCACAGGAATAAATTATTTTTTTTTAAAGTATATTCAAATAGAATAATATTATTTTAAGTTTTTTTTTTTTTAAGTAATAATATTTCACAATATTACTGTTTTTTCTGTATTTTTGATCAAATAAATGCAGGCTTGATGAGCAGAAGAAGACTTCTTTCAAAAACATTAAAAATAGTAATGTTTTCCAAACTTTTGACCTGTACTGTATGTATATATATATATTATATATATATATATATATATATATATATATATATATATATATTCTATATTACTATATATATATATTACACAACACACTACACATAGTGTATATGTGTGTGTGTGTGTGTGTGTTTCATATATTTTAATATATAAGTAAGTTTTAATGTCCATTCCCCTCTAGAATGTGTTTCTTAAGTTATTTACAGCAAGTTTGTAATTGTGTAGGATACTATATTTGCGTGTGAACATGATATCCTGGATACACTGTAAGTCCAGACTTCTTTAAACATTGATGATGGATCAGGGCTCACACTCGCTTTTCAAGTGGAATCAAAGCTTAAGGAATCAGGAAATTTTTATTTATATATATATATATATATCTTCTATCATTCATCAAAATCATCTGGATTTGAATGGATTAACAGATTGATCAATTTAAAGAGCCTTAATGAGGGAACATATTAGAGCCTAAAGCAAAAACATCATCAACATTAACTTCAAAAAGATAAAATGTGCACGTGGATTAGAGTTCTGCTTCCGAATGATGCCACCTTCGTACAAATCCCTAGAAAGCTGTCTAAATGTGCCGCAGCTCACGTAGCTTATTTCTCTCCAGCAGAATAATCAATTTACATGTTCATTTGCCCCAGTGCAAGATATTAAGACTCACCGCCATCAATATGTACTACATTTATGTTGTTTTATAGCACTTTGGAGCTTAACAGCCTGTGGTCTCAAAATAATGTTCTTCAAAATATAATTTTTTTTTGTTTCACAGAGGAAAGACATGGATGACAAGGATTGAATGAATTTATAAGATCTCATTAAATGAAAAAATCTCCTCGTGGTCTCATGTTGACAAATTAATCTTGTATAAAACCGTATCCATGCAAATGACAAACAACATATTTTGGATTCAAAAGGCGAACTTCTCTACAGAAGGAAGCTGGCGAGTGTCTGATCCACAAATGGAGGCCTTTATGATTTCATTTACTGTAGCTGTCAGAAAATCATTCTCCATCACCTGAGCAAAGTAATCAGAAGAGACACATGAACATGTGGAGACTGACCTCTTCTTCTCGGTTTCATATTTGCTGAGCAGTTTCTGCAAGCCTCCGTTCTTGAAGCCGTGCGAATGGGCTGCTGGAGCTCCTACTGTGACCACATCATAGAAGGAATCTACAGAGGAAACATTGACAAACATCCTTCAACAGGCCTCATGAATCACAAACAAGCCCACAGCACACAGTTTACGTCTATATTTTGTCTTTTTTTATGGGCTTCCTGTTGTTTTGTTAATACATCCAAACAGCTTGTTCCACCTCCAGCTCTCTGAGGCTCTGAAGAACTGCGATACGTCTATTAAACAGGATTCAGTGTGGAACGACATGCTGTTTAGACATACCCAATGTGTTTCAAGAATGGAAAGCACCTGCGCAACAGAATTAATACTACTGAATATCTCCAGTGATCATGTAGAAATGTTTCATGACAGAAAAACCATAAACTAGACAGTAGTATATGCTTCAACTTAATAAAAAATCCATCCATCCATCCATCCACCTAACCACCAACTTACCCATCTATCCATCCATCCATCCAACCACCAACTTACCCATCTATCCATCCATCCATCCACCTATCCATCCATCCATCCATCCATCCACCTATCCATCCATCCATCCATCCATCCAACCACCAACTTACCCATCTATCAATCCATCCATCCACCTATCCACCCACACATCCATCCATCTATCTATCCATCCATCCATCCATCCATCCATCATCCATCCATCCATCCATCCAACCACCAACCCACCCATCTATCCATCCATCCATCCATCCCATCCATCATCCATCCATCCATCCAACCATCCATTCATCCATCTTAAAACCAACCCACCCATCTATCCATCCATCCACCAACCCATCCATCATCCATCCATCCATCCAACCATCCATTCATCCATCTTAAAACCAACCCACTCATCTATCCATCCATGCATCCACCTACCCACCCATCCATCCATGCATCCATCCATCCACCAACCCATCCATCTATCTATCTATCCATCCATCCATCCATCCATCCATCCATCCATCCATCCATCCATCCATCATGTGTTTGTTGGAACTATTCAAATGGTGTTTTCTGACAAAACAATTCATTACACAAAGCAATGAGATTCATTCAGATCTGGCAGTTTTTCACCCTTATTTTCACCAATTGGGGCCCATTTTCATGATTTCAACCTCGATTCCTAAGCTGCCTATGGAGAAAACGGGTAATCTCTTTACTGTGGAGGTCACACACTGCATCTGTAGTATTTCTGTTAGATATATGCAAGTGCAACACATTAAATGGCAAATAATGATCCAGGCCCCTTCAAACACTCTGACCCCTGAGCGCTGGGATCATGACGCCCGCCTGCGCTACGGCCGCTTCGTTCCTCAGCTAATGACGACGAGGTTTTCATGCAACGACTTCCATCCCACCCTCGTGCTCTCGCCGCTTCCGGAGCATCTAATTGGCTGTTTCACAACAGTGTACCCACACGATGAATACAGTGGCATATATACGGGTCAGGATCATCCGTCACGCATGGCCCAATTTGGAGGTGATTTGTGCAAGCTCCTGCAGTCTCTATAAATGGAGGTTCTGATCTGAGGGGCTCAGGCACCTGTGTATCTCCATGGCAGAGATGAATTGTTTGCAGAGGCTAAGAAATGTAGTAGGGCTGTCAATTTAACAAGGTAATTTAGTGCAAGGTAATTTTAATTCTAAATTGTACGAAAAATATATAAACAATTAAAGGGGCCTATTAAAGGGATAGTCCACTCAAAAATGAAAATTCTGTCATCATTTACTCATGTTGTTTGACCATGTTTGTATAGACAAAAACACAGTGGAAGCCAATGGGAACTGTTTGGTTACCAACGTTCTTAAAACACACGTTTTGCATTCAATAGAAAAAAGCAAGTCTGGTTAGGAACGACACTGGGGTCAGTAAATGATGACTGAATTTCATTTTTGGGTGAACTGTCCCTTTAAGAAACAACAATTACAAAAAAAGATGGAGACCGCATGCAACATAACACATAAAATCACTTTTCATAATATAATTTCAATACTTTGGTCTGGTGCAATGTACATGAATCTTTACACATGTTTAAGAATGATTCCTGTTTTGGGGATTTTGTCAGCAATTTTTGCAATTAGTTTGATTAATTTATTGGTCACACTTTAGTTTAGTGACCAATTCTCACTATTAACTAACCATTAACTATGACTTTTGATTATGAATTTTTAGTTCCCCAAAGAACCTTTTTCTTAGCGTGAAGAATGTTTTAATAGTCTAAAGAACGTAAATGAAAAGAATGGAAGGATGGAAAGATTCCATTGATGTTAAAGGTTCCTCGATGAAACATCGATACCAATAAAGAACTTTTATTTTTAAGAGTGAAGGATATCCAATGAGAAATGAATGTGTGAATAGGCTTAGAAAGATTAGAAAACACTTTCATATTTCAAAAAAAAAAAAAAAAAAAAAAAAAAAAAAACTACAGCTCAAAATATTTGACATGTTATGGGACTTAAAAGCAGCTGTAAGTGGCTTGTCACCATCAGGCAAAAAAGAAAAACATCCGTGGCATTTTGCTAGTAACAAGCAAATGCAGTCTGAAAAGTGCTGTCCGCTACTGTCATCTCAGGACTTCTGTCTGATGCTACAAACAAAATCGCCTTCTTGGAAATTGTGTTTGGGCAGCGTGCTTAAATACGGATCACCATTAACAACATGAACTCAGGAGACGACGTCTAGCTTTTAAACTCTCACTCTGTCATTCAACTGTTGACATTCATTCAAATGACATTCCTCTGTACATAAATATAATTAGCAATCAATTGTTTTTTTTTCTTGAAAGCAAAATAATGTATGTAAAATATAATATTATATATTACTACTTTGTATAAACTATTGTTCAAAAGTCTGGGGTACTGTATGTAAGATTGATTTTTAAATAAATGAATACTTTAATTCAGCAAGGACACATTAAATTGCTCAAAAGTGACAGTAAAGGCACTTACATGATTACAAACATTTTCTATTTCTATGCTGTTCTTTTGACCTTCATATTCATCAATGAATCCTGAAAAAAGTGTTAAAAAATTACAATAAATATAAAAATTATATTAAAAATATGCAAAAAGGTAAATACGATCCAAAAGTATACAAAAATACTGTTCAACATATATAATAAATCTTTTTTGAGCAATAAATCATCATATTAGAATGATTTCTGAAGGATCATGTGACACTTAAGACTGGAGTAATGATGCTGAAAATTCATCTTTGCATCACAGGAATAAATTACATTTTACAATATATTCACATAGAAAACAGTTATTTAAATTGTAATAATATTTCAAAATATTAATATAAATGCAGCCTTGGTGAGCAGAAGAGATTTCTTTCAAAAACATTAAAAAAAAAAACTTACCAACCCCAAGCTTTTGACCAGCTTTAATATTGTAAACTTTTTAGTATTTTAAATCAGTTAGTGACTACAAACAATGAGTGGTTTTAAAGTGATATTTAAAACAGATTTTCGAAGGGCTTCACAGTTGCTGTGAATCTGTTATTTTGACATGCATCTTGACCAATCAGAAGTGAGTGTCCTGCTGTGCTGTCATATCCTCATTTAGCTGTCTCAGTGCACGTCTGCACCTGTCAACATCTCCCTGCTGACCCCTTACTGACTGCAGCACCACCTGCCATCGGGACGCCTGTGTGAAACGGAGCATCAGAGGGTGCCAGGCCAAATGCACTTTGCTAATAGGGTGCTGTACTGATCTTTGAGACCACCATGCACTGCTTCCAACACCAAAGTAAACAGCCAGACACATGCTACACAGACAGAGAAAGAGACCCAGAGAAGGTGAAAGAGAGATGCTGTGCAGAATCATATTACTTTAACTAGTACTGCAGTATGTAGTATGTATACTGTGCACAGTAGGCATTGCATACCTGCATTTAACAATTCATATACACAACATATAATATATACTGTACATAGCATTTCTTTGTTCCCTTTAATGTAACATACTGTCTGCAAATGTAGAAAAGCAAGGCTCTTTGAAATGTTATCAGTGCTCTTAAGAAGTGTCAAACTAATTATCTGACCAGTAGTGTTGTGAGCAGACGAAGAAATAAGATAGACTAACAATGAAAAATACAATTAAATGAATGAATTAATAAAGCTGGGTTCAGTTTCATAAACTAAAGTGTAACTACAAAAATAATGATTGCATTTTTGAAATTGTGTCATAATAAATTATATTTCCAAAATGTATATTATTATCTTATTTTCTCTACAGTCATTCTCATTACTGTAATACACCATTTTACAAAAAAAACAATGTTTTTTTTGTAAGATAATTAAGTTCATTAGATGACCCTGAAATAAATTTGTATGACAACTGCATTTTTTAAAATGTATCAGGATTATGAAGTAAATTTCCAATCAAAATGCATATTACTGTATTATCTCTACAGTAATTCATATTATTGTAATACACAATTTAAAATAATAATGTTCTAATGTAAATACTTAACAATTTAAACAATAAATAAATACATAAGGAAATACCATATGTGACCCTGGACCACAAAACCAGTCATAAGGGTCAATTTCTCAAAACTGAGATTTATACATCATCCGAAAGCTGAATAAATAATCTTTCCATTGATGTATGGTTTGTTAGGATTGGACAATATTTGGCCGAAATACAACTATTTGAAAATCTGGAATCTGAGGGTGCAAAAAAATCAAAATACTGAGAAAATCACCTTTAAATTTGACCAAATGAAGTTCTTAGCAATGCATATTACTAATCAAAAATTAAGTTTTAATATATTTACTGCAGGAAATTTACAAAAATATCTTATCTTATCTAATATCCTAATAATTTTTGGCATAAAAGAAAAATCTATAATTTTGACCCATACAATGTTTGTACAAAAAACATACCCCAGTGACTTAAGACTGGTTTTGTGCTCCAGGGTCACACATTACTATTACTACAACTTCAGTATATACAGTAGTATACATAGAAGGCACAGCATACCTGCATTTACCATTTTGTGCAGTATACATTACATATTGTATCCCACAATGCAATGCTCTCTCTCTCTCTCTCTCTCTCTCTCTCTCTCTCTCTCTCTCTCTCTCTATAAATATAAAACTTGTATATTAATATAAAAATATAATTATTAATATTTTTTATTTCTAAGACAATTAAGTTTTAAGTTCATTAGATAGCTCTCTGAAATAAATTTGTATAACAAAAGTAGCATTTTACTGTTTAAAATATTATTATGGAATAAGGCATTCATGAATTCATGATTCATGATATGTTTACTTTAAATATAGTTTTATTTAAATGTACACAGTAGGCAGTACGCTAGTATTCAATTCCAAACCCAGCCAGAGATTGTAAACAGAGGGAATAAGGACACGCATGAGACGCACCTGTTTTCCTTGGACACGTCACCCGCATTCTCTGTGTGTGCAGGTTGATGGGAATGAACTCCAGATATTTCTGGCCTTTGCTGCAGCTGGGCTTGAACAACGGGCCTGGGAAAGATCACCAAAAGCCAAGCGTTTAGATGTAATCTGCTTTAGCCCTCGTTCAAGAAAAAAAAACAAGCACACACACAAACACACAGCGGGGACTCTGCCATCTCCTTCTATTGAACTACAGCCTCATGCAAATACAACCCTTTACTATTATTCTGACTTGAATGTGTTGGTTGCGAAGCATTATAGTGGCCAGTTTGAATGCATTCGAGTACAAAGCCACGACTTGATTAAAGACTTGATTAAATGAATAAAAAGAAGGCAATTAAACATCAATTGAAGGTGAGAGCCAAATCAAAGAGCCTTCACGCAAGGCCTTTCATTTAAACGTGTGAAGGTAACGTCTTTCATACAGGCCTAATAAAGGATAAAAGAAATCATGGATGACCTTGAGTGACTCGTGCTGTAGCAATGACCGCTCAGAGCTGCATACAAACACCGCAATCTGATTACAAATATCACTCTCCCAAATACCAGCTCATTTATTCTCAGATCTACTAAGCACAGGGTTTTGCTCAAATTAAGCACCACCTGCCTTGTACAAAAACAACCCAATTAAAATCTTCAGAAACGGATACTGTAAGCCCCTATGGTGAAGCAAATATCGCCCAGCGACACGGCAGGCTTTTGATCGCTTCAGTGTAATATATGCAAAAATATAGCCAGCAGAGACTCTTTGAAATGTTATCCGTGCTCTTAAGAACTTTCAAAACAAACTACTTATCTGACCAGTTGTGTTGTCAGCAGACAAAGAAATTATAGAAATAAACTAACAACAAATAAATAAATGATACGCTAAATAACATTGGGTTCATAACATAAAAGAAAGCTACAAAGATAAATATTGCATTTTGCATGTTTTTTGAAAGATAATTAAATATTATTTCCACTCAAAATTCATACTACTATATTATTATTCTCAATTCTCAGTAACTAACAATAAATAAATAAAAGTAAAACTTGATATTATTATTCTACTATACAAAAAATACTAATATGTCTATACAGTACAACAAAACTACTATGCATTAATACTTCACATGCATTTTTAAAAGTAAACAATAAACAATTCCAAAAAAAAAAAAAAAAAAAATTGGTGGGGCGGGGATGGGGGGTGGTGAAAATAACGCCACATTTTGATAAAGTTTTTTTTTTCACTTGATCCAAAATATAATCAATAATTAAGTATATTTCACCCCGCAAAATTCATATTATTATTCTTGATGGTGATTTGCATTACTGTAATACAGCTTTTCTCTGAATTACAAAAAAGCTGAAATGTTTATAAACACTTTACAATTTAAAAATAAAAACAAACAAACAAATAAAATAAATCGAGGAATATTGTCATGAAAACAATGTCACAATGCAAAAAAAAAAAAGTCTTAAAATAGGGTTAACTTTGATAATAGTATTCTATTGCATGACACAAAATTTATTTTGCATTGTGACAATATTCCTCAATTTATTTATTTGTTTGTTTGTTTTATTTTTAAGCAAAATATCAAATTCTCAATCGACACCAAAAGCACAAATGAACTCTTAAAGAAGTGCTGTAATTATTAAAGCTGATCAGACTCAAAGGCTGTGTGCTTTAAAAGCATATAAACATTAATGAAAGGTTGTACAGCCCCACAGCCCACCGAACATCACAATACACCACCGCTGCTGCTCACACAGCTCAGATTCTGCTCAATATCACTCAAATATAGATCAGACCTCCCAAGGCCTCCACAGAATGCCCTTTTTATTAATATCAAAACATACTGAGGATGAGGAAAGTAAAGAAATAAAAAGCAACATCCACACTGAAACATGACCTTTAAATATTTTTATCACTGCTGTTAGTTTGACCCTTGTCAAGTTGAAAATGTACAAGCTGAAACATTTAACAAGGCATAAATTCACTACACCTCCACAGCATTAAGTCGGGTGGGTCAGAAACGGCACTCATGGACACAGAAAAACATCGGGGCTAAAAAATACTGCATGAACCCAAATTAGTGTGTTTTATATAGTTATATTTGGTTTAAATTTTAACAAAAGTTTCATGCAATCATTCTAATTAAGATCTAAAAAAGCACTGCTCTAAAAAACAATGACATGTATATTTAAAAAAGGATGATAAGATATTAAAAGCACTCCTCAGTCTCTAGGTAAAAGTTTTTAATAAGAACAGAATGAATGAGCGCATCTTTAAGCGTCACTCATGCTGAGCACTTCTGGATAGTTTAGTGTTACTTTGTGCTCCGTGTGGCAGCGCTGTCAGTCAGACAGATGTGCTCTCTCCTGGGACACGGGCTAATGGAGGCACACACACCATCTGCCCACACAGGTGCTGCCGAAACCTGCCCAGGGAAACCCCAGCAAAACTGGACACTTGTTTTAGAAGTGGACACTATGACTAAAACATACCTGTCAACATTTGGGTCCCAAAATACGGGAGACGGGGCGGGGGCGGGGCAAAAGTTTCAATTATTATATTATATTATTATTATATTAATTTAAACAGTTATTATCAAACAAATATTTAAACTGAGTGTATATCAAACTGTGTGCTTTCTGCATAAAAATAAGGGTTGTTTTTGGATTTGGACTTAAAAAAAAAGCTGAAGGTCTTATTGAAAAATGCAAATTCATTCTCTCTTCATTCTTTCGCTTTTCACCAGGAATATTTGCTGACGTGATTATTCATATAATGAGGTTTGGCCCATACAAATTATGGGAGTTTTACTGGAGGCAAATGTAGCGCAAACATAAAATACGCTCAGTGGGATTTTTTAATAGAAAGATTAAATATACGGGAGAAATGTGGGAAAATATTTAAATGGTAAAATACGGGAGAATCCCAGGAAAAAATGGGAGGGTTGACAGGTATGGACTAAATCCTGTATAAAATTTGATACATCACAGTAACAGAAATTTTTGTTGTATATTCTTTTTTTTGTGTGTGTGCTATTTTATGTTTAGGCGAGTTGGTGGCTAATAAGGTTAAGGGTTGGTCATCATGCTTATTTTTTTATATTAAAATATATTTTAAAATTAAAATATATGAATATATATATATATATATATATATATATATTATTTATTTATTTTTTTTCATGAGATTGTGTTATAGAATCCAGTACAGTACTTTAACAAAAGATAATAAGATTGAATGATTCATGTTTATTATCATTTTTGGTCTTTGTGGTTTCAGCCTGAGATTCTTATTAATTTATTCAGTGCAACTCCTCCACATAATAAAAAATAGGGATCTTCAGCATTAATAAATATAATAAGTAAACACTTTATTGATTTGTGTGGATGCAGTATATGGATAAAAATATCCTGCGGTGTGAGACTACAAGCCTTCAAAATAACCTGTCACACTGCAGGACTAAAGAACTAGTCGAGGCAAAAAGTGATTAAAAGTAATGGAAAAGAAATGCATCAACGAACTACCTTGAAAAAAAGGATCATGTCTATTTGTCAGCTATGCAAACACAAACGCACTTTGTCTCTTTTCCATAAAAAGCCAGCAGTCTCATTATTTCTGTCCCTCTGACAGTTTTTCTCTCATAAGATCTCCTTCTCACTACAGAAGCGCATAATGATGAGAGTTCAATGCGATCTCCAGTCAGAGACGAGTGTACTTGAGCAGGAGCATCGTGCATGTTTCTCTGCTTCCATTAAACGCCCTTCTCAGAAATACTAAGAAAAAAGTCCCAGGCCCACCATAGAACCTAGAAGGCACAGCTAGCTATTGGCACAGAAGCCTCTAACTGATTCAGCTTTGCTGTAGGTCTCCTGTACCAAGGGTTTTCAGGGTTTCCCTCCCGTCAAACATGCACTGAAGTCCCTGGGCAACAGCAGCAGGAGTAGGCTGTGGTGTCTGCGGCCTGCAGGCTCATATAGCACAGACTGTCTGTGGTTTTGCAGTGGTTCTGGGGAACAAATCAGCGTCTGAGGCTTAATAAACTGGTTTTATGCTTACGTGAGCTCTAGAGCCAACAAAGAGCAAATAGTCTTGCTAAAAATGTGATTTCTGTCAATTTACTCACCCTGATGTTGTTACAAAACCCTTTTTAGTTACTTTCTGCCATGGCACACAAATGGAGATGTTTAACAGATTGTCGTCTTCTCCCAAAAACAATAGTGTTTCCAATGGCAGTCAAAAACACCATAAAAGTATCCAAACAGTTCATGCGACTCAAGCAATGTGAAGCGTCTTTTGGAGAAACATTAAAAATTCAGTTTGTAAGTGACATAAAATTTCACCTTCTTTTAGCATCAATAACATCAAACCTACCAAATGTGCCATTTTTTCATCCATCAACAATTGAATGAAAGCTTTGATTATCACATAAAACTGTTATATGACTTAAAAAGTGTTCAAAGAGTGTTCTACTGTTCAAAAGTTTGAGGTCAGTTAGACTTTTTGTAATGTTATTCTGCTCACCAAGGCTGCTTTAATTTGATCAATAATACAGTAAAAACTGTAATGTTGTGAAATATTATTACAATTTAAAATAAACATTATTGTTTGAATATATATTAAAATGTAATTTATTTCTGTGATCAAAGCTGAATGTTCAGCATCATTACTCCAGTCTTCAGTGTCACATAATTCTTCAGAAATCATTATAATATACTGATTTGCTGCTCAAGAAACATTTCTGATTATTATCAGTGTTGAAAACAGTTGCACTGCTTGACATTTGTTTTGGAAACCACAAGACATTTTATTCAGGATTATTTGATCAACAGAAAGTAAAAAATAAATAAAAAATAAAAATAAAAATTATAATATGTATTTTTTTTGTAACATTATAAATGTCTTTACTGTCACTTTTGACCAATTTAATGCATCCTTGCTGAATAAAAGTATTAAAAAAAAAAATCTCTGAACAGTAATAAATATATACACAATTTCATGTGATGTTTATGGTAGTTTTATGTTTTAATTTTTTTATTATTACTATTTTTCTTTACAAGTTTCAGCAACACTAGGGTGAGTCAATGCAGAAGAAAAGCAAACGGCTTTAAAGAAAAGTCCAGGAAGCTTCCTCACTTATTTTAATTACCCTTGACTTATTCCGTGGCTCGGTGGAGTCTTTGCTTGGATATGTCTTACTTTGCTCTCTGTGACGGGGCGGGTGAGGATGTGGACTTCTCCACCCACACAATCCCGCTGGAGGACTGACAAACAACAGGATTAGCTCCCAGTGCCTCTAATTCCACCGGCTGCAAACAATGCTAACACAAAATGATTAATTCATTAGTTAACACACTCTGAAGTACCTTGAGTCCGCTTGTCTAATTAAAAATGAATTAATCGAAAGGGGGGAAAACACCACAGAGCTTGTGTTTTGTTTTGTTTTTTGGACCATAGCCAAACGACTGCAATACCTGCCCTGAGGTGATGAGGGCAGCAGGAGAACAGATCTGCCCTTTTGAGAAATGCCAGCTGAAACCAAACACTGTCTCAAGCCACAAGTTGCCAACCTTGTGATAACATTAGACATCAATAATTAATACTCTGCAGTGGCACTGCAGTGAGTGGATTATGACAACATCCCAGAGGACAGGAGAACATACACAGACACGACGGCTTGTAACGGCCACGTAATGTTTAACGTTATTCAGGTTAATGTCTCTTTAAATATGTTTTGCTGTACGTTCGAATGCTGTTCCATGAGCGCGCACGTACAGAGAGATGGATGGTCGCTCTACCGCTGATTATCACAGCACTGTGTTTAACTTCTTTTGTTTCTGTTTGTTACGTTACCAGAGTATTTTATTTCCTGTTTTGTACTCGCCCTTTCACATGTGTGTGAGAAGAGTATGCTGTGCAAACGACTATAAAGGCTCGTGAAACAACTTTCTGATCGCCTCGAGTTTTTTCTTCTTTTGCCCTCTGCTTCATCCGGGTAGACTCGTCCTCTCTGGTAGACGTTACAAATTGGCGCCCGAACAATTGGATTCATACCAACCATCTTTCATGTTTATCTACGGGGATATTCGCTTCGATATATTATTTTGTTGGGAGGAGGTTTTTCGTTGCAGCCACCGGGTCGTGCTGACTAGCTTGCTAACTGTGTGGACTGGGCGATCGGCGCGTCACTGATTTCCAGGTACTGCGAAGGCGTTTCAGTGGCTGATTGTTTATGTTTTCTTCGTGGACTGGCCGCCCATGGACTACTTTGTGAGTTTATATTGACTTTTGGATGTGTTTCAACATTTTTGCCCTAAGGATCACTGACCTGTTAAACCTGAACTGAGCTGCATTGTGCTGTGTCAGAATATAACTGATAAGACATTATTTTCCGCTAATCGTACATCTGTGCAACGAGTGCCAGTGCGGACTATTCACATGTGATTTGAGGGAATGTGAAGAGCAAACGGGGACATTATTTGATTTTAGTTTTTTTCCGGAGCATGGCCATCTGTTCATTTAAATCCAGCACCTGTGGACTATAGTCTTCTTTTACAGACACTAGGTGGGGTTAAATTCAATTGTGTCTGGCAGAAATTTGGTTTCTTTGCAAATCGTGTGTTTCTCCATCTTTTTCTGAGTTTTTCTTGATGTAGGTCATATTGCTATATAACACTTATGCAAAGTATCTAGCAGGTTTAGTTAAAAAGGAAGGGTGAATTAATGTAATTTTTTTTGAGAACATTTAAAAAAAAATATATATATATATCACTGTTTATTTCCTTTGGGAGTACATAAGCTATTATTGCTTTGACTATAATATTTGTGGAAATTTACTGTTTTTTTCTAGTTTTTATTCGCATTGCTTCATTGTGACAGCGCTTTGTACGAAATGGCTACTTACCCCGACTTGCAGTTTGACCTAACTGACTGGCCCACTGTCAGTCCACAACAGGGGGAGTCGCAGCATTCTATTAGAGACTTAAAGGACCAAGTCCAGATGTTAAAAGCAGAGGTGGCAGTGTTGCAACGGTGCCTTCATGACTCGATTGACCTGCAAAAAGGCATGCTGGACCGCTTAGTGCAGCAGAAACATAAAGAACCAGCTACTCCACATCCAGCTCCCTTGGCCAGCTCAACGCCTTACGGTGTGGCTCAAGCTCCGTCGATGACTTCAAGGTCAGTGCCAATTGGTGTCTCTTACAGTCATGCACCCTTGTTTACTCAGCCACTTGTGGTGGATTCGGCTTCCATGACAAATGCACTTACCTCTATGCTTAATAAATCACGGCTTGAGCCCCCGGTATTTGCTGGAGACGGCTCCCTAAATCCTGAGGAATGGCTTCAGTCACTTAACATATACAGAACCTCCTTGGATCTCACAGATGCACAAATCCTCCTTGAGCTCCCTCATTTCCTGTCAAAAGAGAAAAGAAAATGGTTTCCCACCCTTAGCACTCATGTGACCACTTGGACTAAGTTCTGTGAGTTTTTAGGACAATCTTTCTGCCTTCGGACAATCAAGAGCATATTCTAAGGGGCATTTTAGACCGCATGCAATTGCCTGATGAGCCACTGCCAACTTTTGTCGCTCACATGTTGGGTGAGTTTCGTAAGCTCAAGACCCCTCCACCCCAACAAGAGCAAATTGACTTGATACGGAAACATGTGCTTGAAAAATACAGAGTCGCTCTTTATGGCACACCAATACCATCATTCATGGACCTTCTCTTGAGGGCTCACGAGCTTCATGCAGTCCTTGGTCCAAGTGTGGGGTGTCCGCCTCAATTACGGGCTAGCGGTGCGCCCTCAAGAAATGTTCATTGCTTTAAATGCTCCTTACCTGGTTTCACCACTCGTACTTGCCCAAACTGTAGTCAGAAAGTGGAGCAGCGGTTGCCTCCTACAGAGTCTCTGAACATGTCGGGTGATGTTTAATATGGAACCTGAATCTGATGGCTCTGACCAGGCTTTTGGGAATGGGAAAGTAATCTCTGGCTTTAACCAGAGGGGAAACTTCAGGGGAGGGAGGACGTTCAGACGGGGCAATCCTCCCTCCAGAAGGTAATTGTGCCTCGTTTTCCTGATGCTTCCATAAATAATCAGCCTACTTTTTGCCATATGGAGGATGTTGTTTCCTTGTCTCATTGGAATACCCCTTTCAGAGTAAAGGTTAATCTTTATGGAAAAGCTTTTGATGCCACTCTTGACACTGGTGCTTCCCTATCGGCAGTGCAATCTGTAGTTGTCAAGACTATTCCTGGGGGGGACACACGAGTGAAACCGTGGACCGCACCTCCTATTCAGCTTGCAGATGGCGCATCCTGTTGCCCACTAGGTGTCATCTGGTTGTCTTTGGGTTTCATGGGTCAGCACTTCTATCATCGTTTTGCTGTTCTTCAATGTCTTTCTTCTCCTATTATTCTTGGAATGGATTTCATGTTGAGATCTTCGGTCACACTCCATGTTCCATCCAGGACGGTGGTGCTTGGAGATGAGCCAGTGCCCCTTGAGGAGTTTGAGGGTGCAGACCTAATGATGCCTGGTCCTGATTTGTTGTGCTTAGGGGTTAGTTCTTCTACCCTGTCCATGAAAGTCGAGGAAGCATCCCTGAATAACGAACAGAAATACAAATTGACTGAGCTGCTGGAAACTTTCAGTGGGTTGTTTGATGGACATTTGGGACGCACCACCCTTGTGGAGCATGAAATCAACACAGGTGAGGCAAGGCCAGTTCACCTTGCCCCCTACCGCACTTCTCCTGCTAAAAAGGAACTCATCGAGTCTCAAATCAAGGACATGTTAAAGGAAGGAATAATTGAACCTGCTTCTGGTCCTTGGGCTGCTCCAGTCGTAATCGTCCCGAAACAGTCAGGGGAACCAAGATTCTGTGTTGATTACCGTGCTCTAAATAAGCTCACAGTCAAAGACTCCTATCCTCTCCCGGGGATTGATGAATCCCTTGACTTTCTGGCTAGAGGTGCTTTCGTTTCCACTATTGACCTGGTTAGAGGCTACTGGCAGGTTGGGATGGCGGAGAACTCAAAACAGAAGACTGCTTTCATCTCCCACTGTGGGCTATTTCAGTTTCGGGTCTTGCCTTTTGGATTGTGCAACGCGCCCGCCACATTCCAAAGACTAATGAACTCTGTCCTTGCGGGTCTCATCTATAACTCCTGTGCCGTCTACTTGGATGATATTGTGTTAGTGTCACCTACCTTTGAACAGCACCTTGTTGACCTGAAAGAAGTTCTTGACAGGCTGGAATCTGAGGGGTTGTCTGTTAAGCTTGAGAAATGCCAGTTCTGTAGGAGTGAACTCACTTTTCTTGGGTACAATGTCACTACGGATGGTGTCCGGCCCAATAAGGACAAAGTAAAAGCTGTAACTGATTTCGTAAGCCCTACTAATGTTAAGCAAGTCAGACAGGTTCTAGGACTGACCAGCTATTACAGACACTTCATTCACGATTATGCCTGCCATGCAGAGCCCCTTTTGCTCTTACCAGATCGGATGTTCCCTTTAAGTGGTCAAGTGAATGTCAGGCTGCCATGGATTTTCTCAAGGACAAGCTGACTTCCGCACCTGTCTTGAAATTTCCTGACTTTTCGCGTCCTTTCTTTATCCATGCAGATGCATGTGACATTGGGCTCGGTGCCGCTCTCATGCAGAGAGATGACAACGGCAGAGATGTGGTAGTGGCCTACGCGAGCCGATCGCTTCATAAGGCTGAGAGACCATATTCAACTCCAGAAAAGGAGTGTTTGGCTGTCATCTGGGCCCTTGAACACTTCAGGCCATATATAGAAGGACTTCATGTGACATTTTTTTCAGACCACAGCTCCTTAAGATAGCTGATGTCTCACCTGAACCTCTCTGGCCGGCTGGCTAGATGGTCTCTCCGATTACAGTACTTTGACTTTGATATTGTCCATAGGCCTGGGACAAGTAATAAAGTGCAGGACGCTCTTTCTCGTAACCCTGTCCCGTCCTGCGGTGCACCTTTGGAAGTTCTCCCTGATTATGCCATTATTGGGGGCCTTGATCTACGTATTTTACCCCCTGTAATTTTTTCAGATCGGGAGAACCTCAGGCAAATGCAACTCAATGATCCAGTTACAGGACAGCTTCTGGGAATGTTGGAGGGTCAAGATGTCAGGAATAGTGAGGAGTTGTCTCAGTATGTGATTCAGGATGGACTCCTGTACTTTGTGGACGACAAAGTATCCTGTAATCTTCACCCCATGAAGCGCCTTAAGCTGTATGCACCTACGGCCATTAAAAGGAGTCTGATGGAATATTACCATGATCACCCACTGGCTGGACACTTGGGAATGACTAAAACTATTGCGAGACTCAAGATGCGATTTTATTGGCCAAAGTTGTCATCTGACGCAAAAAAATATGTAGCCTCCTGTACTGTCTGTCAGTTCACGAAACCAAGCCAAAGGAAACCCGCTGGGCTTATGGTCCCTATATGCCCACAAAGACCTTGGGAGTATACGGGTGTGGACTTCGTGGGTCCCTTGCCGCGCACACCCTGTGGGAATGCGTACATCCTGGTTTTCGTGGACTACTTTTCGAAGTGGGTGGAGGTTAGCGCGGTGAGAGAAGCAACGGCCCAAGTTGCCGCCAGCAAGTTGCTTAGTGAGGTCTTCGCACGGCATGGCACGCCCACTTACCTAATCTCGGATAGAGGGTCTCCATTTGTTAGTGAACTCTTCAATCATGTACTCACCACTCTGGGGTCAGAACACAGACTTACAACTGCGTATCACCCCCAAACAAATGCAACTGAGAGGGTAAATCGGTCACTGAAGACTGCCATCCGTGCTTATGTCGGCATTAAGCACACGGCATGGGATCGTTACCTGCCCCAAATTTGCTTTGCCTTGAGAACTGCACCACACGAAAGCACCGGCCATAGTCCATCCATGTTGTTGTAAACGGACGTGAATTGACTACTCCTCTTGACATCATTACTCAGCCAAACAGTGATGGGATGGATGAACCAGGTATTCCTTACCCTGAGAGCTTGGAGTCTTCGATCAGAGAGGCACATGATCATGCTAGGTCCATTTTGGCGGAAAGCCATGCCAAGAGGAAGAAGTACTATGACCGGAGGCGTCGACCTGTTTTCTTACTCAATGGATGAGCTGGTAAGAGTGAAGACTCATCCTCGTTCAGATGCTCTGGCGAACTTCACTGCTAAGTTGGCGCCGGTGTATACAGGCCCATATCGCGTCACACAAAAGCTGTCCGAGGTGAACTACAGGCTCACAGATGTGAGTACAGAAGCAGATGCTGGTGTATTTCATGTTGCAAACATGCTGCCCTTTCGTACTTGGGACACATCTGGCAAAGCTGAGACTGTGCCCACAGAGGGTTCCGTTCCAGAAGCATCAGTTGACGATAGGAATGACGTGCATGAGGAAATCAATGGCGGTGCTACAACCATGACTTTGACTGACCTACAATTGGAGAATGAAGATAATTGGCCTGTGTCAACCAGTGTTCGTGATCAGTCAGGAAGTGTGGATAGTGTTAACTCTTTGCCAGACATGCAAGCCGAATTTGCAACTCAGAACGATGACTTGGCTGTTGGTGGTAATGATCCAAACAGACGTCACTATAACTTGAGACCTCGATGTGCACCACGAATCACCTCAGACTGGTCAACTAATAGGTGGACTAACGTATACCACACAGACAGACTTGATCTTAAATAATATGTTGATTGTGTTTGTGGATACATTATATTTTCTTGACTACGGTAAAGTCAACAAAAAGAATGATTGCTTTATGTGGAAAAAGTGATGTTTAACATTGAATATCCATTTCGTTGACACGTTTCTGGATCAGTTGTCGGAAACGGAAAAAAGTGGAAAAAAAAAAAGAAAAATGTTCAATGTTTTATAATTTGTTACATGCTCTTGTTGTTTCTCTCAGATTTGCCGCTGCAAACTATGTACTTTGGTCAGTACGTGAAGTCTTGTATGCCAGTGTGTAACTTATTACATGCCCCTGTATGGTTATGTTATTTTGTCAACTTTTCATGTATGAGGTTGTCAAAAATGTTGGACTACTTAGTCGTGTACGGCTGGGGACAGCCTTATCTGCCTGGGGGGGATCTGTAACGGCCACGTAATGTTTAACGTTATTCAGGTTAATGTCTCTTTAAATATGGTTTTGCTGTACGTTCGAATGCTGTTCCATGAGCGCGCACGTACAGAGAGATGGATGGTCGCTCTAAAACCGACCGCTGATTTCTCACAGCACTGTGTTTAACTTCTTTTGTTTCTGTTTGTTACGTTACCAGAGTATTTTATTTCCTGTTTGTGTACTCGCCCTTTCACATGTGTGTGAGAAGAGTATGCTGTGCAAACGACTATAAAGGCTCGTGGAACAACTTTCTGATCGCCTCGAGTTTTCTTCTTTTGCCCTCTGTTTCATCCGGGTAGACTCGTCCTCTCTGGTAGACGTTACAGGCTACCCTAGCAGCTACCCTACTGACAAAAACAATGGACCTTTTTGCTGTCAAATTTCGCTAAAATGACTTGTCACCTTAAAGCAAAAATACACTTCCCCTTTAAGACTTGTTTCCTAAAAGGAAATCTCATTTAATGTTGGAATTCGTCTTAAGTTGGTTTTCTGAACAACAAGTCAGATTAAAAAAAAACAACAACAAAAACGTAGTACACATGGAACGGCTGTGAGGGGAGCAAGGCGTCTGCTACACAGCAAACAAGATTAGAGGACCGATGTAGCAGCTGGCCACTCGTGGCTGTCCGAGAGGCAGAATAACCTGAGATCTCACCGTCTCCCCTCTCCTTCCTTCAGGGATGGACACATCACATCACCGCTCAGGCTGACAAAACACCAGCCTGCACAATTTCATCCCCTGAATATAAGCCTCAAGATAATGGGTCCATCGATCAGGCAGATCCAGTTTTTTTTTTTTTCCGTCCCCGTCACGGCTTATTAGAGGGGCAAAATCATCAAAATGACTATTTTTGCTTGGAGTGAGGAGAACCGCGGCTGAAAAAATGGCATTTTGTGCTCCATTTATTTTTCCTCCACTGAATATTCCATGATCACCCACATGGCTGGACACTTGGGATGACTAAAAACGATGCGAGACTCAAAAAATGCCGATTTTTATATTGTTGCCACGTCACATCTCACCTATGTCATCTGAACGCAAAAAAATATGTAGACCTCCTTACTGTCTGTCAGTTCACGAAACCAAGCCAAAGGACACCCGCTGGGCGTGTGGTCCCTATACATTAGCCCACAAAGACCTTGGGGAGTATACTTGTCGTGGACTTTCGTGGGTCCCTTGCCGCGCACAACCCTGTGGGAATGCGAACAATCCTGGTTTTCGTGGACTGACTTTTCGAAGTGGGTGGAGGTTAGCGGGGTGTAGAGAAGCAACGGCCCCCCAAGTTGCCGCGCGCCAGCAAGTTGCTTAGTGAGGTCTCGCACGGCATGGCACGCCCACTTACCTAATCTCGGATAGAGGGTCCATCCATTGAGTTAGTGAACTCTTCAAGCTCATGTGAACTGGGCACCACTCTGGGGTCAGAACACCAGACTGTACAACTGCGTATCACCCCCAAACAACATGCAACTGAGAGGGTGAATCGGTCCACTAAGACTGCCATCCGTGCTTATGTCGGCCCCAAGCACACGGGCATGGGTTCGTTTACCCTGCCCCAAGATTTGCTTTGCCTTGAGAACTGCAACAACACAACGAAAGCAACCGGCCATAGTCCGGGTCCATTTTTGTTGTACGGGGCGTGAAAGGTTGACTACTCCTCGTGACATCATTACTCAGCCAAACAGTGTGATGGATGGATTTGAACCAGTATTCCTGTGTACCCTGAGAGCTTGGAGTCTTCGTATGCAGGAGGGGCACATGGTCATGCTAGAGGTCCATTTTTGGCGGAAAGCCATGCCAAGAGGAAGAAGTACTATGACCGGAGGCGATCGACCTGTTTCTTACTCAATGGATGAGCTGGTAAGAGTGAAGACGCATCCTCGTTCAGATGCTCTGGCGAACTTCACTGCTAAGTTGGCGCCGGTGTATACGGCCCATATCGCGTCACACAAAAGCGAGTCCGAGGTGAACTACAGGCTCACAATGTGAGTACAGAGTAAAGAAGCCAGATGCTGGGTGTATTTCATGTTGCACACTGCTGGTGCCCTTCGTACTTGGGACACATCTGGCAAAGCTGAGACTGTGCCCACAGAGGGTTTCCGTTTCCAGAAGCAATCAGTTGACGATAGGAATGACGTGCTATGAGAAAATCAATGGCGGTGCTACAACCATGACCTTGACTGACCTACAATTGGAGAATGAAGATAATTGGCCTGTGTCAACCAGTGTTCGTGATCAGTCAGGAAGTGTGGATAGTGTTAACTCTTTGCCTGACAGCAAGCCGAATTTGCAACTCAGAACGATGACGTGGCTGTTGGTGGTAATGATCCAAACAGACGTCACTATAACTGTGAGACCTCGATGTGCACCACGAATCACCTCAGACTGGTCAACTAAATAGGTGGACTAACGTATACCACACAGACAGACTGATCTTAACATAATATGTTGATTGTGTTTTGTGGATACATTATATTTTTCTTGCCTACGTAAAGTCCAACAAAAAGAATGATTGCTTTATGTGGAAAAAGTGATGTTTAACATTGATATCCATTTCGTTGACACGTTTCCGGATTCTGGTTGTCAGTTGTCGGAAACGGAAAAAAAGTGGGAAATAAAAAAGAAAAATGTTCAATGTTTTATAATTTGTTACAATGCCTCTTGGTGTTTCTTCTCTCAGATTTGCCGCTGCAAACTATGTACTTTGGTCCATATGTGCTGTCATGTATGCCAGTGTGTACCTTATTACATGCCCCTGTATGGTTATGGTTATTTTGTCAACTTTTCATGTATGAGGTGGTTCAAAATGTGGACTACTTAGTCGTGTACGGCTGGGGACAGCCTTATCTGCCTGGGGGGATCTGTAACGGCCACGTAATGTTGAACGTTATTCAGGTTAATGTCTCTTTAAAATATGTTTTGCTGTACGTTCGAATGCTGTTCCATGAGCGCGCAACGTACAGAAGAGATGGATGGTCGCTCTAAACCCGCTGATTATCACAGCACTGTGTTTAACTTCTTTTTGTTTCTGTTTGTTACGTTACCAGAGTATTTTATTTCCCCCCGTTTTGTACTCGCCCTTTCACATGTGTTTGAGAAGAGTATGCTGTGCAACCCGACCTATAAAGCTCGTGGAACAAACTTTCTGATCGCCTCGAGTTTTCTTCTTTTGCCCTCTGTTTCATCCGGGTAGACTCGTCCTCTCTGGTAGACGTTACAGGCTACCCTAGCAGCTACCCTACTGACAAAAACAATGGACCTTTTTGCTGTCAAATTTCGCTAAAATTACAGCACCTTAAAGCAAAAATACACTTCCCCTTTAAGACTTGTTTCCTAAAAGGAAATCTCATTTAATGTTGGAACTTGTTTTAAGTTTGTTTTCTGAACAACAAGTCAGATTAAAAAAAAACAACAACAAAAACGTAGTACATGGGAACAGCTGTGAGGGAGCAAGGCGTCTGCTACACAGCAAACAAGATTAGAGACCGATGTAGCAGCTGGCCACTCGTGGGCTGTCGAGAGGCAGAATAACCTGAGATCTCACCGTCTCCCCTCTCTTCCTTCAGGGATGGACACATCAACACCGCTCAGCTGACAGAACACAAGCCTGCACAATTTCATCCCTGAATATAAGCCTCAGTAATGGGTCCATCGATCAGGCAGATCAGTTTTTTTCGGCCCGTCACGGCTTATTAGAAGGGCAAAATCATCAATGACTATTTTTGCTTGGTGTGCGGAGAGACACGGCTGAAAAATACTGGCATTTTGTGCTCCATTTTATTTTTCCTCCACCAATATGGATCATGCTAGAGCGGGGTGAGATGACAGGATATACAGCACAACAGTATCAATGTGTCAACTGGTAGAGACGTATAATGTTTACGTGGCCATCCCTTTTGCAAAATGCACTGCGGCAATGTCTTATTTGTCATTTTGGCTTATGTGCTTCTAAACAAAACATAACACTTTTTTATCCATTTTTTCAGTCAATTCAAGTTTTGTTTTCAGGCAACGCACGCAATTGCAATACTACAGTATGTCTTATTATTGAAAGTGACAAAATAGGTTTTTACTGTAAACAAGCTTTATACAGGGTAATGCAATAGAGGCAGCTTTAAAAGCACATACTCTGCTTGTTCCTCTACAACGTGCAACCATGCGAGTATAAAGTCACATTGAATGTGACGGCTAACTGTGAGCTGCATATGAAAATTTGATGAAGTAAGAAATTGTGCACGAATGTGGCTGGACAAAAAATAAATCATGCTTTTACAATTGATCGCACTGCTGATCAATTGTGTGTGATGTCACATGCTAATTGCGGAAACTGTTTGCACTGGATAAAGTCTCATGCATGCAAAATGAGAAAGGCTGCATATTATGTGTGTGTGTGAGAGAGATCATGCTTCATTGCATCTGAAGCCTTTACCAGTAAGTTTCTCCAGCTCCGCCAGCGTGTCCTGGTATTCTTTGATGATCTGGTCATAGCGAGAGATCACGTCCTTCCGCAGGTTGTCCCAGTGTGGAGAGAGCTCTCCTAGATCTTTCAGCTCTTGTATCCTGTGGGACACAACATAAATCAACCCTCATTATGTTGACTAGACTTCTAAACAGGCCCAAATTTTCACTAAAGGGCTGAAAACTTTCACACAGTAACTGCTACAGAGTATTTAAGATGTCATATCACAACAACCAGCCTGCAACACACTAAATAAGCCTAACAACATGCTAAAATATGTTAGAAACATACCAAAACATGTTAACCATGCTAATAACAACAGGCTAAAATATATTAGAAACACGTTAAAACATGCAGGGAAAATGTTAATATGCTCACAATATGTTTAGCATGTTTTAACATCATTCTTAACAACATGCTAAAACATGTTCTGCAAAATGTTAGCAATGTGTTAACCCTAAACACATAAGCAAAGTCATTAACATGTTAAAACATTCTAGGATCATGCTTCAAATGTACTAACAACATATACCTGTACATACATGTTAGTATTGCTGAAACAAACTAGCAACATCTTAACAATGTTAAATATGCTAGAAACTTGCTAGCCATGTAGAAAAACATGTCAGAAATGTTTTAAAATATGTTTCTTATGTGTTACAAATGATAGTAACGTGTTAAAAACTTGTTTAAACATGCTAGAACTTTGCAAAACATGTTAACAATGTGCTAAAACATGCTAAGGACATGGTTAAACATGCTGGAAGTATGCTAGCAACTTGTTAAAACATAATAGCAATGTGCTAAAACATGTTAGCAACACTGACTTTCTCTGACTTCTCTTAATAAAAACCTTCACAATTTAAGCTTTTCAAGTTATTTTAAACTTTCAGACAAGTGTCTTCAAACTTTACTGTTCTGCTCAACATCTGAAAGTCTGAGAGCACCAATGAACTTCTACTCTGCATTCACAATGCTAATTTTTGCTGTAAAGAAAGCAGGACTGGAGCTGACTTAATCAAAACCTGATGATCATGTTCTCCTGCATGATTTGAGATGTAGAGCATCTCGAGCTACAATGCAAGCAAGAAGATCTGATTTACTGGCATATTTTACACTCACTCAGAACATTTTTTGCTGTCGTGACTTTAAGAGTTCATATAAAGTAAGTGCTTTGCTGCACTAACTCTTGATCTGTGGTTTCACTGTCAGATCCGATATAGTTTTAATCACTCCATCCTTCAAGAACAACATATCTGCTGCCTTAAACCTGCATTACGCTCAGATTGATTCATCGAACACCACATGCTTGTCAGTGTGCCCTTCAAACTGCTAAAATCAGACTGAAACAATCCAGGATGCTGTTAAAAATAAGCTTCAACTCAACTTTACTAACATTTCTGACATCAAAAAGTTGCAAAAGTACAAAACAAGCTGTTTTGCGGAGTATTTTGCTGAAGTTTTGAGTTTTAAGTTCTGAATGTCACAGTACGTTTTCTTGAACCTTGAATATGCAGGGATTAAATGCCACAAAACTCCAATTATGCTTTCTATGGGTCTTTGAAAAGGGATCACAGACTATTTCTGTCCCCTGCAGCAATTCAACAGGTAAAATTCACTCATTCAGTCTCTTCAATAGCACTTACGCATAGACTTTCTCTTAATGTGTCATTCTGAGAGGCTCTTTTTCCCGACATACTGTGAGTTGTGTCTTTTATGTTGTCATGGGAGGTCTGCAGCGATTTGCTGCGTAACAATATGGCAGATTTACATACGTTACAGGCTCTTGTCTCTCCACGCAGACTGACAGAGCCAATAAGTCTCATTAATAAAAGGCTCAGGAACCTTTAATTGTGGAGGGCATTTCCAAAGGGAACAATGATTAATTTTCATGTAAATTGAAAGCCTCTGTGATACTTTAATAATAATTTCAGAAATGTGATTAGCATCTTCAAAAGAAGCCAAAGGTGACAAGAGCTGCAGAAGTGAAAGAAATGAGCAGAAAAGAGCAATTATTGTTTCTAGGTCCCAATGTTTTTTCCCCCAGTAATCCTGGATTTTTTTTTTACATTTTAAAAAATGACTGATGTTCATTTTTCAATACATTAACATCTATGTGCACAATTATTTTAATTTAGTAAAATAAAAAGAGAAAAACAATCAATACTTTTATTGAGCAAGGATGTATTAAACTGATCAAAAGTTACAGCAAAGACATTTATAATCTAAAACTATTTTATTCTATTTTAATTAAACTATGTTCTCTTGTTATTTCTGTTCATCCAAAAATAAATTATCATAGTTTTCACAAAAAAATGAAACAGCACAACTGCTTCCAACATTGATAAAAATCAGATATGTTTCTTGAGCAGCAAAGATGTTTTCAAAGACAATCAGCTATTACAGGTACAAATTACTAGGTTATTTTAAAAAATTAGTTTCAGCCTCTTGTCAGTCTCTTTTAAAAGACACAGAGGCCTTCAGAATGATCTATTCCGGTCTCGTTCTCATTGTCAAACAACGGTTATCTAAGGGAAATAGACGAAAAGAAATTGTTATTACTTCATGCCAAGCTAGAGCTGTTAAAAGTCTGAGAAAATCTTGTGCTGAAGTTGTCGAGCCACTTAAAAAAAGCATCATATCTTGTTTTGTTCAAAAGCTCCGACTTGAATTGTTATGTCACTTTATCAGAATGTGCTGTGGATGGAGCGGCGACGATAATAAAAAAGACATTTGTAGCGGAAGAAGGCATGCGGAGAGGAAGCGTAGGAAACTTCTGTTTCATATTTTATTGGGGTTTGGTGTGAAAGAAAGATAGTGGTAAAGAGCAGAGCTGAAACAATAGATCCAGGAGAGCAACTGGAGTAAAAAACAAAAAAAAAACAATCATTTGGTAGACGAGCGATCAGAGTGCTGGATTTATGTCTAGATGTCAGAACGGTGGGCCGTCGAGGAAGCAGCCACTCATTTCATGCTGCGTTACTGCCGCCGTTCACTTTAAATCACCGGCGGCTTTGTGTCTGCTGTCAATTCCAGAAATGTGACGGGAACAGTAATTAACAACAGCTAAAATACCTTTGAGTGCAATAATACACTGATGAAGAAACTACAACATGCACTATCCTCAGAGTTAATCAACACAAATACATCTGAAAACACGATTTGGAAAGTTAAATGACCCATTGTGAGACAAAACCGTCCACATTTCTCACTCTTTCTATCTGAGATACTACTAACCTGTGTGTACAGGCTGTCAACATTAAAGTATGAATGTGAAAAAGAACTGAGTCTTAGTTCAGCCCTTCAGCTAACATTATTACTGCAATCAAACATCTATATAAAGCATGGGGAATGAAAGTTATCTGTTAGCATTGGTATTCATCTCAATGACAGTTTCTCATCCCCTCTGGACCTACACGACCTGCATGATGCATCTTTTAAATGTAAAAGTCGTGTGACTAATCGCTCTGTAGCCGGAGGAAATGACATCATGACAACACAGACTGGCTGATGGTATCACAGGAACACACATGATCCTCAACGGAGACGTCAAAGACAGCAGACGGGGAGGAAAAAAGACAATTTTATGTTAAAAATAAAACAAACAAATAAATAAAATGGTAATAAAAAAATCTTTAATACATATCACAGCAGATAGGGAAATAATAAGGCAATTATAATAAAAAAAATAAAGCAAAATAGTAAAAAAAATTACTGGGCACTTGCATCATATAATACAATTAAATAATTGCTATTTTATTTATTCAAAGACTGCAGACAGGGATAAAATAAGGCAATTTAGACAAAAAAATAAATCATTAATTTACATTATTGGGCATTTGCATCAACACCATCCTTTTTCTTACAAAAAATTAAATTATTTCAGACACTGGCGAAACATCTATTGTAATATAATATGCTATTTTATTTCCTCAAAATACATAGCTACTTTTGAATAGCTGGACCTTTTGCATGGAGAAATATGATTTTTGGTCCTAAAATTGTTTAGTCTCGTTATTGTCCAGCAGGGGGCTAACTGGACCGAACTTTAAACTTGACCCCTTGCTTAACGTGATGGCATTTAAAACCCATTTAACTTTCATAATCACATATAATTTCAAGTTAAACAGATACTTAGAGAAGAAAAAGAGCATAGGTCAAGACCTTAAAATATGCTTTAGGAACTAACTGGGTTGCAAAAATAGAAAATAAAATAAAACAAAAGGAAAGTCAGAGGTGAAGAGTTTGTTTTGGATAAACTATGAAGACACGTGACATTTTTTAATGAGTTGCAACGATGAATCATGCAAAATAAATAAGAGCAGGAATGTGCTTTATGCAAGAAAATATGTTCAATTTAGATGAAGGACACATGCAATGAACAACACTGTGAATTTCCATTGACATCAGTCCAATGAAAGCGCAAATGAACACACAAATGTAAAGGTCTCATTCACAATAAACACTAGCGTTTCACAACTGCTGAAGATAATGTGAGTTTTGCCGGGTCACAACAGTAACAGTGATGCTTAGCAAACACCACTAATGACAAAGCATCAGCATCGTATTGCATTCAGTTCCTTCCTTTTCTAAACACTTGGAGACATGACTTCTTTTTTCCTTTGAATTGTATGCAATTGTGGTTAAACCAGAGCCAACAAAAGCAGCTGAAATGTGTTGGTGAACGTGGCACCCGGGCCGATAATTAGATGTCTAGGGATAGATATGGCTGCTTGAGTTACCTGCCTGTAGCAGGAGAGCAGGTGTTGAGGCCAAATAGCCTCGCTGAATAATGCACACATGATGATAATTGCTTAGCAGGGTCTGATCTATGGGAGCTCCAGTCTGGGAATGTGTGTCTCGCCGAGTTAATGATCTCAGATTCTTCAATGGCCAAACACACACATGGCCTGGACCGGCTTGCAATGATTTGTTGTAGATGAAAACAAGCCTATGCTAATACCTGTCGACTTTGGGGAAGCTGCCGCTGATATTGGTGCATGCTGAGAAGTGTTTTGCATGTACATAAAACCAGAAACTCTGGGGAAAGAGCGAGAGCTGGAAACAAAAAGCATATTAAGCTGTGAGATTGTTCAGCATGATGCGCTGTGGTGAGAAACCGGTTTACAGTTCTCAAAGTCTTAGTCTAGCCTTTAGTGCTAGGATTGGGCAAAAACCTTTCAGAACTGACTCCATTTAGTTTAAAAGTGTGATATCTTAACTGAATTTTTAAGTGGAATTTATTAAATTGCAATTCAAAGAAAATCCACATTGTCAGAAGTTTTGGTAAAAATGTTTGACTTACAATATAAATACTTTTTCTGATTAGACATTTCACTTTAAAAAGGCATAACCATTTTTTTCATATTTTGCCTTATAGCACTATAAAAATATATTTAAAAAAATCAGTTTAAAAAGATCAAAATATTACACTATATTATTTAGAAAATATTAATAAAATAATATATACAATATAATATACTTTCAAATATATAATACATGTTAAATATATTTAATAATTATTAGAACAATAGTACATTAAAATACACACATTAATATAGTTACATTAATACAAAAATATAAAAGGTACATTCATTAATACATGAAATTTAATACAGATTAATAAAATTAATAAATTAGAAAAATAGAAAATTAAATACACACGCACTCACACAACCACACTCATACATATGTGTTGATGATTTATTATATAAGAATAAAAATTAATACAATGCTTAAATACCAAAAATACTGATATAATATAAATATACAAATATAAATAAAGCAAACATTGATGGAACTATATATATATATATATATATATATATATATATATATATCTATATATATCTATATATATACATATATCTATATCTATATCTATATCTATATCTATATCTATATATATATAGTTACATTAAAAAATAATAATAATAAGGTAGTGTTAATGATCATTGTGTATATATTAAATTTAGAATTCTGCATCCTATTTGCTAACTTTCGGTCTCGAAATGGAATACAAATTCCGATGAAATGTCCGAGTGCACATGCTTCAACACACTGAGCTGGTCTTGTCACATCCAACCATCAGAAAATGTTGCATCATCTGCAAACATTTCCTCATTCTTCTTCCACAGAATTTCACTGAGCTGTGTGAGCACACCTTCATCTGACTGAATTTCATGGGAAGTGAGCAGTGTGTGTTCTTAACAAACATCTATGCGTTGTGTCGGAGTGTATTGTTGACTGCTGTGCTTTGGAACATTTCCTGTGTCGCACCCTTGTTCTCTTCACCTCATGTTTCCATGCGGCTACAGTCTCTTTTAGATTTCCCCTTTAAACGCTCAGGTTACAACTCTCCCACAATGAGATGGAGGGAACAGAGAAAGCAAAGGTAAAATGAAAGAAAAGCAGGAGAGAGGGAGGGTGGTTGATTTTCTGAGAGAGGACAGGCACTCTCCTTTGAAGTGTTAAACATCCTTGAATAATTTAGTGCAGGCTAAGTATAGCTCTAAAACAGCCATTTCCATCTGAGGAATAAACCCTCACTCCACAAGCGCGTGGCATCTCGCTCATACTGCCTTTTGTGTTGCATTCGTTCTTCCAAACAATTCCAGCTTCGCTCAAACTACACTTGAACCCGTTCTCTAGGAGCAGGAATCACCAGGGATCTTACGACCCAATGCAGTCACGATACCTCAGCCGACATGCTGTTTGCAGGACATTCGCATGATATTCACAGCAGATTTTATAAATACAGCTGACTCTCATATAGATAGTTTCCATTGGACCAGCGTCTAGATCTGGACACCGGATTGGTTTCATTACAACCACAAGTTAAAGAATAATTTAAAACTTAATCAAAATCCTGTCATCATTTTTTTCTAGTTCTGAAACAAAATGGGGAAAATCTGAAGCATGAAAAAAAATCGGTAACACTTGATTTTAAGGACCAATTCTCAATATTAACTAGCATTTGTATTACAGGCATGCATTATGCATTATTAATGCATTATTCTGCATAACCATATTCTAGATACCTTAATCCTATCCCATACCTAAACTTAACAATTACTTTACTAACTAAGCATATATATATATATATATATATATAGTCATGAATACTTTTCTTTTGCGTTAAATTGATCAGAAATGAAAATAAAAAACGTATGTTTCTATTACAAATAAATGCTCTTCTTTTGAAATTTCTGTTCATCAAAGAGTCCTTAAAAACATGTATTATGGTTTCCACAAAAATATAAAGCAGCACAGCTGTTTTCATTGATAATAAAAATAAATGTTTCTTTAGCATCAAATCAGCATATTAGAATGATTTCTGAATCTGAATCACCTGACACTGCAGACTGGAGTAATGATGCTGAAAAATCAGCTTTGAAATCACAGTAATATATTAAATTTTACGATATATTTAAACAAAATACAACAAAATTTTAATCTTAATAAAAAAAAACAAAATTACCCCATACACTTTAATTTTAATCAAAAAAATTTTCCATCTGTGAGGAGAAGAGACAAAAAAAATCAGTTTAATATATATATATATATATATATATATATATATGTGTGTGTGTGTGTGTGTGTGACAGCTACCAAAATAAGTTGCAACGGGGCAATTGCTAAAACGCAAAAAAAAAAAAAGAAAAAAAAGGTTGTCACTATTAAAATGCAAAAAAAAAATTATTCCTGTAGTTCACCTGGTCGCAAAGTCATAGGTTTGTTTGTCACTGAGCACACAAACACAAATGCTTTGGTTAAAAGTGTCTGCCACATGAATAAGAAAAATAAAATAAAAAAATCTATTTGATTTTCAGTTTGATTATATTGATTTCACAGTTTAACACTGTATTGACTGGCTGTCATCTTTCCAGTGAAGGCGGCTCTTCACGTCAGATACTGCATTAAACATCCAGAGCAGAACTTTATACAGTAGGCACATTAACTCTGATATTACACTCAAGACTCATCACTGTGGGCGTAAAACTTTTTGTGCCACTTTAACAATCCTGTCTGCTTCACTACTTCCTCCTGTCCTGTTTGATCTGCGGGGTCTGAACGTCTCTTACCTGCAGGTGTCCTCCTGAATGTAGAGGGCAATGAGCTGCTTCGGGATGCTGAAGGACAGCGTACACTCCGCCATCTGTTCCCGAACCAACATCCCTTTACTGTCCACCGTCTGAAACCTGTAGACCTTACACACCGCGTTCTTAAACACTGATGGAGAGAGAGAAAGAAACAGAGAGAGAGAGACATTAAGCAAGAGATACAGCAACTTCTCTATGTCTTTACATTTGATCATTTAGGCAAAGTACTGTGAATAACAACACCGTCATTTCTGCCTGTTCCTTGCACAAAGCTATTGTATAATTTCAGAAGATATGGAAATATAGGCTACGAGTTATACAGAGCATTTTATGGTGTTTTTTTGTTGTCTGACAGATATCCTACAAACTATTAAAACCGCTCTAAGAGCTGCTAACCAAGTCCTATGAAGATAGACGGAGGGGAACACGTTTCTGGATAGCCGTGAATGAGAGCGCAGAATGTGTTTAATGCTCTTATCAGAAGTGAGGCTGTGGCAGGAGAAGTTATTTCCTCATGAAATCTTGCTTCTCATCTGAGTGGAAATCTGCAAGCCTCACCCGAGCGTTTACTTTTCCTCATGATAGAGTTGCCTAAATAGTGGACGTTTTCACCATTTTCGGTCTTTGTGGTTGCAGCCTGAGATTCTTATTAAATACACCGAAAAAGAGATCTACCATAACTCCATAAGAGATTAAACGAAGGGCTTTGAAACATAATGTGGGTATATATAAAATGGAGAAGTCTGACTAACATAAATATAATGGCTGAAACCCACAAGAACATTAAACTATCTAACATAAAATGAACCCTTCATGAAAAGTTAAAAAAATGCTAGATTTAAATGAGTCTGTTTTGTCACTGGGTGTCACAATTTTATGTTTATGTTATCATGTAGCAACAGGGTTGCATGCAAAATGTGTGGCACTTCTATACATTTTGGTCATTAAAAAAAGGTTATTTAAATGTTATTAAGATATATTTTAAATGTATTCAGATGTAACCCATTGTGCAATTGTTATTCTTTTGAATAATGCATCTTACGCTAAAAAAAAAAAAAAAATCATGACCACCAAAACATTGCATTATGTGTCCTTAATGGAAGCAGGAAGTACAGATAGGTGGTTGACTGAGGATGTGGAGTGAAGATAGAGACAGATGGATGCGTGAGCTCCAGAGGAGGAGAAGCTCATCCAGTGCAGAGTTCTTCACAGAAGAGGATTAACCTCTGACTCCGCCCTCCCATCTGCCCTCTAATCCAACGGCCAATCGGATCGCAGCGTCTCTGCCTGCTCAAGCTCTTAGGGAAATGACTGTGCGTTGAGTTCGTGTTGAAGCACAGGGCTTGGGGTGAAGAGGACAAATTTCATTAGTCACTCTTTACTGAAGCAGCAGAGACTAACATATTTTGACGGCGTGATTAAAACAACACCAACGAACAATGCCACAATGACATTCAATACGGTTACAGATGCGTCAACAAATAAACACAGTGAAACATTAGACGCAAAGATAACATCCAACACCCTGGACTTCTGGAGAGATTTGTCTGCCGTTCCCGACTTCCCCTCCATCCATCACATCACAGCAGCTCATAAATAAAGAAATGACCTTCTACAGAGTTTGTTTCTCAGGGAACTTTTCTCATCCTGAGACTTCGGGTCTATTTAGTCACTAATAATGTACCAAAACTATCCGACACATCCAAACTCTCTTTTCTTCCTAAACTGAAATGGCACAAAACTATCACATTCCCCCAATACTGTTTATTGCTAAGTTACCTGAGGTAATTTAGGTAATGAGCTGCACTTCACACCGCTGCTGGCTGTTATTTATCCGCAGCAATCACATTGTTCACTGGGACGGCAATCAAACGCTGCCAAATCCACTTCATAATCTCAACAATACGGATGGGAATTGTACCGAATTCTGTTCTGCTTCTGAATCTACTTAATGATTCCATTACTGATTACTTCATTGCTCACCCACATAATTGGACCGAAAATACACCAAACAAACATGCTAAATTAAAACAACACTATTTTTGATTACATATTCAGTCTGGCAAAAGAGGTGCTTTAGAAAATGTTGTTCGTCCACCACTGGAGGTCATAGTAAGTATAATGAGATGTTTTATTTACTATTCTAGGAATAAAACACGCAGAATGTAATTTGTGGTTTTTTGATGAATAGAAAAGATCAAAAGAACAGCATTTATTTCAAATAGAAATCTTTTTGACACTATACATGTCTTTACTCTCATTGTTGGTCAGTTTAATAAGGCCAATACAGTTTCAAATGATGTCACTTCTTGGGTGTCATAACCAACTGTAACCAGACTGTGCTAGAAAACGCTTTCTAGACAGTAATGAGCTTAAACAGCAGAGATGTTTGCTCAGGCCTTCTGCTTCCCAGAGAAAAAGTATCAAGCATCATCTCTAGAGTTTCAGCAGAGATCACAAACTGCTCAAATTCATCATGTGTTTATGTATGTTTTGCCCTCAGCCAATCACCATTGTCATTTTTCTGTGAGTATATTTGGACACATGATATTTACGCATCAGGTGATTGATTCAAAATAACCCAGCAGTGGAAATTAATCAACACAAGCAAATATCACACACTTCCACAAACTCTCTTTCTTCAAGTATTAGAAACTTTACTGCATATGAGCAAAAAACTCAAAATATCAAGGTTTTTTTTTTTTTTACTCACCGGCATTCATTATTGGTCCGTTATCTTTGTCATTAATCCTTCCATGTGACGACTCGTACACCAGCGTGCACTGTGGGAAAAAAACAAGATTGTGCATTTCAGACTGAAGCTCATTTGTCCCAATTATTAGACATCAGAATAATGACTTCTACTCTAAATACATCCGATGATATCAGAGAGTTTAAAACATCCTCCCGTGACTCTCTCTCCATCTCACGAGCCGAACACAGTGACAAGCTGTCACCTGCACCGCTGCTCAGATAATAGAGGACTTCTCCAAGTATCTCTGAGTGCCAGTGTAAGCAATCCAGGAGAGAAGAGACCCTCACGGCAGCTACAGACAAACACGACCCTCCATCAACATCAGCCACAGCGCTTATGGCCTAATCACTTGAAATGCATCGCCCGCATCAGGGTTTAGTGCGATGACAGATGAGTCTTCACGTCTCATTAGGTCTCATGACCTTGGATGGGTCTGTAAGAATTTCCAGTCAGTTCTTGGCACACAGCACAAGGTGGGGGGGAAGAGTTGCAATCAGGCCATGTTCTTGATCTGTGGCAGATTCTCCTTAAACATACATCAGGCCTGACCTACATTCCCTCATGAAGAACAAAGAACAAAGACTCACTTCTGAAGCACACAAATCAAATAAAACCACAACAGCTTTGAGCCAATAAACACACACATAAAAACACAAACATCTATCACCAAACCACTCATCCATCCATCCACCTCTCTATCACCCATCCATCCATCCATCCATCCATCCATCTCTCTATCACCCATCCATCCATCTATCCATTCATCTCTCTATCACCCATCCATCCATCCATCCATCTATCTCTCTATCACCCATCCATCCATCCATCCATCTATCTCTCTATCACCCATCCATCCATCCATCTATCTATCACCCATCCATCCATCCATCTCTCTATCACCCATCCATCCATCCATCCATCCATTCATTTCTCTATCTATCCATCCATCCATCCATCCATCTATCCATCCATCTATCTATCTATCTATCTATCTATCTATCTATCTATCTATCTATCTATCTATCTATCTATCTATCTATCTATCTATCTATGTATCACCCATCCATCCATCATCCAGCCATCTATATATGTTTGAAAGAATATGTTCTTCCACTGTAGTTCATAAAAACAAAGGCAATTATGAAATATAATTATGTATATTATGAATAAAAATCAAATAAATTTAAAAATAAAAATGCAAACATTAAAAAAAGATATACAAGCCTATGAACAAACAAACAAATAAAAACTTGATACCCCACATGAAAAACAGGCAATGATTTGATTGATATCAAATATTAATATTCTCATGATATCAAATATTAATATTAAACATATTATTATGATAGCTTGGAAAACTCAACAATCTGCTTGTAAGGCCTACTTTTCAAACATCAACTTGTAGACAAGGTTTTGCAAATCCAACATTCAAAGTTCATCTTAACAAACATTCCTTTTCAAGTTACAAACAATTTATTTCTGCTTCCCTGCATTCAAATATAAATTCTGAATCTCGTTTGCTACCTCAATTCAAATTCAGGATTGTCATTTATAAGGTATTCTCTATTTAAATATCTTCAAGTTTCTGTATTAAAATGGTGCTCAGTCTAAATATCCTCCATTTCCTCTCTCATGTCCTTCATCCATCACCATAATGCTTCAAAATTCTCACACCTTTCTGGTTTCTTCCCTATATTCTGTCTGTGCCTCTTTCATGCTGATTAATGAAGGTTAAAGGGCTCTGCTGATGGCTGTGTCACTGCAAGTTATTGAGTTTAGGGGACATGAAGAGTGTTATGCTGCCTGTCTGTAAGAATAATAATGCTCAATTTTCCGCGACACAGAGAGCGAAAGCAGCTGAGGACACACATACGGCTCATTTCCACATGCCCATCACATATGTCTACATATACTGGATAAAATATTCCACAATATTCCATAAACATGCACACTCACACTCTTTCTCACAGACACACGCACGCACGCACACACACACACACACACGCACGCACGCACACACGCACACACACACACACACACACACACACACACACACACACACACACACAGTAAACGCTCTCTAAACAGATGCTTTACTTCTTCTGTCAACTGTGCAATTGAATTTCTGGGATGCCACACACAATATTCACTCCACTTTCCCTCTTTGACTGAAGACAGGTGATCTGTCCTGAGAGGTGATCTTCTATTACCAGCCCTTACAAATTGCATGCATATGCACAAAAAAGATAACTTCCCACAATACAAGCCACTCTTCATTTACAGTAGCTCAACAGCAGTCAAGTGACTCTCTTGAAAACGTAGTTAGCTACACAACAAGCTACTATTGAAGTATTGCATTTAACTAAATATTTGACTTCAAAACCAACTAAATTAAACCACTAATCATTTATTTGATCTGTGAATCTTTCATTTAGATGAACTATGCGACCACAATAAAATAGGATGAAAAATACAGTGATTTTGCCTTGAAAGCAGCTTTTGTTGATAATAAAAACACAATATTACCTAAAAAATAAAATGCCTATAGATAAATATTAAAAAATAATAATAATAAATAAAATGGAAGGTAACTTATTAAACATAAACTATGTACATAATAATAATCATAAAATTCTACTAAATTGATTTAATAAATGTAGAAATAAATTAATAAAGTAAATAAATAAGCGGGACAAACATAAAGCCTATATACTCTTCCCAGGCTACACTAGGCAGTCAAACTAGCAGTGTTATTGAGTCAGTAACTAGTTGTAGTTGTTTAGCTTACCTTCTGGTGCATGTCGGCGGTAATGTGGTCCACCTCACCATCCTCGATCTCACCCATCTTCATCCGGCTCACCACCACTGTGCCCACGGTAGCTGAATCATCTGCTGTCCTGAAACACATCAACACAACGACACATGAGTCTCCATACATGGGTGGCAACGTCTTCAAGCTAATGAAAGAACATGAAAGAAAGCATTTAAATTCACCCATCAACTTTCATTACACTTCTTCATTTCCAATGTTGGGGAGCAACTAGTTACATGTAACAGTGTTGCGTAATTTAATTACAAAAATAAATGCAATCTGTTTCAGTTACTGAGAAAAAATGTGTAATTAAATTACAGTTACTTATGAAAATAATATATTTTCAGTAAAAAGCTAAGATGTGTGGAACAATATTAATTTTGTTGGTTTTTGATGTGCACGATGCCTCCTTCTATTAAAGACTGTTTAGTAAAGCGATGCTATTCTGATGCTTTTGAATGGTTCTCTTGTTTGAATTTGCATTTGATTTTGATTGGTTTTCTCTTGTTTGAAAGCTTTAGGCTACAACCTGTCTTAGGCCCGATCAGACAGAACACATTTTTTTTAATTGCTTTCTATTGGCAGAGAGTGTTTTGTACACTGTTTATGTGCCTTGGGCACCTAGCATTTTTGTAGGAGCACTCTGACTGCCTGAAGTTGAAAAAAAAAATCAACTCTGAGCAGAAAAGCACCGGACATCATTTTTTTGTTTGTTTTTCATTGTCCAATCAAATCAACGGAGAGGTGGGCCTTCTGTTGTGGTGACAGTAGTTTACAGTTACTAGGAACCGTCCGGAACCAATGGAATGTAAAAAGACTACAATAATGGAGGAGAAACTTGTGGTGGATGTCACGGGTCACCTTTATGCTAATATGACAATTTACTTAACAGCAAACTAAAGATTTTAGAGTGTTCGCATTATAATCCTTGATTAGACTGAAAAGACAGCCGATTCAGTGGTTGCCTATGCGCCTTGCGTTTTCAAACTTGAAAAATGCATTCTGCATGATCCGGGCCATAGAGTTGATTAACTGATTAACAATTGAAAACATTTGTTTATAAAAGTAGCCCTAATCAAAAATGTTTTCAAATGTAATCCATTACATTAATAAATTAATTGAAATAGTTACGCTACTTATTACATTTTGAAGAGGGTAACCTGCAATCTGTAACCTATTACATTTCCAAAGTTCCCAACACTGCTCATTTCATCCAATCAAATTCATTCTATATTTGCATAATTTCCAGCCTGATCTTGCACCAAGTGTGTCAGAATCTCAGATTCAAAAATCTCCTGTAAAAGTGACACTGCAGCCTCGCTAAGGTCACTAAAACCCATATTAGATATCATGTAGACATTAGCATTGATTAAGCAAGATAACTCGGTTGCTCAGTAGTAACCGTCTGCAGGTTTGGCACGATCGGATCAGGCCCCAGCTGTGGCTGTTCGCGTGCCAGCAGACTTGGAGTGAGTCTGATATCTGAGGTTATGATTGACCTCAAATTAACTTTGAAGCTGGATTGAGTCATGGAGGAGAGAAAAAGACATCCAGTCAGCCTTTAGAAGCACACTGGCAAATTTCCCATCCATGAACATGACCTAGACAAATCTAATTGGCCCAAGGTCTCTTTATGACAACAGTAAATCAGAGAGTGTTGTTATGAGAGGAGCTAGCACTTTATGCTAATAGATCTGAATGAGACGCCATTAGCAAACCATTTTACTTCTGTAATGTGACACTTTTCTGAGTGAAACGGGATATTTCATGATTGAAAGAAACACAGGGACTTTTTATCCATCGGGGATTAATTAGAGAGTGACAAGTAGTCATTACATAGCAAAAAAGCAAAAATGGTGCTCAGTGGTTGGAGGGGGTTAATAAAATAAGAGGCATTCATGATGTTAGTCGAAAATTAAAGTAATTTCAGAGGCAGCGCAAGTTATTACAGTGTTGTACAATTTTTTATATATATATTTTTAACTTAAAGTCACTACATACGCTGTGCCATGCAAGAGTATTCAACGTTTTGTTTTTCAAAAACTTTTTCAAAATCATATACAGATCCAAACTTCTGAATGGTGGTTGTGTATATAAATATAGGGGAGGGGATTTTTCAGTCACTCTTTTTGCAAGTTATGCTGGTGGGTGACAACATAAGTGAATTACTGATTCATCCAATTCATTCAAAAAATGTGGATTCATTCAAAAATTTGGAAATATGTTACTGTCTTTATAAGTGTGTCATTTAATCAATCATTCAAAAACAAATTTAAGTTGCATGGAAGAGCATAAGATAAAAATTGTGCTATTGTAAATCATAAGAAAAGAAAAAGTATCTGACAATGACATAAAAGGTCATAATGACATAAAAGGTCTACATTATGAGATTTCAGGACATAATTATGAGGTAAAAAGTCAAAATTAAGAAAGTCAATTATGGGATAAAAAGACAAAATTATGAGATACTGAATCAATTATGAGATAAAAAGTCAAAGTATGAGATACTACATAAATTTTGAGGTAAAAAGTTAAAATTAAGATATTCATTTATGGGATAAAAAATCCAAATTATGAGATACTAAGTTAATAATAAGATAAAAATTCAAAGTACGAGATACTACATCAGTTTTGAGGTAAAAAGTCAATATTATGACAGTCAATTATGAGCTAAAAAGTCAAAATTAAGACATTAGACATTATGGGATAAAAAAAATCCAAATTATGAGATACTAAGTCAATTATAAGATAAAAAGTTGAAGTACGAGATACTACGTAAATTTTGAGGTAAAAAGTCAAAATTATGACAGTCAATTATAGGCTAAAAATTCAAAATTAAGACATTCGTTTATGGGATTTAAAAAAATCCAAATGATGAGATAATTAATAATAAGACAAAAAGTCAAAATTATGAGATAAAAAGACAAAATGATGACAGTCAATTATGAGATAAAAGTCAAAATTATGAGATACTACGTCAATTATGTGATAAAAAGTCAAAATTAAGACATTTGTTTATGGGATAAAAAAATTCACATTATGAGATACTAAGTTAATAATGAGAAAAAAATCACATTATGAGATACTAAGTTAATGAGAAAAAAATTCACATTATGAAATACTAAGTTAATAATGAGATAAAAATTCAAAATTATGAGATAAAAATGCAAAAATTATGACAGTCAATTATGGGATAAAAGTCAAAATTATGAGATACTACGTCAATTATGAAATAAGAATTCAAAATTATGACACAAGTCATAATTATGAGTTAAAACATCAAAATCATCATCATGACTTTTCATCTCTTGATTTTAACGTTTTTTCAATCTTGATTTTTAATGTCATAATTTTGACTATATAATTCAGAATGATCAAAGAATGTTTTTGTGTTTAAAAAACGGACAACATATTTGGCAGTCTCATGTCTAAAATGCAAGTTACTCAATATTAACTTTATTTATTGAACTCTTGTATAAAATTAATAACACACAATCATGATGCCTCCTTGTTACTTATTAACTTCTGGGAAATGGCTCCAGCCACTGTTGAACATTTTAATGTGACATTTTAATTTTAGTAACTGAGTATTGGCATCTTTTGAGCTAACTATGCATGCAAATGTATCATGTACTAAAGTCCTGCAAAGATTAAAAAAGGGCAAAGGAAAGAGCAGCAGTGGTGAGAATCATAAATCTTCTCACATACAGCAACATAAGACTTGATGATTTATGATGCCTTTAAACTCGCAGCTGACTCTCACACTATTTCCCACTGTGACTAACAGTAGAGTCAATTAAGAGAGCCAGAATTAATATTTCTCTTTCAAAACGACATACATGTCTTTATTTGAGGTAGAGGGCTTTTCAAGGACGCAATGCTTTCCACACAGACAGGACCTGATAGTCAAGATACTGTATTGGTGCCGCTCACAAAAGGACTGAGATGGGTTGAATTTGTACAAGATATTCAAGAGGGAGAGACGTGAAATGCTAAATGAAGAGCGACATTGAAAAGAAGCACTTCAGTGGAATTCATGAAACCAACCTTACTCTTCACCACCCGACACGCTAGGTTCTGTGTCAACCAGATAATCTATAATACCTGAAGAGAGCGATCCATTAGCACTGCCATTCAGTTCAGTTTCTGAAGTGCAATCTGCCATCTTTGCTTAAGAGCACTGACATTCACAGTTTATTTTTCCTTGACTGCTGTCAAGGAAGAAAAATAAATGTAAAAAATAAAAATTTTAAATAAATTATAAAATGAACAAAAAAATCAAATAAAATGAAAAACAAAACTATATTTAAAAACTTAAAATAAAAAAACTTAAAAATAAATTACAAACAAAATGAAAAATAAAATAAAATAAAATGTGTAAGCCTATGAACAGCTAGCTCATGGGTCAAAATAAAAACAAAATGTCCAAAAGAAAATTTTATTATAAAAAAGCCCTAAATATACATTTACAGTACATTAAACAATTCTGACATTCATTTACGTCCATGGCTGAAAAATTTAAGTAAAGTAAAGTAAAGTAAAGTAAAGTAAAGTAAAGTAAAGTAAAGTAAGTATGTGTCATAAAAACTGTCATACATTCTTGATTATTGGTATTATTCCTCAACTCATTACGAATAAGAAACTGCTTTTCCCCCTCGCAAGTTCAATCAAAAAACAATATTGCGAACCAATTCATATAAATACACTGAAACGATCCAACTCAAAATAACGATTCATTCATGAATCAGACATTGCCAGTCGACTCTTTTTATGGGTGATCAGTCAAAATGGAGCATGGGTGAAGTCTTGTTCTGCCTTTATTTCTCCCAAGTTCTCCCATACATCTCACCCCCCACCCACCCCTTTTGCAAGAAATCCTCCGATTTTTGACCTACATATAAAGCTGGACGGTGCTAAAAATAGCTTACTGGTTTTATGATCGTCTGTATGAGTTATGCTGGCATGATTCTGGAGAGCAGATGAGTGAGAGTTACTCTAGATCCTTGTAAATGAATGAGCTGTTTCTTCCCTGCGTTTTTCCCATGACTCAGTGAAATACATTCGTATGGCCGTCTCAATCAGTGCGTCAACACACTGAGCTTCTGAACAGGAAGAGGCAGAAATCGACCGAGCAGATGCTTGTTTTGGAGCATTTCCAGTCTTTCTAAACAGATGCTATGCAACAGATACTCATGAATATGAACAACTAGTCCCCTTGCTACTTTTACAGTGGAACATATAAAATGAATTGAATTCATTCAAAAACCATGTTGCAGGCAGCGGTGAGAGGATGCTGGCCGGCCGGGGGTTTAGCTGTCCGCTCTATATTATTCTGTTTGAAAGCGGGCTGATGGATGCTGCTGAGCATTGTGAAAGGTCATTCGTCAGTTGATTTCCGAGGGCTGTTAAAATCTCAGCCTCAAACGGGGTCATGTTATGAAGCTCATACCCAATGACTGAGTGCTATAATCGTGTATTATAGACCCTATGTTTCATTCTAGAAAGGTGGTGATCTTTTAAAAAAGGGTAATTGAGAAATAAGTCAGTCCGTAGATGTGGGATCATTATTAGGGCAAACACGAAACCTGTCAAGAACATGTCTGGGTCAGATTTAACCCTAAAAATCACAAGAAAGGTTGAGATACACTATTATGCATAAAGAAAATGTAGTCTATTTTTTAAGAACTAAAAATGTAAAATTAAAACTAAAAATTCTAGAAATAATTCAAAAAGTAAAAATTTTAATTAAACATTTAAAAATTAACATGATCATTATGACAATGAAAGAAATAATAAAAAATCAATAAATAAATTACAAAACCTTTCAGGGTCTTATTTAAGCCTAAAATTAAAAGAAAGAAATGAGGAATTATATTTTGCATATTTTACTAGTGAATTCAGGTAAACATTTTGAGATTAAACTCCCCCAGCTATTCAGTGTGTTCTGTTTGAGGATCTTGTGTGGCACAGCTTTCACTGAGGCTTATGAATCGAGGCTTTGTGTTTGGTGCAGTCTTTCATTTCCATAAAGCTTCATTATGTACGCCATGCATTTGGTTGCAAGTCAATTTGCAAAGGCATTTGTGAGGCAAGCTCCAATCAATGACAATCGAATGAGAGCACCAGGCACTAGTGCAGAAATCAGGAAGCCAGTCCTTGACCTCATCACAGTCTAGTGATATTATTAGTCCAATGTTATCATTATGAGATAACACATTGCAAAGCGAGCTATGAATTGGCTCATGAAGAGGCCCAGATGGAATCTGGAGATGACTCCTTTTGCACATTTTCGCCATTTTTGAACAAATCTGTGGAATTTAAAGAACGAATTTAAACATGGTAAAACGTGTTAAACCAAACGGAGAGAACTTCAGTCTTATCGGCAGCTGAAGCATGATCAAATTAGCAGAAATATTTAATAAAACAGTCAAAAGGTCAGGCATTTCTGATTGTTTTTTTCCGAACATTTCTGCCATATGCACATAAACTGACAGTCATCACTGATAAGCTACTACTAAATATTGTAGAAACTTAATTTTCTGTAAAGTTGCTTTGCAATGATTTGTATCGTAAAAAGCGCTATACAAATAAACTTGAATTGAATTGAATTTCTAGAACTTTGTGCAAGAGGGAGAAAAACCTTTTAAGCGGGCTCAGATTGATTTTGCTCACGAGGGCTGAAATTCATGAGTTTGAGCTGTACAACTTTCTGAAATCTCTGTCTAGCTGATGAGCACCAACAACATAATGAAATTATACTCATATTCTTATTCTGCTTGAGCAGTTGGTCATTTAATAGATAAATGCTAAACTCTATAAAAATGAATAAAAAATACAAAAAATAAATACAAATCCAAATATATATATATATATATAATATATATATATATATATATATATATATATATATATATTACTGAATGAAAGCATACTACTATAAATATCAGTTGATAAAATTAATACAATTCATATAATTGGTATAATATCTTAAATAAATGACTATAAAAGAAAAACCCTTTAAAATAATATAATTAGTGTGATACCTTAAAAATAAAAATACAAATGTAAAAATATAATAATGTTTTGAAACATAAAATAAAATACAAAAATGGTAATATAACAGCATCAGCACTTGAAATAATAATATCAATAGGTGTTATATAGTAGAATGAATGAACGAATAAATAAATTATAAAGTAAATAAAGTAAAATATAAAAACAAAACAGTTTATTACCTTAAAATAATAATATTATTATAATTAGTGTGATGTCTTAAAAAAATTAAATAAAAAAAAACATTAAAATGGTAATATAAAAACATCACTTTAAATAATATTAATATAATTAGTGTGATATCTTAAAAGACTAATAAATAATATTCTAAAATATAAAACAACATCACCTTAAAATAATACTATTAATGTAATTGATGTTATATGGAAAAATAAATAAATAATAATATAAAAATATATCAAATTAATAAACAAAAAAAAAATATTATAACCATACATCAACCTGAAGGATTTTAATACATATAATATTTGTTAGTAAGCCACATGTAAATAGGAATGCTGTCAAAATGCTGGCAAATCAAATCAGGCAATTTGCTGGCTTTAGGAATTCTATCATTTCTGAAACATTTTTCCACTATATGAGCCATGTGATCACATCAGCCACTCAAGCACAAGCAACATTAAGACATTTAACACATTTCAGTGGCTGCGTGTCAATAATAACAAAGCAAACAGCCTATTGGTAGTCGCCACATCACGTGGCTGCTCTTTTGCATAATTCATAAGCATCACTGACAAACAGTGACTCATCACAGTAGCTCCCTGCCTCGCATGTTTCTTTTCACAGTTTGTCAACGCTGCTGAAAATGTGTTTTCACAAGTGGCTTGTTCTATCAGCTCAGCAAGTTCACAGTAGACTCAGTAAACAGCAGCAGCAGTCACCCTCCACTCCACAACATCTCCATCCTGCAGCGTTTTACTCTCCACAAACATCTAAAAAGCCCATCAAAATCTCTCCCACACCGTCCGAGACCACCAGCACCCTCTGATCCAAGCTGCTCGGCTCTTGATAATGCAAATAACAAGCTCACCTTCACAGCTGAAGGTCCTGGCCTGTGCGGTGTTCGTGAATGTGAAAGTGTCTCAGGCCAGTCAAAATGTCAAGCGAACGACAGCTTCCTGCAGGGGAAAGTGAGCAAAAGGTACAGTACCACAGACTAAAAATACCCTGTTCTGCGGGACTGGACGGAAATAGCTTAAAAAGGTAAGGGCTCAGTCTCAAAAAAAAAAAAAAAAAGACTCTTGAGATGCTCTGCATCTTTTAGAAACTCTAAAAGCCTTTAGTGTCTGTGAAGAAACCAAGTACTTATATTTTACACCCCACACATGCATAATGAAGCATTCAAAACATGCTGTGTTATGAAAAGTGCAAGACTCCTGCAAAAGAAAAGTTTGTCGGTGGACTGTTTTTGTACATTACTGAAGTACTATTGTTCAAAAAATGGTTATGTTTCAAATTTTAGAATCTTGTAATTCATTGTTCAGTGTAATTCCTATTTATATGATAAACTTATTAACTTGGGAAAGTGTTCGTCATTATAATTTTATATAAGAAATTGTCCACGTTTTATTTTATATCAAATAAATAAACTAAATACATAAATAAATAAAATAAAATAAAATAAAAAAATCTACAAGACTGAATCTCATGATGCCCAAACAACCATTCTTTTTTATCTTTTATTTTTTATTTTTTTTTAAATAAAAAATAAGAAATTATATTTCGCATATGTTAAGCCTTTTAGGACAATAATTTAATAATTTAATAATTTATTCATGATAATTAATTATATTTTCTTCCCAAGACATTTTAGTATCATTATCATTTTGAAATAGTTTTCATTTTTATATTTTCTGTTTTCATTTTCATTTTACTTACATTTTTTGTCATAATTTTTTATATATGTCAGTATAGGTTTTTTTTTTATTATTTTTAATTTCAGTTTTAGTTAACTATAATAACCCTGATTCTCATAACTATAATAGTACAACACCAGTGAAACACCATATGTACTGTACAAACACTTTCCAATTTCAATAATATATATTTATTATTTTTATTCATGGATTTATTTATTGTATTACAATAATAAGGATAAAAAAAATCTTGATGTTCTTAAAAAAAAAGAGAAAAAATAAATAAATGCAACAAATTCTGATGCTCCTAATAATGATAATAATAATAATAGTAATAATAAACTATAATATATATAATATCATAAGATATTTATTACATTTAGTTACTGAGTATAATGTGATGATTTGATGATTTCTTGAGAATTTTTGTGAGATTCGTCCTTTTACTAGTAAATGTAGACTACTTCAGCCTGTAGTGAGTCAGTCAGAAGTCCAGTCAAACAAAAAACACCTCCACCTGAGCTGAGACTGTCATCTGTGTGTGTGTGTGTGTGTGTGTGTGTGTGTGTGTGTGTGTGTGTGTGTGTGTGTGTGTGTGTGTGTGTGTGTGTGTGTGTGTGTGTGTGTGTGTGCTGCGCTGTGGGGCGGCTGGGCTTGGGAAGGAAGGATTTGAGTAGGATGTTGATGTGAGTCATTGATATTGACAGTCTGGGCTGTTAGCATTCCACTCGCTCGCTCCTGAAAGTCACCAGGATTAGATTCATCAGAGCTGATGTAATCCCAGCAGCGCAGCAGGGATGTCCTCCGACAACTGCTGCTAATCCATCCGCACGCACGCAGGCCACTATCATTACAACACACAACATCAGTGCATTACTAAAGCAAGAACGCATGGGCATTTACACTGCACAAACAACAACGGGTGTCTTAATCATCTTAGCTTCGGTTAAACCCAAAAATGTTCTTTACAGCAGTGTTTCCCACCCACTGTGCAGCGGAAAGTTGTGTGCTATTGGAAAATTATCATAACTTCCTATCTCTGTTATATTTCATTATTATTATTTTAAATCAGTGCTATTGGTTATCCTAATGACTGTTTGTGGGTTTTACAAATATTTAACCAATGAAAAGCATTCAAAGGAGCTTGTGACTAAGCCTCATAACGCCACTGGATCCTCAAACAGTCAGCGAAGCCTCATAACTCAACCCACCTCCAATGCAAGGGTATAAAGAGCTGATGTTGAATAAGTATAGCGATCTCTTAAGAAACACTATGTCTATAAGAGTCTAAGAGTTAGCATTTGTGTGTGTGTGTGTGTGTGTGTGTGTGTGTGTGTGTGTGTGTGTGTGTGTGTGTGTGTGTGTGTGTGTGTGTGTGTGTGTGTGTGTGTGTGTGTGTGTGTGTGTGTGTGAGCGTGTGCCACACTGAAGCCTTTCATTCGGCGGTCGTTAAAACAGTAAGCAGCTCCTCGAGCTTGGCCCGCATGTCAGACTGTGACGAGCCGAGCTTATCCCCGTCCCTCCGGTGTCAGAGCCCACTTCCACCGCACAAGCTCTTCTACCTCCGCGTGGAGAAGCTCTGTCTAATACCTCCAGACTAGCAATGAGAAAAATGTCAGAGCAATGAGAAATGGACCACGCTCCTCTGACAGTGCGCTCACCGTGGGCTAAATTTCAAAGCGCGATCGGCCGGCTCGCCACTCTCTCACCTCAATAAACAGATCGCTGTTTGTTTACCATAATCCATTCGAGCGGCCTTCATCTGAACCTCTGTTAGGAATGCAAACTCATTGGCCGAAGCAGGTCAATTAAGCATAACAACTGTGTTCGGCGCAGATACAGCCGTGTTTGGCATTAACATGTTGCCCAGATAACAACCTGACGCTCCAGTAAGCATACAAACACACAGCATAGTTATTTAGTCATATTTAATATATATTAATATTAAAAAAATGAAAGAAATAATCAATATGATTAGGGATAGAGCATAATCAGACAGTGACTATCATAAAATCTGACAGGGTATTTGAGTAGAAAACAGTCAGCCTATAGCAACAAAACAGTATGCTTCCATAAGCTAAAGTAAAATAAAAATATGAAATATGCAGTTTGGGCAAAAACTAGAGTGACGTAACTAATGTAATACTAATTTAATATAATTAATTAGTAATGATATCTATATTTACTTAAATATTAATATATATTTCTAATTATTATTATTGTAATATATAATTATTATTGTTGTTGTTATATTACTATTAATTCACTTTAAAATTACTATAAATTCACATTAATGCACATTTTCCTGACATAGTGTTTAAGTAGAATCAGCATATAGCAAAAATATGGTATGTTTTCATGGACAAAAGTAAAAATATCCAGTTAAGCAATTATTATACAAAAATTTCTGATTGCTCAGATTCAAGGGAGTGGTGTATTAAATTAAATATAAATGTATAATATTAAATATGATTAGAAATTCAATACTTTATATTAATATTTAATTTTAAATAATTATTCTTATATAATTATTACAGAAACATTTCATTTTAATATTATGCATATTTTAACCCTGACAACAAAATAAAACAACCGGCCTAACAACAAAATGACATGTTGCTATCGACAAAAGTAAAAACATACAGACGTAAAATATCCGGATGATCAGATTTGTGACTAACTAAAATAGTAAAAAAAAAAAAAAATGATTAAAAAAAGTATTAATACTAAAAAAAAAAAAAAATAATAATAATAATAATATTAACCCAAATGTAATAATATTTTATTTAAATTGTTATTTTAATTATTTATTAATCAATTACTGCATTTTATTTACACAATTAATTACAAAGTACATTTGTAGTCAATATTTTTTTTATCTGTAGTCTTCTCTGCAAAAGATACAAACAATACTACTTCAGAATTTATTGAAATAAAAGTAATAATTATGCTACCTACCAACATAATTTATGCAAAATATTTCAGTATCAGGAGTGTGCCTATAATGACTTTAAACGCTGCCTTTTTTGTGTCATGTCATGTCATAAAATATTTTTAATATGACTGAATATGTATTTAACATGATAATAAAAACATTGTAAGTTACTAATTCTAACGCTTACATTTCCTCAGTTATTTAAACAGCAGCTACAGAAAATGAGCAAAGAACATTTACATGATCAAAGAACATCTCCACTGACTGCGCAACACTGTAAAAATGCAGAAAAAGAAACATGATGGAAATATGAAAGCCCTAATATTAATTGGATAATCATGCTAGCCTGATAACAATAGGCCTACTACTACTACTACTAATAGTCTTGCTTTAGTCAAAGGCATAAGCCACAGACAGTATTGACTACTGTCAATACACAATACTGTCGTCTATCGGCACAACCCTTCTGCCTACTTAGTTTTTGAAACCACAGTCTCAAACATGAATGTTTTTACAGTCACAGCTAGAACAAGATGTGCGACATGATCCAGAAAGCATTTGAATCTCAAGCTGAGCGGCAGATGTGAATGTGTCCATGCATTATATTTCCAGATAGTTCCATCCCACTGCATGCAGCATGCAAACCAGCACTAAATGACACCGAGGTCAAGTCATACAGGAAAACCAAACCATCCAGCCAGTAACATATGCAAGCTTCAGATAACGCACCACAACACTTCTGCTGGGGGCTGAAATCAGCCGTCCTTGTCGGCACGCTGCATAAAAACCTGCCACATCAAACCCAACCAGAGCAAGCATGGGTATTGCTATCTGAGCGAATGGTTCTGTGCTTACAGTGTGTAACAAGTGGTCAGTAGCAGCAGATAAACTAGGGAGGGAGATGAGAAAGCCATACTAAAACGCACACACACACAGACTGCAGCATCAGAAGCCTGTGTAAAGTGCAATGTGTCAGTATTCTCCAGCACAGCCGCACCTATCCCTTTTTCTGCTGGGCTCTGTATTTCACTGGATCAGATACTTGATGGCTTTTCCATCACCGTGGCAATAAGCCTGGCCTTAAGTGTGTGTGTGTGTCTGTGTGTGTGAGAGATGCTGCAGTGCTGTGAAAGGCAGACTAGCAAAAGCCGAGGCAAAGTCGTTCTCAGATTATTCTCAGTGAGCATGTAGTATATGTAGCATTACATCACTTGCTCAGCAATGGATCCTCCACAGTGAATGGGTGCCGTCAGAATGAGAGTCCAAACAGCTCATAAAAACATCATTATAATCCACAAGTATTGTGACATGAAAAGCTGTGTGTTTGTAAGAAACTAAACCGTCAAAACATTTTAACATTTACCTGATGATTTTGGCTAAAATACAAAATCTATAATCCGTAATAACACTTCCTCCAATGAGTCCATCCCCTGTTGTCTCTCACATCACAATCCACCCACATTTTTATTTACAACTGTTTTGGACCGTTTTCACTTGTAAATGGTGTTTAATCTGTATATTTCTCTCCTGATTCAGACGAGATGACTTTTCACTGGAGGAAGCAAGATTATGGATTATGGACTCATATATTAGCTGGAAACGCTGCTTTGAATCTTATTTCATTCTGACGGCACCCATTCACTGTAGTGGATCCAATGTGGATCCAATTAAATTTTTTGGTGAACTATTCCTTTAACAAATGAAACCTTATTGTAAAGTGTTACCAATAAATTCAGGTTTCAGGAGCTGGTTTGACACTGTCATCCTGCTGTGCAATGTGAGTGACTTTTAGAACAAAAAAAAGACAGATCACAATTCAGTACACAAATGCAAGAAAAACGATCAGCAATTCAATTCAGATTGCAAATGTCACAATGACATCATCACTGTAGTTCCATCATGATTCATGAATACTGAATATTCTATTAAATTTAAATTTTAGATTTCTTTTAAAGTACAATGTTTAAAAAACAAAAATAGCCCAGCTGAAATGATCTACTGAACAAAACCGAAAGTGGTGAATTAATTGCAGAAGTTTATTACTGGGTGTTAGAGAATGATGCTTGACCAGAATGTTTGAGTAATATGAATACAGTGCTGCATTGAAAGCACATATTCAAGTCAGACTTTATTATTTTAATGTTTTATGTTTAAAAGTATTTCTTATGAAAATGTAGAGCTGAGAAAGAGCTGTGCATGTCAAAGTCACATGTCTAAGGCAGCAAACAAATAAAGACGAGGATGTATGCATCAATATACTTCACAGACGAAACCAAAGGAAATGATCTTCATTTTAAAAATGTTAATGGAGAAAGACACTTTTCAAGCTTCATTTTACATAATTTAGTGTCTATGAGGACCGAAGCAACACATTAGCTGCAACCAAACAGAAGTCCAATTACGTGCAGCATTTCAAGTAATTTGTTGTTTTGTGCATCTAATGCAGCGTTTCCCAACTGGTGACCTACAACCTAAAAATGGGTCTCATGTCTGTTCTGATGAGGCCCTGAACAGCAAAGAAGAAAAAAACAAAGTTAAAGACAAATAATAAAATAAGTAACCATATAATCATAGCCAGGACAGCAAAATAAATAGGCTTATCAACTTTTTAAGAGGAGAAAACACTTCTGGTTTCTTTTGTTGCATCAAAGGCAGTGCGTCTAAAGCACTTTGGCACAAGTTCACTGGGGGTTTATTTTTAAAGAGCCAGCCTCTAAACTAAGACCACCAGATCAACACTAACCCGTGATGGGTTTTACGAGTGCTTAAAAATCACCAAGTTATAGTCTAATTCTGGCCATTACTGGCAAAGCAATGAAGTTATAACAGACACAGCGTATTGTTTACCCCCGTTTTACAGTCTTCGGAAAGAGGGAGGTTAAAGAGGGTGGAGGAGAGACAGTGTCATAGAAATAACACAGAGTGTGAATGTGTTTGGGTGTAAAACTGTAAATGTGTGGTATGCTAGCTGATGTGTGATATGATATATAGGTTCAATTTTTATTCAAACTGACATTAGTTAATGCATCATGAATTGCCAATAAAACAACAAAAACTTTTTCACAGCATTTATTCATTTTTTCAAAGAGCAATTATTATTTATCTATTATTAAAAATATATTAAAAATAATCAAAATTTAATCCTGACAAGGTTTTTAAAAAAAAAAACTCACACTCTTAAAAAAAAAAAAATAAATAATAAACAATATAAAAAAAAATCTGGCTGATAAGATTCAAGAGAGCGGTGGATGTATTATTAATTACATGTAATACTAACATATTATTAATTATACCAAGTAAGAATCTGCATTTAATTATAATTTCTAAACATTTAATTTTATAATAATTGTATATTTAATAATAATAATAATTATTATTATTATTATTATTATATAATTGAAAAAAATTTTTAGTTTTAATATTGTGCACATTCTAATGACATACTGTAGTGTTTAAGTAGAAAAATAAATTAAACTTGATAAAAGTAAAAACATAAGTTAAGCATTCATTATTCAAAAATTCTGGCTGCTCAAATTCATTAAGAATTAAAGCAAATAAAACACACACACACACACACACACATACATATATACATATATATATATATATATATATATATATACATACATACATATAATATATTACTATAACTACTATTTAATATTAATCAAATAATTAATCAAAAAATATGTTAAATTTTTACTAACATTTACATTAGTTAATGCATTTAGAATCATGAACTATCAATTACACTAACTTTTTTCACAGCATTTATTAATTAATTTATTATTAATCTAGTATTATTAATAATTTATTAACACTCATTTACATTTACTACTGTTACTACACATTTGCTCATTATACATTACTGTTAACTTATACGACTCATCTTGAAATGTTAATTTTAATGTAATGACTAAATGTCTAAATTGTTACTAATTACATTTTATATCCCTACAAAGAATTTATCTTTCATCTCTATGCACAAAAATGTTTAACAACAACAACAAAAAAATCTTAAAATCCCTCAGACTGCAGAATGCAATCTAAAAATGTATGCAAAAGTTCAGTTTAATGTTAATGAATGATTAAATGATTTAATCCAATTCTATATTCATGTTGAACATTAATTCCAAACTGCGGTTCAGCTACTGGAACATGCTAATAAATCCAGAACAAACTAAGACATCAACGCTCTCTTCCCTCTGCTGTGTTTTGTTTGCTCTTGGCATTTATTGCGCTGCATTTTAGCAGGCTAATTTAATCAAATCATTCATTTTCATTTCATCAACAGCAGACGAGAGGCTAACGGATGAATTAGGAAATGTAGGCCAGTAACCCATCTAAACACGAGCTGCATTCATCTGTATACTGATTTATGTTCGTTTCATTTAAGGGCTGTAAATGAATCTCTCTTCCCCTTGCTCCTGACATCTTCAAGCTGGCTGTGATCTTGAGCGTCTCACAGATACGCATGAAGATTCACTTACAGCAGGTAATCAAAACAAGGTGTCTACATTACTCGTAACTGAAATACGACCGTATTGAATTATTCTGGTCTCCCTGTTCAATCTGATCATACATGCATTTTATAAATGAGTCCCCAGTTGCTTCGAAACACCTTTTTCCTGAAATTCTCTGGTGACCTGAATGAACTTCCATAGACACACATTCATCAAAGCACACTTCCTTCCCGACATACACTAAATAACCAATGATTGTGTGAGCAATGCTAAAGCTCAGTTAAGTGCTACTGAGATGAGGGTTAACGCTTCTCATTTATCTCATCAGTTTAGAACGAAAGGGACAGGGTTATGTGAGGCATCATGGGATAAGATCAGATAAACTGCCTTCCTGATCGTCCATCACTGAGCTTGTCAATAGCAACATACAGTACTAGCATCTATCAAATCATTCGGTCAGTTCATGCATTTGTAAACCACTACTTGTGCACCAGAAGGCTTTCTCATCTGAATGCTCTCCAACACAGGGTTCAAAATTAAAGCTGCACTCAGTAATTTTTTTCTTCATTAAAGAGTTATTCCTAAAATAAATACTGGTACTTTTGAAAAATCATCCACACACATAGCAATTTAATCACCAAAAAAAAATAAAAAAAAATGAAGAACTAAATTCTAATGGTTCTTCATGATTTTGTCATTTGCGGGGTTAAAAAAACATTCTAACTTCAGGCTTTCTACTTCATAATTCATGTTTAATTCAGTGTGTTACTTGTCACTTCTGTAAAAATTTTATAGCAATTTCTGAGAGTAAACTGTTTCAAAATAAATGTAAACTGTGACAAGCAAATATTTTTGCTACAAATATATAATGGGGGAAAATATTAAATAATGGCATTATCATAGCAACTATATATATATAAATGTATATATACTGTATAAAATAATGTAAAACACAATTTCACGGGCAGTTTTAAATATTAATGGATGGTAAATGTTCTCAATTTATTCACTTCTGGCAGGTGAGTCAAAAATTTAACATGGATTGTCAGAAAAATGCAAAGAACACAGAACAACAATACAACTGCAATGCTACTACAAAATAATGCAAATAATTATGGTAAAAAACAAAAAAAAACAAACATCTGACATTGCCAGGTACAGAAAAAAAAACAGTAATTTTACACCCTGACCTCACATATGATGAAGCTTTCATTAGGAAAATATCAATTTTATTTGGAGTAAGAGCAAGCTGCTAACGTTTAGAGGACGCTAGATTTCATTTGCCATGGGTACGGCACATCTCTACCCATAAACTCCCTCCCAATCAATACACCGACTGTAAAGCCATTGAATTCAAGACTTGAAGATCTCCAGTGCAGGCCGCTGTTTATTGCCCTACACTCCGGGCATCTAAGACTGCTTGGATAAGGATCGATAAATAACTGAATGCGTCATGATATAGAGAGAGGAAGAGATAAGCCAGAAATGAAAAGGTGACCTGCGAGGGGATGAAGAGAGGAAAGACAAGACTTCCTGAAACACAGCGCAACAGAGGTGACAACCGTGTGAAAGGTCACAGCCGGGTCGAACAATAGAGTCACAAACACACAGGACGCATGCACTGCGTTCCTATTACTTGCACAACAAAAACAACTGAAGCCAAAGTGAAAAACTGAAAAGCTTCTTCACCGTATAGATACCAAAATAAAGTGCTGATTATAAACAAATGAAGAGCTCAAGAGTGCAGATAACTTTTTCAGCAGAAACTAATTGAAAGTATTTTTCACATACATGAAGTACACTGCAAAGGCATTTCAGAAAATGATCCAAACAAAAGCTCTGAGAGGAATCACAACATTAAAAGATAAAAGAGTGTACTTTAAATCTTTTATGAGTGAATGAACTACACGCCACATAAAGCATTGCTAATGATGCTATTGAAATGGTGCAATTTAAAAAATAAAATATAATAAATTCAAAAATAAATGTAACTTGCATGTATGCATTGAATAAAACTTACAAAATATTAAAATATTATAAATATAAAAAGTTACATATAAAAATATAAAACATAAATTATAAATTATAATAATAAATAAATTATTAGCTGTATAAGTACAAAAAATTTAGAATTTATCACAAATATCATATGCATAAATGATTTGATACAATGCCTGAAAAAGAAAATGTACATCTAATGCTTTTGAAAAACACCAGAAACTATACGTAAACAAATACAATATATAGTGTCACATTAAAAAATGCAAGACTTGTTGCAGTATTAAACCGAAATAAACCTTTTGATATCTGAAAAAAAAAATCACAAAAGAAAAATACATATTTAATATTCTATACTATTTCTAGGTCACTCTCAAGTGATTGAGAGTCGTGACTCTTTACACACTGTATGGTCAATAAGTCGTGACAAAATGTTTTTCCATTACATTAACCAATTACAAATTCATTTTTTTTTTTAAGTTATACAAGATTTGGATTGATTTTGTAAGTAATTTTAATATAATTTAACTTGTACAGCCAATTTGACTGCAACTGAACTTGAGTTTTTAAGTTGAAATACAGTAAGTGGAAATTTCTTACAGTGTACAGACAGTCATACTTTCTTCCAGCGAAGCTCAAGATGCTCTTTGAAACATCTTAGATCATGCTGAAGCTCCACTGCTGCTTTATTTAAAGCAGAAGAGACACAAACCAAATATTAAAACAATCTGAAATTCACCTTCATTTTTCAATCCAATGTACAATATGGAAAAAAATAGCTTTCCAGACTTTTGGACCCCATGTACTGTACGCCTTGCTGCTTTACACAAGAGACGGTCCTTTTGTACTTCTGCTGCTCTTCACCAAAGAGAAAACCTAGACTGAGTTTCAAGAGAGACAGAAAGAACGACAGAGAAAAAAACAACCAGCCACCGACAGCGAAACGGGCAGTGTCTACACCGTAACATGAGCAATATGCCAAATAAAGAAAAACAGCACTCTATTAATACTAATGTAGTAATCTGTGGTGCAGTGTGCCGGGAATCCCTCCGTCTGTAACTCACAGTCACAACACTATCAATCATGACTAAGGAGCGATCCTCACACACACCAGCTCTGCTTCAAAACACAGCAAGCTTTCTTAATGTTTACTGCATGCTTACTGTCAAGGAAACTTATGAGGGCACTTCGTAGGCAGCAACCCAGCAGACAGCACTCCAATTTGGCCAAAACAAGCTATCTTAGAAGACAGCCGTTTGGTAAATGCTGTCTATGTAGACACCCACATAGCAAACGGACTTGGCCCAAATGTGGCCTCAAGCTTGCACTGCTGGCCTCCTGTCAGCAATGGCATGTACCCTTTCAGCCAGAGATGGGCCATGTGTGACAATGATGGCACGGCGTGGATCACGGCAAACAATATTAGGGCCGATTGTAGGAGGGAGGAGTGTGGCCCAGATCAGTCCAGTGATCATCTGGCCCAAATCAGGCTTTGATCTGGCAGCATATTATGTGACCCATGATAAACAAGATAAATACAATATTGAATGATAATTGTTAAATGATCACATACATTTTTAATGAAGTGTAGTATTGTTTAAATATAGTCTTTGAAATGACAAGTAAAAACAGAATGAAACATTATCATTTCAAAATTAACCAAATCAGTAAATCAGTCAACTGCACTAAACTGCACTTAATTATAATTGTATTAAATTTTATATTTTTATTCTTGGTACAAATAATCTTAGAATCCTTAAATGAAGAGTGAGAGAGATGAGGAGAGAGAGAGAGAGAGGGAGAGGAAGACGTAGAGAGAGAGAGGAGAGAGAGAGAGAGAGGAGAGAGAGAGAGGAGAGAGAGAGAGAGCGAGGAGAAAGTGAGAGAGAGAGAGAGAGAGAGAGGAGAGAGAGAGATAGAAAGAGAGAGAGAGAGAGAGAGAGAAAAAGATAGAGAGAGATAGAGAGAGAGAGAGAGATCATTTAACCATTATCATGTAATATTTATTTGGTTTACCATGGGGCACATTATTTTTATTAGTATGATGTCATGCACAAGCATTAAATAATATGATCATGAAAGTATTTTATTTTTATTTAAATCCTCTGTATCAGTGTGATGCTTAGTGTGAGGAACAGATCCAAATTCAAACCATTCATCAGCGATATGTATCTCCTTCCTCTGTAGCTATAGTAACAATTAAAAAATTTGCCGTTAAGAAGTTTTACAACAATGTTTGTCCTACAATGAAAACTCAAGCTGTGCATTCATTGGACAGTCAGATCGAGCTGTGTGGCAACTAAATATGTGCCAAATACAGGAGCAGATGGGCATTTTTCTGCTGGTCTCAGTCCTGTTTGATCAGCTGTGGGTGCCTGACATCATCCACCTCCAGAGAGCTCATCACATGTGCACGGAAACCAGCAACTGAAGTTTACACCATAAAACGACAGCACAGCCTCAATTAAGTCAGCGCGGCAGACAATGCTAAAACTCACATCCCATAATCCAACTCACCTCAAGCTGAGAGAAAGCTGCTGGTCCTTGGACTGGAGGAAATCAGCCACGGAGAAGCTGCTACTTCCCAAGAAGTTGCTCTAAAGAGGAAACAAAGGAGATTGTGGTCATGACACAAATGCAGACATCGCCCAACTGTAGAACATGTGTGAGAAACTCATACAGAGATTGTCCGGCATACACTTTTTTTTTATTATTATTAATAATGTCACTATATCTAAACGGTTCAACTTTCAATGTTACAGTTGCTTTTTAAATTCCATACAAATTCCTTAATTTGAATTATTGTAGCAAATAGAATGTAGAATTGGAATGCAAATTGCAAATGCAAAAAAACCATTGAAAATCAAAGTTTGACACAACATTTGAATGCAAAAAAAAAAAAAATGCGGATGGATGGATGGTTAGTGATGTTGGGTAACTGGGAACAAGTGTTTATTCCTTAGCATCATCATCACTTAAATTCAGCTATATAAGAAGGTCACAAGCCATTATACAGGAGGTTTAGACAGAGCAAGTAGTGATTTATTGTTTATTGTTTTACACGTGCTGAAAAGGTTACAGGCCAGTTCACAGTATTGACAAAGACTTTAGTGAAAGAGCCAGACGTGTGTCGAGATAATAGTTAAATCCTCTACATACACTTTAGAAGTACACTACTATACATCACACAACATATTGTGTACAAATACTCTTCTGGTTTGTCTTTTTGTAAAGATTGCTGTGCCTGAGGAACACAATCTCAAGCATCATTACTCCACAAAACTCGAACAGTGTGCTAAGTGCGAGGAAAAGATCAGTCATGCAACTCTGAAAAAACGCTGTCCGCGCAGCAGAATCGGTTTCAGAGAGTGACGAGATAAAGGATTAACTAATGCAACCACTGAGACTAGTTATCTACATATATCTCTAAATATACCACTTGCACCGGTTGCAACTGTTCAAGCAGTCCCTTCTAGATTTTTTAGGTAAAAATACCAAATGTATATTGAATACTGAAGGAGCAATACAGTAAAATAAAAAGTTTGACTCCTTGCAAAACCAAGTAAATACAACCCCAGACTTAAGGCAAAAGGCCTTCAACACACACTAGAGTGATATATATATATATATATTGATACAGGTGCAATACTGGTATGACAACATTTGTCATCATATGCAAATAGTTGAAATATGGGCAATTTAAAAATAATAATAATAATAATAGCAACATTAAAGTACAAAAGGTGAAAATAACCACCTCAGCAAGTGTGTAACCACTTTTCAGTTCATTTAATTCATTCTGACATTTTATAACCTCTCATTTTATGAGATCTCCTGTATTACTTTGCTGTAATCTTTTGGCCAAAGTGTGTTTTTTCATGCATTTCTACCCTATATACTTTTATTACTCAACAGCTCCTTAAAAACTATTGATTTTATTACCTTGAGCAAAACTGAAAATCATCAAATGTGATCTGCCATTCTTATTAGCAACATGAATCAAAACTCAAAATCGACCTTTAGCAAGCATCTGTTTTATTGATATGGCCATATCTGCAATCCATTTAGACAGGTAGGTGTATAGGAAAGTTGTTATAGTTTCTGTTTAGAGTTCTTGAAGCAAATAACCAAACTCGAAATGCCCTTTTAACCCTGAAGGCCTTTACTCCTGTTGTACTTTACTCTAGAATTTATCTTGCTTTTCTTCTTCCTAGAGCACTTTTATACAGACACACTCACAATGGTGTGAAATCTTGATAACAAACCACTTGCAGTGTAAGGGTTTTTGTTTTGCTGTACTATTCTTTCTTTTTCTTTCTTTCTTTCTCTCTTTCTTTCTTTGCTGAAGCTCTGAGGCAAGTCATGAAGGACCAGACATCACCGCAGAAATAGTCTCAGTCTCAAGATGAGTCACATGTGAGAGCATTTTTCTCTCATGTACTTTTCCAACTGCTGGTGGAGGAATTTTTCTACTTTTAAAGGGCATCCTTTACACTGACCTCTTCTACTTCCTCAGTGCTTTCACGCTAATAGAGCAGCTTCTCAGGTGCATTGCAACATAGCAAAACCAAACACACACATACATATACTTGTATACATAGATATAGATATAGATATAGATATAGATACCCAAGAACACAAAAAAACAACAACAGCTAAAAAAAAAAAAAAAAAGCTATTAAAGCCATTTATACTACAGACTAAACAGAGCATCTAAAAACCTATTACAAAAACACATAAACATAAGCAATAAATGTGCGTCGACACAAACAAACAGAGAAAAAGAAGAGACGCAGCCCCACTTTTTCACCAACAGTTCAGTTTATAGCCAGGAGGAGCAGAACAATCTGCTCGTCACTCAAGCAGATGAACATAACGAAACTTGATAAGCATTTCCTGAAGGAAATGGCAATTTGCAAGGCAGCAAAACATGTGTTATTGTTTAAGGTGAGTGTATGTGTTAGTCTTCGATTGAGAGTGAATGAAATGCCACATCAGAGACGCTCTGAAGCTGTCATGTCATGCAGCATATCACTTCTGATCAGTTGCACATGAAGAACATCACATGCAACAGTAAAAAGTAACATCTATGCAAGAAAGACCAATGTGCATATAGATAATGCAATGACATCATCGCTGTTGGGTACATTTGGAATGCTGAACATTCTATGAATGCAAGTCAATGGCAATATGGGAAAGTATATATATTGCTCAGGCCACTTAATCAGCCAATATTTAGGAAGTTTAATATATATAGATATATATATACTCTAGTTATACACACACACACACACACACACACACACATATATATATAAATATATATATATATATATATATATATATATATAGAGAGAGAGAGAGAGAGAGAGAGAGTGATAAATAGATATTATCTATATATAATATATAAGAATCTATATCCAAATAAGATTATATATAATAAAATTAACATTCATATTGGTGTGATGTAAATCTGGTTCACCACTCATACTTAGCACAACCAACACTGAAATTACAGACAAAAGAAGTGCTTTAAATGGAGAACATTAAACAGTTAAAACAGAATTAAATCCAGTAGTTTAATACTGAACAAACGCTCGCCAGAATGTCTGAGGAATATCAACATTGTTCTGCTTTGCAAGTGAAATGAGAGAAAGAGGAAAGATAAAAGTGTAGTTTCCTGACATTAATAATAAACTGCTGCTGACACTCTCTCTCTCTCTCTCTGTATATGTGTTTCGGAGGCTAAACAAAAACTTCTGATCATGCCCTCCCCTCTTCACCGGAGGAAGTGTGCATGCTCAAAACAAGACACCAACACAAACACATACACACACTTACCTTGCTACCTAAATGAAAACATACCGCAAACGTCTGCTGTTTCAATAAACCTAATTCTGACTTCAGACTACCTCAAAGAAACTTTCTGCATGCTAGGACTCAAAATATATCATGCACTTTATTCATAAATCATTCGATAACCTCTCAAAGGGAGAGTTTGCCACATTTAGCTCAAGTCTGGGTACCATTTTGTCCCCAAATTACAACAAACAAACATCTGGCTCTTCAAAGATGACACATCTCACACTCCAAATCCCCAAATGCACTTATTCCCCACACAATTCCCACATCAATGTCAGTCCAATCCATCCCACCTGTGCATTCGGGTCATTTGGCTTTGGGTGACAAAGTGCAGAACCCTTAAGATGATCCGCACCTGCACAAATGCACTCAAACGCTGCATGTTGCCATCCTGAAAGCAGACTCACTTGTTAAGAGTAGCGCTCGCACTCGGAGGTCCACAGAGGAAGTGTCCTAGCAGAGCTGTCTCGGGGCAGAACCGCCTCACAGGGCTGCTGCATGAGACCGCATCTCCTCCTAAGGATACATTTGCAGCCTCCTTCCAGTCTATGCATACCAGCCGGGGCGAGCAAACACACGTGCATGCAGCGAGCACACAGAGCGGCAACACGACCCGACTGAATGACTGAATAAGCCACTGCAGATCTGAGCCCAAACCACTGAGAGAGAGAGAGAGAGAGAGAGAGAGAGAGAGAGAGAGAGAGAGAGAGAAAAGGAAAGGGGGAGGGAGTAAGAGAAAAGACTGGGGAGGCGTGTAATACTCAGAGATTAAGGAAGGAACAGAAGAAGAGAGAGAGAGAGAGAGAGAATGAAAACAAAAGTAGGTGAGACAGAAAAGAGAAACAGACACACCTCACACGGGTTAAACAGTGATGGGGTCAGTGACTCAACAGCTTCTTGAATTAACACACCCAGACAGACGCTGATTTTGTGTGTGTGTGTGTGTGTGTGTGTGTGTATGATCCTTATAGTCTGATGTTTGCATGTGTTTGCTCTGCAGTTGGAGGAATTACAGTTTTACAGGCTTACAGCTAATCCACAAACATGCTTCAGCGCCACGTTTTCTTAGAAAAAGGAGGCCGTGGTTCCTCAAAAATCTATATAGTATGATAACATAATTGATATTATGGAATTAAAGCAAAAGAAACATTATGAAACATTAGGTTAAATGCCATATAAGACATATTTTGTCTAAAGTAAGGGCCGTTTATAACAGCACCAAATGGACGCTTTTCACATTTTCGGGGTTCTCTGATCCAGTCAAGTTGCCACAGTTTGCTAAACTTATGAACAGAAACTACAAAAAAATAAATATATTTTTTCCATTTGCTCCAAAAGCATGATTATGATGGTCAGAAGAGACAAGGACGTAAAATTTGCTGTCACTTGCCGTTGTATTAGAAACACTCACACGGCAGCATTAACTATTGTTCTGTACTTTACTAAAAGGTAATAAAGCATAAAGAGTAGTACATATAGCCTAGGTATTATAAAAAAAATAATTACCCTGTCAATAGTCGTAGTGTGTCAAACTACTGAAAATGGATTAATTACAGAGTAAACAACTTAACCACTCGCACATCTCCGTTTTTAGCTTGAATCGTGATGACCTTGAAATGATGATCTGTGAGTGAGCTGGTTTTTCAGATGTGTTAAATAAAACTGCTCTTTTGTTTTATGACAGCTGCAGTGTTTACAGATCATTTGAGAACTAATGATCTGAAAATAAGGTGAATATTAAAAATTGAACAACAGTCGGCAGTAACTAATAAAAACTACACAAAACTGCATTACTGTAGTTCACTTTGATGCAATTTAAAAAACAGTTTAAAACTAAATAGATGAGACTGATAAGGTCTTCACATGCTGTCGGGCACAAAAATACCACACACATGCTTCTTTTTAGCCTACACCCTCACATTGACGTTTCACGCCAACATTTGCTTGATTTACTGTGCATAAACCTTGTTGCAATGATGCAGAGTCAACAAACACACAATCACAAACCAAAAATTAATCAATTTAATAAAAAAAAACAAAAAAAAACATTTATGAATGAATAATGGATGATTTTTAAAAAAAAATATAGTTAATAACTAACTATACAAAATGATTTTCTTGATTGATTGATCATCTTTGAGGAAATCAAAGAACTCAACGGAATTGTAAGTGTATTCCATGTAAAAGCAAAATATACAGTGATTGGCCACTTCATATGTCAATCAAACTGCGTCCTCCATTCTAAGTGGGCGGGTCTTAAACAAAATAAGCTTCTTATTCAGTCTGATGATCAAAAGTCTGGCTACGTATGATTGTTACATAACCTCTTACACCACTGGAACTGAATGATGACAAATTTATATCACATTATTAAATAATAAATTCTTTCCATCACTTAAATCCATCACAGTCGCTTCAACAGCGCAGACCTCTGAAACTATGAATACAGATATCTGAGAGGTAGAGGTCACACTAGACTAGAATTTCAATATCTCCGGCATGTTTGTTTAAGATTAATCCGGTCGATTTCAGACCTGGCTGAATGCTTTTTCTTTTATTGTAAACAACCTTTAAACCAAAGCAACTTCTAAAACACACACACACACACACACACACACACACACACACACACACACACACACACACACAGTGTCATGAGAGCGAAACACAGGTCATACTACACTGATAAAGTATCCGTCAGATGCTGAAGGCACATCTGTTTACTAGCAAAACATCCCGAAGTGAATATGAGTGACTGAGGCTGAACTTCGTCTAATAATTTGATGTAAATCCCACTGAACATGACACATGGACAGAAACAGTCACAGTCTCATGCAAGCTAATGCTGTCTAGACTAATGTTTACTTACATCAACAGTGCTCTAACAAAAGAGAGAACTGCATATTTTGCGTAAACAAAATGAAAATTCTTCTTTCGCATTTTGACATTATTTTCCTTTTTTTTCAATGGGATCAAGTGAAGATATAAAATTTCTCTTAAATATTTACTGCTTTTATTCAATAGAAGATCATATGTAAATCTACAGCTCTGTGAAATCTCAACAGAAAAACACACTTTCCACTGAGCAATATGTAGGCTATGATTCATCAGAAGTACCACAGCACATACACATACTGAAGAGTGACCTACAAGCTTGAACATCAAACAGTGTAATGCTTCTTACTTCTGTAAACAGCAGCAGGCCTTTGAATCTATCCACAACCGCAGCTGACTTCATTTAGTTAACAACTCTTAACAGACAGGCAAAGCAGCAGTATAGAGTTATTCCTCAACATGTCCACGCACGCCCAAACTTTCACATGACCAGTACAGGCCAAGCTGCTCCTCTGCACCAGCAGGGATGAACTAAAGTCAATAGTGGCTTTTTTCAATTTATGAAAAGGAAGAGAAATTTATTGAATTGCAATTCAATGGAATTTCATTAGTCATACACAAGACAAAACACAAATTACAAAACATGTTCTGGCTAAAGAAAACTAAAAAAACTTCTACGAAACTAAATTCAATCACGTCAAAATTCAAAACACATTTGATCAAAATACACATTATTTTCATCACTTTATAAAAATAAATATTGACATCAAAATTGGAATATTGTGATTGTAAATTAAATAATTGAATAATATAATAATGATTAATATAATATAATTAAAAGTAACATTAAACATAAACATTACATTAATATAATGTATACATTATTTAGTACACAAAATTAAGTTATTATGTTATATTAAAAAACAACATCAAAATTGATTAATTGTGACTGTAAATGTAATCTAATGTTATATAATATATTATAATTACATATATAAACATGTTATGTTTAAACCATAAACACAGGTGTAATAATAGTTACCATTTCCACCATGATAAACAAACGTTAAGTTAATATAAAATATATTTATTAAATATGATCAAATATACATAAATACTAGGCAAATTTCTATAGATGGCATTTCAAATATTGATTATCAGTATCATCTATTGAAATTATGACAACAACATGTTTATGGCCAAATCACACTGAAAACGAAGTGTGTTATAAAAGTTACAGTACTATAAGTATCTTATAGCATTTCTGTTTAGTACCGGAAGTAAAATACAATGCACACAGATCTAAACAAAAACAAAAAATTTCAATTGACTTGGATGGAATTTAAAATGCATTTTCAATTCAAATCTGAAGCGCCGCACACAAACCCCTCTATAGTACCTCATCTTTCATTTTCACTGTGCACATACAGCGGGCCGAAGCGAGGCTTGTGGTCCTTCCAGAGGAGGCGGTGGGTCTGACGCACTCAAAATGAGATAGACTCACGAGTAGATCAGTGAGAGATGAGGTTCAATCAGCAGGTCATTATCACAAACTGACTACCACGGGGAATCAAAATCAATCTCAGAGGGGCCCTAAAGAGCTTTATTTTGCCACAATATCCATCTGACTGTACATTACCCTGCTTATTATACTTCTTCTCACCAAATAAATAAATAAATGGACGTGAAATATTGATTTGAGCTGAAACTATTCCATTATGCATGAAGAAAGAGAACGCAGAGTGATACGAGACATGAAACTAGCAGAGTCAGACCTCGAGAGTCCCAGTAATCCCAGAAAGAGGGGAGGTGGAGGTTGCTCACGGGACGAGAGCTAATCAAACTGAACTCTGAGTCACCTCAGGCCTCAAGAGGTGTAGAGGGCTAATCCAACTCCAACAGCTTGCCTCGGAGGCATTCAAACACAGTTTAATTCAACAGAACTGCTGTTAATGCATGAATGTGTTTTAATTAAATTAAGTTCTAATTAAAAATTTCTTAAGGATAAAAATCTACCTCAGCTAACCCTATTACTTGCACATTACTATCATATTAAAGGTTACAATTAACAACAGAGCACATATTGTTATTTATTTTTTCATATAATAAAGGCAGTTTTTACATTAACATCCAAATCTAATCCTAAAATTTCTATTCTATTCTGACAAATTTCTATAGACATGAAAATGTTCATTCATGTTTACTTTGTATTAAAACTAGTCGTAAAGAGGAAGGGATGACACGTTCACTCCTGTTAACGCTGCAACATCAAAACAATATTTATGGTCGAATTTCCTGACAGAATTTGAAAAAAGAGGGTTTGTTTGTTTTTGAAAATGACAGTGGTTACAACAACACTGTGTTTGTTCTGTACAAAATATGCGCCTAATATCATAATTAAGAGCATGAGCATTTTGGGGCAAAAGGAGGAACATCTGACAGAAACTGTTGAAGAAAAGATCATTAGCCAATCAGGCCATGTGGTTCATAGGTCAAAGGTCAGCATTTGCGGGTTCTTATCTCACTCACTCACTCACTCACTCACTCACAGAAACTGTCAGATAAGTTTGTTTCACAAGCGCACCTCTACCCGCTCCTCGTCTTCCTGTCTCTTTGAAGCATGCAGGTGGGCGGCTTGTAGATAAAAATGACAATGACACAGATGCTTGATCATCTCAGAGTGAGTGCAGAGAGATCACAAACAGCACAGAGTAAAGTTTAGCAAAACTACATGCGATAAGAAATTATATTTGGCGGAATGCCTCTGGCTGGAAGGCTGGTCTGTGGTAACTCTGTGATTCGCTTTGACTTTGAAGACTTAAGCACAAGGTCATTTCACAGTCACTCAAACAGATGCAGTCATACACTTGAATGAACAACGGCAGAAGCAGGGTGAACACTCTTGATGCTGGTCAAGAAAAGGGCCATCGCGGGCACACACACACACACACACACACACAGGCAACACTATCATCTACATCTCTCCGACATGCAGGAAGTCCAATTAGGGAAGTGGTTTGAGTCTGCAGCTCTGTTCTAAAACCCAGTGAGCCGCCTACAGAGGCAACATGACTAAAAAAGAACCTCATAACTCTCTTCATGTACAGCAACAAACACACAGAAACACACTCCACATTTTAAGCACTCTGGGAATTCACCTCACAACTGATCTAGAATTTAGCATTAACAAGTTGATAACCTTATGATGCAATGCTCTAACAGATATCGGGTAAAATAGTCTAAAAATTATGCATAATAGTTTTTTACAGATTGATTTTAGTGATACAATCAGGTATTGAATTATTTTTTCGAAGAGCTTGGTAGATTACGCTGCCTGCCTTTTGAAACAGCCTTTTCTTTCTGCACATCATAATTTAAATCTCTGCCTACAGAAGCACTAGACCTTACTCCCACAACGGGCCTTAGTTTTAACTACAAAGCCCCCTATGTACCTCAAACGTTGTTTCAAAGACTAATCCTGTCTGGAAAAATGCTTACAAAAACAAACAAACAAACAAACAAAAAAAAGACTGTCAACACATGTATCTTGGTAGGTATTATCAGAGTTGTGGCATATGGCCAGAACAGTTGTTTTGACACCTGCGGGCCAAGTTTAAAACTGGAGAAAGTCAATAGCTGCATGCAGGGGCGGAGCTATGGGTGAGATTGACAGCTTGCCCACCCTGTCAGGTGCATGGAAATGCATTTTTTTTTTTTTTTTTATAATACAATTTTAACGTTCCAACTAGCAGCTCCTTTGAATGTTTATAATAAAAACAGTTATTTATACTAACAGAAAATTTAGATTATGACAAAATGATCAACATCTTCAATTCAAAACCCAGACGACTATGACTTGTTTAGAACAGACATCAGTCATTCAAGGTAAGGTTATATGGGTAGTTTTTTTTCTGGCCCGCTGTGGCATGGTTATGCAGAATATTGACATATTTGTGAGCAAGTGATTTTCTGGAATGTACAAACAAACTGCAAAATAATAGCATTTTGGAGAACAATTTATAAAGTCATATTATAAATGACTGATGCCAATCTTCTGACTTTGATATTCAGTAGATTATGCAAATAATTATCCTGTATGTCCAATGCAAATACCTCCATTAGTGCAAAGACAGGTCCTAAAATTAAACTGAATTAATTAAGCAAACAATATTAAATGAAAATAAATATATATAATAATATATATAATAAATAAAATAAAATAACACAGACAGAAAGCAAACTAAAGTATTACTATGCTGGTTAACTTTTTTTTATTTATTTATTTATTTATTTATTTTTTGCTTCAAACACTTCAAATACTTTTTTTCCTAAGGATCGATGCCACTAACCTGTCAAATCCTATTTTTCTCATCCTGTGCACTCTGACTCCCAGAAGATACGTAAAACCGGCCAATCAGATCAGAGATGTGTAATATGCATCAGGTAGTCCTTGACCATTTCATCTGAAGCTAAAGCTAGGGATTGGAAAGCTGTCTGAGTGGTGGAATAACCCCTACTTCAAAAGAAAGGTTTCATGAGCCGACGTCCATGGATATTAAAGTAACAGTAAGCCAGTTTCCCTCTGAGAGATTACAGTTAGCCAAGCACTGAACTCACCCTTGACCCACTAATACATGCAGGTGATAGAATATGAATCAGTGATCAGTGGGAGGTAAAAGAAAGACCACCTTAATTACATTTCAAAATGAAAAATGCATTACAAAATTGATCTGGACAAATCCCATCTTGTGGATGCTGGAATGGGATTATAAAGGGAAAGGAGGGGCCAGGAGCACTTTAGAGAGCCAATGAAGAATGAGCTTCTACAAAGATACGTGATGTTTGACTAAACCACAGCACCTCCAGAAGAGTCCATTAACACCTGACAGAAATGCTCACGGTGGACGAGTAGCACCTTAAAACAGTCTTTTACAGCAGGGCTTCACTTCAGGACCCAGACTGAACACCAGAAATCAGGTGGAGACTAATATGGTACCAGTTGCCACTTATAAAACATAAAAGTAACAAAAATGTCTTACTGCATAATGTTAATTAATACAAGGTGACAGAATTCCATCATCTTCTTTGAGGCTCCTTGAGTTGTTCCTAAATGCCACACATGTATTTTCTTACCCATGAGCCCCGTCATGGCGCCTCAACACTTTTATAACTGTGACAGACTTCACACGATGCTAAAACAGCAGATGCCACCAAGCCGCCTCTCACTAACGCCTGTCGGCACGTTAAACTCAGCAGCTGCTTTCTTTTATTTGACTGCTTCATTTGTCTAACAACCAGTCAGCCAAGTCTGTGCACAATCTGGCGCTTTGCCACTTTCCACCGCTATGAAATCAAGAAGCAGACATCCAAATCGCTATTAATATTCGGCGCTGTATAAAACCCTGTTTGAACAACAGTTCATAGTGACCACATTTGTCAAGCTCCAAAAAAGCATAATAAAAGTACTTAATACCAAGTTTTTTAAAAAGAGAAAGCTCGCAAAAAATCAATTACATTTATTATTAATATAATCATTATACTGTATATCAATATAAATCAATATAAAAAATTATGAAAATTCCTAATTGTATTTAATTTCATATTCATTTATTTTTAAATAATTTTCTGTTTATATATTGATTAATTACCATTTATTAACATATTTATTATCAATATAATATTAATGTATTTATATTATATAATCAATATATTAATTACATTATATTATATTATTATAATATATTATATAATTAATATAAAGCATCAATTATAAATTAATTTTTTATTAATTAAAATTTATTAATATATATGTTATGAATTATTATTATTATTATTATTATTATTATGTCTAGACTAGTCAGAAATCATTAGAATAACTGTGATTTCACACTACTGATGGCACTCATTTTTAACAGTATAAAAAACATTTATATATAGTTTTGTGAAAATTAATTAATCTCATATTATGTCAATTTAAAAGTAAATATGTTTTAGGTAATATTTTAATGTTTACTTAAGTACAATATCATTACAAAAGACAGCTATTTAAAGAAACCATTCATGTTGTCTTTACAGTATCATATATAATATTTTTCTTATACAATATCCTTGAACTTTAACTTCAAAATCTATAGATGCCTTTTTCATTTTAGAAGGGCTTTTGCAATGTGATCCCTGCATATAACTACAATTCAAAAGACATGTGATTCTGCCTAAAAATTAAGTCCTAACTTACTCCCAAATCAAATCAGTCATGCAACTCAAAAAATAATGACAGATTCTTCTATGAAATGTTGTTTTGAACTACTAAGATCGTCAGGAAGGCTGTTCTGTCAAGTTAAAACAAAATTCACCAGAAGCCATGTGCACAGCGTTCAGGAGCGTGTCATGAGCCTGCCAGAGAAATATGATGGAATATGAAACGATTCCACACGCACTCGGCAAACAGCGTCTGCGCTGCCATTTTTATCTGGTGGAATCCTTTGAATGACAGAGAATTAACATAAAATTTGCATAAACAAATGAGAGTAATGCAACGGCTGCGGAATTACTCTGGCAGACGGAAATGAGAAACGCATGCTCATAAACCATTCCCTTCCAGCCGAATTCGGATGCTTCAAGGACTGTTTTGAAACTACGCCATGCTTGTCGCAGAACAACACACTAATCAACATAGCGTGAGTAGTGGTCCAGGACATCTTAATAATCTCTGTCTATCTCTCTCTCTCACACACACACACACACACACTCATACACACATGGGTCAAAGCGTGCCAGAAATACAAACTCCACTCCGCAGTCATACCAAATCTCGTCTCTTGTCAACTCTTCCTCCTGGTCTTTTATGAAAGCCCCTTGCTCCTCTTTCCAGTCTTAAAATAGGAATATTTGGAGAAGGGCAGAGCGCATGGGTGGCGAAGAGGGAGAAGTGGCTTTTCATTTAGATTGACAGGGCAACGTTATCAGCACCGAGCACCTGCATGGGGGTCAGAGCCGAAAAAACAGAGCCCAACCAAAGCCGATCTCAGCAGTCACCGCTGCTGTAATTGGTTCCATTGACCCTCCTCTGATCGGAGCGCTGAGCGTCGTGGGAATCTCTGACAGGACGGGTCACGTGCTCCTCGAGCAGCTCAGATGGCACTAGTGCCACGCTTATCTACGCAGGTATCAGGATTAGCATGTAGAGAATGGAGGAAATCATTTTAGTTCATTTTTTTGCATCACTATATGACAGTTAAGTGAACACTGTGAACTTCTTAAAGTTGAGCAATTTCAACTTTTATATGAAATTCACTCTTTAAGTTGTAATATATGTTAAATAACGAAATGACCTGTGCAACCAAGTATACTTGGTTTTTAGGTTGAAATAGGTGGAATTTTTCACTGTATATACACACAATGTTATTAAACTGTAATGAATCATGTCAAATTCATAGTGTTCATGGACCACCCACAGTCTGTTGACTAACTCAAGTACACAAACACAAGCACATACTGGCACAAAGGGACAGCAAACACACAGGCCGCATGAATAAAAGATTTCCAGCTGTCTTCTGTAGCACTGAGCAGACATAGAGCCAGAAAAACACACATTTGTGCACATGATGAGCAGGTGCAGATAGTCAGTATGCTGCTTGGACACATAAGTGGAGAGAAGGCTCCCTGCAGAGGACGCCGGGAAGGTCTTCAGGTGCAGGCTATTAGAATACAGGCCAAAAGCAGACGGGATGCTGATATATCACAGTGGGAGAGCAGCGTGCTTGTCTTCTCTCACGCTGGCAAATGGCTGGCTGCGGCTCCTATCTGTGTTTTCTCTGAAACAGATCCAGGAGCATCTAGTGTGAACGTGTGCTTGTCTCGCTCCAGATCCGCCTTTGTTTCATCTTTGTCTCTTTGTATGGCTTTGATCTGCATTTGTCTTGGGTTTAAAGACATCTCGTCCTTCAGGGTGCCTACGAGAACCGACGTTGCTCTTCGTCTGCTGTTATGAGGATATCATTTTTAAACAGGATGATGAAATGTGATGTGATGTCAAAGAAATGTGTGGATTCTGACAGGTCACGTCTCAGGAGAAGATCAGATGTCTCATATTCAACAGATGACGGTGTAAGTGACAGCTAATGCTCAAAGTGACGTAAAAACACAATAAGTGGCCTTCTTGCTCCCCTGACGGCTTTGAAAAAAGCTTTATGTTGTCAATCGACAACAATCACAGGGAAAATTACATGTGACGTTTATCTAAGTAGATTATCAACTCTGACACTGAAAATATGTTGAAATGGAAGAGCTAATGAAATTCTGTAACTTTTTATTGCATTATTACCATTAAATTCATCCCCAGCTTTGTCAGCTTGTTCTCCTTAGTTTGGTGACTTTCTGCAAATTTCTTAATTATTTGCTCTTGTAAAGATTGGAAATTCTCTGTAACCTTTGGAAATCTCATAGATAAAATAATGCAATTATGCAATAAAATAATGCAATAAAAAGGTTACACATCTAATTTATCCACAGCTTTGTCAGCTTGTTGTCAGCTATTTCATCCACATTTTAGGATTGTTTTTTTTTTTTAATTCACTGGACAACATCAGATAAGATAAGATTTCTCTCAACATGGGGACAGGAAAGCTGCCAGTCAATATATGGAGAAAAAAGTAACTGGCATTACTTATTTGAAAAAGTAACTCCGATATTTTCTTGTAAATTAAAAGTAATGTGTTACTTTACAGGTTAAGCCTGAAATACACTACACGATTTCTGCCCCAGTTTACAGTTTGGCCAAGTCGACACTAACTGCCAGAAGTCAGAGTCAGTCTGCATATTTGAGTTGAAAGATTTTATAGAAAATCGCATAGTGTATGATGGTCACAGACTCCAAATTTTAGCTTTAGACTATGATCCATCAAGTCAGAGGAGATCAAACATGTTTGATATTTTGAGCTGATTTAAGAACACATATTGTTTGCATTTGTCATTTGTTTCCAAGCAACAAGGCCCACATTCCTGTGTGAGTTCATTTTGATCGGAACAACTTTAAAATCTGGTAGTGTATGTATGGGATCAGAATCCCGCCAAATGTATTGCAGTCATAGATTGAAAAATAATAAACATAAATAAAACATTTAAAAAACACATGTAAAATAATAACGCACAAAACTGAAAAACAAATGCAATTTTTTTTTAAAATAACAAACAACGCGGTCATGGATCGAAAAATAATAAGCGTGAATCAAAAATGTAAACACATTTAAAATTATATTGCACAAAACTGAAACATGAATTCAAAATTATCCAAATCGCAAAACAAATCAGGTTTCCTGCTCATATGTTATTTTTTTGTGTGGTTATGGTCTTTTCCCCTTTGCTCTGTTTCCACGTTCTGCGCTTGCGTTTCTAAATGTTGCGGTTAGAGTTTCATGTAAATCAGGGCGGGCTTCAGCGTCACCATTGGGCCACAAGTTCTAGTTTGACAGCTGATTTTGTTTGCGATTTGGAAAATTTTGAATTCATGTTTCAGTTTTGTGCAATATAATTTTAAATGTGTTTACATTTTTGATTCACGCTTATTATTTTTCGATCCATGACCGCGCTGTTTGTTATTTTAAAAAAAAAATTCATTTGTTTTTCAGTTTTGTGCATTATTATTTTACACATGTTTTTACATTTTTGATTTATGCTTATTATTTTTCGATATATGACTGCAATACATTTGGCGGGATTCTGATCCCATATGTATGATCCTCAATCGTTTAATGTATGATGGCCAGTTTTTCCTCTGTGAAGTCGGTAAGTGTATGATGCCCAGTTCCCCTTCAAAGAACTCCACACTGCGTCCCCTAGGGGATACTTTGGGGAATGCCATCAGCATGGCCGGTGTCTGAAACACTTGTGAAAACACTCGGGGAGTATAAGAGGATGCCTGTTATGCATGTCATCAACTTCTTTTGTCTTCAGGAGCAGTTGTTTGCATACATGTCGGAAATACTCTGCTACATGTTTCAGTTAGTGCATGCGTCCATTAGAGGACCTTACGACATGTATGATTCATGCGTTTTGTGAATGAATGAGGAGCGTGCACGTTCGGTTCTCGAGGGAATTGAATGAGCTCATTGCGCTAATTATTATTAAGCGTGAATGTGTGTGTTTGACTCATGAGACAGCAGGGTGCACTCATGGTGATGCATTCGTGGGGCTACTGAGAGCAGAGGTAAAGCTTGCCTTTTACTCGAGCTTGCAGACAGTGTTTGCATGCACACGTTCACCTCTCGAGGGAGTAGAACAGGCTCAATGCAATGCGTTCACAGCAGTTTCTGTTCTCACCTGATTCTTGAGGGAATCTTGTGTTTGAACGGAGCGTGTTTGGCTCTCGGGGGAGCTAAATGCACACTTTGTGATGCGATCACGCTGAGAAATGCCTTGTATGCTTGATTCTCTTTTGAGGAATGAGAATTGAGCGTCTACCACCCGTGGTTTGGGGACTGCAGAGGCAGCTAGGCAGACAGATCACAGGCATTCTAGGCAGGGCATGGAAGGAATCTGATGGGAAGTGCTTTCCCTTTCAGGAGTTCCTTTCTTTCTGTTCTCTCCCGAAGGATAGTAGACAGCCTTCACACGATCATGTCCGGCTCTCGAAGGAATAATAGTGATACTTGAACTATAGGCACGCTTAGCGCTCGAGGGAGTTGTTTGATGTCACAATAATCGGTTCCACCCAGGCTTCACTCTCTCTCTACACTCTGTGGTTCGGTTCCCATGGCCGCCATTGTGGTGAGGCGGGATCGAGCACGGGGGTTGTAGGCAGGGCATGGGAGGAATTGAACGTTTCCATTTTTGGCTCCTCTTGTTGTCTCTCCTAAAAGGATTGCTTTTTATGAAGATTGTAGCAAGATGATCCTCCCAAGTGATTTTGGGTTTTAAGAAGGGTAGAAGTGTTCCTTGCTCGCTTCTTAGCAGTTTCTCAGGTTGAACTGCCTCCACTGTATTTTCAGTGGACAACCTGTAACATTATCAAAGTTGAGAACTGTCTGAGGACAATTCCCTTTGACCAGCTGCCCGGGTGGAGCGAGATTTCCCTCACAAGAGTATGTGGCTATTGAAGCAGGGTTCCTTGCTCCTCTGTTCGGTCCAGATGTACAGGTTCCTTGGATTGAGCTCTCATAAACTCTCCCTATTCGGGAAATTACTTGTCAAAGATGTACCGGTTCAGGCTGGTTTCCTTTGATATGATCTCCCCCTGAGTCAAAAGCTTTTTCTACCTATAATATTTCTACCTAATATTTCTGGTAGCAGGGTTGGGCTGCCTCCCCACTTTCTAGGACAGTCACCCTGAGGTTCCTTTTATATGCTAGGCCGCCACAGTTGTGTTCCTAACTGGGCTGAATGGGATGTCCCTCCTTATAGTAGTATGGGTTGGGTTCCCCATTTCCCACAAGTTATTATAATGTTATGTATGTTTGCCACTATTTTTATTGCTCTTTTACCAGGAGGACAGGCATGCACCGGGGCATGACACTGTGGGTATTTTATTCCCCAAAGTGTTCTCTAGGGGATGCAGTGTGGAGTTCCCTTGAAGGGGAACGTCTCAGGTTATGCATGTTACCATAGGTCCCCGAGAGGGGACGAGACACTGCGTCCCCTTGCCATGCCTGAGACAATCAAATTAAGGGTCGGGTTCATAAAGAGTAAGTGATAAAAATATTCTTTCATTATCTAGGAGCTTGTTCCCTCTGAGTCTAAATGAAAATAAAAGAGTGCTTGATTAGCTAGCACGCCTTCGCTGTGACAGCTGTGACATGTTCAGTAGTCCAGCGGACGGAAGATAATGACTTTCTCCTGACAGTCAACTTGTAGCTCAGCTATAAGTTTGCTTCTCAAAGAGCTTCCTAAATAAGGTACATAAGTTCTATAAGATATAAGAAGTCTTCTGTATTGGCCGGATAACCGCTGCACATTTCTTCACTTCTTTTTCTCTCTCCCTCACAATGTGCAATATTCAGAATAATCAAGTTCATTATGTTTTCCACAATGTCTCAGAATGAACCATGATTGCTCTCAAGGTGACCTTCAATCATTTAGTGAGTCCAGAAATGTAAGTCAAAACACTAAACCAGCGGATTACAGGTCAATTCTGAGAAGGTCACAAACAACAGGGGAAAAAATATGCTAAATAAAATGCATCTAACATAATTGTGCATAACTATCATAACACCATTTAAACCATGCAAAATCAATAGGTATACGAATTTTTAAAAGTGAGGACAAAACAATTCCCTGATCTTTTATTGACATCAAAGGTTGAGTTAAAGAAAAGTTACAACAGAAACTATAATAAAAATGGGTTCACTAGAAGCAAGATTTGTAAATTATTGGTTACCATGAGCACAAAACCATCGGAATTGACATTTAAAGACTAAAAACTAATCAAACAAAAAATGCCATGAATCACATTTCTGCTCATATATAAAGTTGTTTTAAATCTGTCATTTTAATAGCTAATTCTGCATATCGCTCTATATTAGGCCTATGCAGTTCAAAGTAATATTAAAACATTTCAGCATGTGATTTTTAAGTACATTTTTATTTAAATTTGCTTTTGAAATAATTCTGAACCCAATTTGTAATCATTCTGCACCTTGAAGTCCTGAAGCAAAACTGGTTTTGACCCAGCTAGAACCGCTGCTCCAGGGTGCACCGAGATCAACAGGATACAATATTAAAGCCAACAAGCTTCTGGAATATCAAAATGCCATAATTTACCCAGTTTTTATGCAGAATGATAAATAGGCATGTTCTGCATTAATAAATGAAAGCTGTTCAGTTCAAAACATGGAGATCTGCACTATCATACATGTTTAAAGCAGAGTGATCTGTCTTTTGATCTTCAGATAAGCCACTATATATAGACAGCAATATCTTGAGTAAACTCTGGTCCTCACAGAAACGGACCCCACGACTCCAAAACCCCTGCTGCGGGTTCAGAAGTGTGCACTATTTATATACTACATAAACAAAGTATATTTCTGGAATTTCAGCCTCTTGAGAATATTGTGCTCTTGTAGGGCTGCAGGTCATTAATATTACACGGTACATTTACATGTGACCATATGTTTTAAAATTCTTGTAAAAAAAAAATATGAAACTCAAATTTTAAAGCCGTAAAACATAGTATGTATGTATGCATGTATTTATTTATTCATACAACTTTTTGACTGGATGTTGTCATGTTCTTGGTTGTTGCCAAAAATAAATAAATAATTACATACATACTTAAATAAATACATGTTATACATTACTATACGAAACAATAAATAAACAAAATCGTATTATATAATCTTAAAAAATAAAAAATATATTTATGTTTTGCATATATGAATGTCATAATGTAATATTTAATTTTAATTATATATTTATATTCTATATAAAAGTATTTTGTATATATCATATTTCTATAACACGATACAATTAATATTAATTGATATATTAATGTATAAGATTGATATATTATTAAAATATGTAATTATAAATATTATCATTTATTAAAAAACAACCTTGCTACGGGTTCTGTGCTAGACTAACTGAGACTTGTCATTGCACATTTATACTGTTGTTGTTCTCTTGTTGGTCTGATTGCTTCTATTGTTCTCATTTGTAAGTCGCTATGGATAAAAGCGTCTGCTAAATTATTAAATGTAATGTTAAATGTATTCATATTCTACTTTTTAAAATATTACTTACAAATCAGTAAACTTTGTATCAAAGTTTCAAAAGATGGTCAAAAAAGGAAAAAGACTAACTAATGACTAACTTCATCTCTTTATGACCATCCTGTTAATTTTCCTGCCATTATGCAAATAAGTTACATAGTAATTAAAGTTGAAGTGCCTGAGCAAGTAAATCATATTCATAAGTTAGAGCTGGAATAACTGCTATTATTTTTATCTATATATGTGCAATGAGAGGCAGTCCACCTGTCCACTCTGACTTCATGCCCTCCGGCAAGATCAAATCCAGGCAGAGCAATCAGAAGTGTTTCCGTCTGCCCATCTCTCCTCCTGCTCTCTTATTCATGCAAGTGAGGCAGGACTCGTACAGGAATACTAAAGCGCTGAGCTACGGGCGGACAAGGAAATGATGCTCAAATGAAACCTGAAGGACTGCTCAGAATGTCAAAAACTCTCTCTCACTCTCATTAAGCAGCTTCTGCTACTGTCCTGCTTTCTGAGGCTTGGCAGTATGAAGAGGTTTGGGAGTGATTCGAATGAACCGTTTGAATTCAGGGAAATGAATCAAACAGGGACGATCCCGCAGGAGGGATCGAGGGTTGAAGTGTCCTGCTCAAGGGCACAATGATCTACAATCTACTTATATTAGGGGAAATGTTGCATATTTTAACATAGTATTGAAAGTTAGATTTTTGTCCCTTTTTGCTTTTCATAGATCAGTGTACATGTTACATACAGCTGAAATAAGTTGCATACATAATAAAACAAGTCTCTAAAGTTTGTGAGTCTCATGGCATCGCGTCTAAACAAAATGTACTTGAAAAGTATCCAGACTCATATCTTAAAGTTGGCATCTGTTTCTCCTGCTTTGCTTTCAGATTTTGTCTGTGAAATAATATATAATTTCTTCAGTGTTGTCTGCAGAATGGACCTATGCGACAGAAATTAAATGAGCTGTCATTTTGTTGCAGAATAAACGTCAATGTGCCAGACTTTATGCAAAATAATCAAACATGTGGCTTGAGAGACAACGTCTGATTTATAGACTAAAGCTGCAGTTCTGATTGATTTTGTGACAAACATTACCAAGCAGGTGATAAAAAAAAAAAAAAAAAAAAAAAAAACTACATTCAGGGCTTCGCAAACAACATTGGGGCCCCAGAATCCCCAAATAGAGCAATCCATGTCACAATCATCAATAACGTGGTCACAACAAATCCATGAACCACATACTGAGATCTGCACAAGCAAAACTGAAAAGCACAGAGACAAGTAGTCTCTAGCTCAGATTTCATCCAATGTGGAGTGTAACCTCTTTACTCACTGTCTGCTGGTAACCGTCGTTCACACCGTAGACGCTGAGTTTAATAAGTGTCTCACTGTAGACGGGCCAATCAGGTGGGAAACTCACTCCAGTGAGGAACATGGGATCTCTCGTTCCCTGCAAAGAGGAAAAGAGACAGAGAGTCAACGGTTGAGGACGATAAATGAACCAGCACAGCTGTCTGCCAACATATCGCTGCTCATTCACTTATTCATGGCAGATGGGAATAAAAATGAGACTTCATGTTGAAGTCTGGAACAAAAAAAAAACAATTTAACACCAAAAAAATAAAATAAAAAAAAAAAAAACAAACAAAAATAAAATAAAATAAAATAAAATAAAATAAAATAAAATAAAATAAAATAAAATAAAATAAAATAGGTAACATAAACAACCATTTAAAGATTTTGTAATGTTTCTGAATGTCTCCTTTGCTCACCAAAGCTGCATTTATTTGATCAAAAATGTAGTAAAAAACAGTAATATTGTGAAATATTATTACAATTTCAAATAACTCTTCTATTTGAATATATTGTAAAATGTAATTTATTGCTGTGATTCAAAGCTGAATTTACAGCATCATTACTCCAGTCTTCAGTGCCACATAGAAATCATTCTAATAAGATGATTTACTGCTCAAGAAACATTTCTGATTATTATCAATGTTGAAAACAGTTGTGCTGCTTCATATTTTTTTGGAAACTGTTACTTTTTCCCCATGATTCTAGATTTATTTATTTATTAAGACATATTTTAACTACTACTATGTAAAAGGAATACTGCTGTAAAAAAAGCACCATATTTGTTTGAAGTGTTTGCAAACCAAATTTGATTGAACTTTTGTTCATATAGTAGTACTTTTAAATGAAAAAGTGCACAATACACTACTTTTGAATTCATTAATGAATTTTGTGCATAGAGAAACCATGCGATTATCGTGATTAAAAATTTGAATCATTGCCTAGCACTAATGTATACAGTATATATAGTCATTTGTTGGATGACTAGAGGACCATAGTGACCCATCCCTAAACCGCAACAGCTCAATTAAAAACACAACCACAGCAGTAGAGCGAGAGGTCGGGCACTTCAGATGAAACCCACACCACATCAAAAAGTGTTTGTTTATGAGAAGAAGCCAGTCTGCTTCCCACGGCCAAATCCTCACGCACTTATCATAGTTCACTGATCTCGGACTGGGAAACTTCCTGTCATGGCCATGTTTACACATTGGCATTTCCTCAGGTTCTCGCTGCTGTTCTGGGGCGTCTCTCTGGACCGAAGCCCCCTGAGACTCGGGGGCCGGACAGATAGTGAAGAGCGACTGCTGGCATGTAAACTCAATCACACACCTAGAAGTCCAGAGACTCGAGCAGCTCTCTTCTCTGAGGGTAAAAAGCAGCCTGGCTATTATTCAAGTCAGTTCTGGATCGATGCAGCCCAAGTCTATCTGCTTCACATCCGCTTATTGGAGTACATGCCGCTATCTCAGCTGAAGATCACACTGAGACTAAGTGCCTCCGGTTCTGCAAATGAACTGAGCAAATGTATCCGGTTAAAGGGATAATTCACCCCTAAGTGAATATTCTGTCATCATTCATTCAACCTTCTGCCGTTCCAAACCTGTACATTGAGGAATGCTCAAGATTTTTTAAAGAACCTTCGCTTTTATACGAGTTTACAATAACAACAGAATGTCCAAAAAGCAGCAGAAAAGCCCAAAACATTATTCTACACAACTCATTTGCTATATTTCTAATGCTCAAATGCCACACAACAACAATCATAAAACAACAGTCCCCATTATTTATTGAAAATTTTGCCCTCTGCTGCAGTTTTCTACATTTATTTTACATTCTGCATATTTGAAATGGTGCATCAACAACGTCAAACATGGTGCAACACATTTTAAACGATAAATGAACAAAATTTGAAATCTTCAGTAGACTATACATAAATAATGGGTTCATTTTAAAGTTGCTTTACTCATAAAAGCTACTGCAGAATGTGTGGAATATTATGGAAGCTCATTTCTGCAACATAAGAAAAAAATTAATGCTTTGTTAAATCCTAATTATGATGTAAAAAATCTAAATGATCAGATACTAAGTAAGAATGATGAGATGAAAAATTGAGATACTAAATCAGAATTATGAGATAAAAATTTAATTATGAGATACTAAGTCATAATTAGGGCAAAAAATTATTGTTAATGATAGTCATAATTTTGACGTGTATAATAAACATCTTTAATTTTAAATATTTTTAAAATTTTGATGTTTTTATCTCATAATTTCAACTTTATCTAATAATAATAATGCCTTTCAATTATTATTATTATTATTTATTTTTTGGTCATAATCAACATTTTTATTGCAGTTTCAACTGGTCATAATTATCACTTTTTATCTCATAATTTTCATAATTTCAACTTGATTTCACAATAATACCTCTAATTTAAACCCATATTAGGTTGTTAATCCATAATTATGACTATTTTATCTCAGTCTTAATTTTGACGTTTTAAACTCATATTTATACCTTTATCTCAACTTAAACTTGTCATAATTATGAAACTGCAATGGAAATTCATAATAATGACAAGTTTAAGTTGAAATTATGACATTAAAAGTCATAATTATGCCATAATGTTGATTTTTAGCTCATAATCACGACTTAACATGTCATAATTATGATTTACCAAAACAAACTTGTAGTTTTTTCTTAAGTGGTGAAAATGGTTTTCCGTAGAATATGGTGCACATTTTATGGTGTCATTTTTGAAGTTTAACAGACATACTGAAAGTGACCATGCACTGTCGGTTTAAGGTGTAAAGATGCACAATTACTATTTTTGTTCCAAGGAAGACAGAAAGACATACAAACTTTTTGGGCAGTGAACTATTCCTTTAATGCTAGCTATGCAAGAAACCGGCACATAGAGCCATTAGCCAAGCGGATTTCAGAGTCTTTTACAGGTTTGCATCATTCATCAGTTCAACAGGGTGAGATTGATTTTATAAAGTGCTTAATTAAAAGAATCAGCAGGATCTATAAGCTGAAAGGTTTTTACACTTTGTCCTGCATATGACTCCTAATCACCAAACAGCACAAAGAGGATCGCTCTAAAAATCCTGCTAAAGTTATGATCCATGCTAAGTCACTAAAAAGCATTACAACATCAAACTTACCTCGTCCTCCATGACTAAAATTTCAGTTAGAGCAGAGATAAAGCAAGTGACCAGCACAAATCTGAACCCATACAACCAAAACGTCAATATCACTGGTGGTAATAAATCAGCGGAGCGAGGCGGGGGAGCGCTGAAAACTCCCTGCTGCAGTGTGGGTAATGCTCAATCCTCAGGACTAATGGCCCCGTTTCAAAAAGCAGCATTTATTTAGTGTGTGTGGTGAATGCGGGGCGGAGGGAGTCATTTAGATATGTCCCAAAGTGGCCAATTTGTTCTGTAATGCGCTGTCACGCTGGACAAACTTAGACATATTTTTACACTAACCGGACGTTCGATAGGAATGCGATACAAAAACAAACTGAATAAATAGCAGGTCGCCATTATTTTGGCTAGAAATCAATGTGCACACAAATGCACATGCATCAATAATACACAACCAATAAAGATGTTTTATAAAGAGACAGGGGTGTGACGTCAAATCTTACTTATGACCCTCCTCTTGTGGCAAGACAGACATTTTTAGAGTGGGATTTTCCAGGCATTAAGAGGCTGAAAACACACAAACACACAGGCTGCGTTTTTCAAAATATTATCAGGGATGGAACTCAATAGTGTGATTGTTAAATCGTTATTCTCAGTATGAAGTCAATTTCTAGATGCCATACTAACTAAATTGCAAAAATCCAAAATCATTATCAACAAAAATATTAAACACTTACAAAAATAATAAAAATAACAAAAGCATCAAAAGCACAAGCACAGCATATTAGAATGATTTCTGAAGGATCATGTGACACTGAAGACTGAGTCATGATTCTTTAAATTCAGCTTTGATTAAAGGAATTAATTGAATTTCATAATATATTCAAATAGAAAACAGTTATTTGAAATTGCAATAATATTTAGCAATATTGAATGCAGTAAGTTATCATGGCACTTGAAATCAAATCCTGTGTTCACTAACTGTCACTAACTTCTCCACTCGACTATCACATCAGACAGCAGTGGTGGCCACCAGCATCAGCATGAAGCAGCTCAGCTGTGACGGAGCAAAACTTCCACTGGGAAACACAGGACTTTGCTAGGGCAAGTGGCTGCCTAACTGCCTGCAACATCTTCACAAATCCACACACACACACACACAAACACGTTTACATGAGATTACATGTGCATCAAGTCCAGAGACTGGGGAACAGCTGCAGTCTCATTTCAGACTACAGCACCTGTCTATATTAAACAACAAAAGTGGGCCAGCTCTCTCCTCACAGCGCACAGCCCACAGCTGCTGCTATTTCAGACAACTGCCATTCACAGCAATCCACAGCAGACGATTTCCACGCTCCACGGAATGTGGAAAGCAAATCTGGGAATCTCGCTTCATGGTTTCTCCCATTAGGGAAACCTCTGTGATTTCCACCAGCACTTCAGATGATCGCATGCGATTATGAACTGTGTTTGAGGGACACGTCTCATTGAAGCTGCTGATAAGTGCATGATTACATACAATTCATTTCAATTCATTTGTCAATTGCTTAGCAAATTATATTGCATACTGTTTATTCCGTAATCATTTGTTTATGAATGCAAACAAGATATCTAGACTTACAGAAATAGTTCATCCAAAAAGGAAAATTGTCTTTTTTTTTGTTAGCAACTTATTCAAGTCTTAAGATTTTTGATCATTTTGGTGAAGAAAAGACCATCGTTAGGTTTAATTAAAGTGACATCAATTTTTTTTTTTTTTATAAAACCATTTTTGTCCTTTTGGGACAATAATTGTGTAGGTTTGGGCACATAAACTCTCCATTCACGTTTCAAGAAAAAAAAAGTATATAAAACACAATTTTCAGAAACATAAAAAGATTTTTAGGTTTTAAAGTGTTTAAAAATATTTTGTAAAAAATGTATGAAAAGTATGGTTGTAATTACTTATGTTATTTATATATTCAATTGCAATAGGAATAAAACCCAATCAAACCTATTGGGACAGATGTAGTCACTACAAACTGTTAATATATGCAAAACAGCTTCATGAATATTCTGCAAAAACTCTCATTTTGTGTTTCATGAAAATAATAATGACAAAATAACGACAGTTCTGATTTTCAACTCAATTTTTCATATATATATAAACAAATTTGTGTCAAAGTATAAAAAAGTATGGTAATTCATAATTTAAAAATGTATACATTTAATTGCAGCAATAAAATATATATAAACATTTTATTATAATATTTAAAAAATACTTAAAAAAAAAACACTTGCACATATATAAATTAACACCTACCCAACATCTCAGCCTCCAACAACATGAGCTCAAGTCCATCTTTAGTCCAGAGTCTAGAGTGTTTTCACAAACAGGTCAAAAGTGGCACTATTCAGCAGCGTCCAGCATCCAGTTTGCTCGATTGCTAACACAGAAACTGACGCCAGTCATTGTACGATCTATACGGTGAGGTATAGATATGTCGCAGAACAACAAACACAAACACGCATGAAAGCTAAATATTACAGCAGTCTGGGTGAGCTTCAACAGGGCAAACCTCTTTCCTCCAGCAAATCTAATTTAGAGGGAAATAGACTTCTCTTTGTGCACTCATGTGGGGCAGAGAGTCCATGTGGAGGGAGAAAAAAAAGAGGCAGAGTGAGAGAGAGAGAAACAGAGAGATCAGTGTGCCACTGGAGGGTGTGTCTGGGTGTGAGATAGGAGCAAAGGGAACAGCCAGCTGTTGCCCTCAATAAAGAACTCAAGAGGACTGTCAGCAGATACATGCCAGCTTCCCACAATAAATAATATGTGTGTGCAAGACACAATCAGGCCCGCTTTACTGTGCAACTTTACAAAGAGCAAGATAGCATCGTAAAGGTGATTCTTCTTAAGTTTTTCTTTCTTTTATCCTAATGTAGACTATAAGTAAGTAAGTTCGTTCAACAGTGTAGTCACTGTGACTCCGTTACTGTGGTTGTTTAAGCCCGACTACACTGACACAGCAAAACAAACTCAACCAATGAAATAAGTTTGGGGTGTGGCTATCTATTTTTGTGACCAATAGCAAGGCAGAGAGCAGATTTTCGTTTTTTGCACTTCAGTCAGTTTTATAGATTTTACTTGGGTGAAATGCAATGGAATTTTAAGAACATTTTAGTTGATGAGAAGTGCGAAATTAAACAAAATATTTATATTTTTTCATATTGAATTAAACATGCATCAACATTTAACTAAAACAATGTGTAAAACGTTGTTGTACTACAAATGACCATTAAGAAAAAGCCATTAATTTTGCAATTCTGAATGACACGCTTCATCTTTACGTGCATTTTCACCCCACAGCTTTTTGATGTCATCAGTTTGATCCGTCTTTTTGATAAAGCGTTACTTTGATCTCAGTCTAGGTCATTTGGTTAAGTGTGACAGTTTTCAGAATTCTGATCTGTTTGGCAAATATATATATATATATATATATATATATATATATATATATATATAAATATGAAGAGTTCATTTCCAAAAAGCAATTAAGTTTTTAACAATTCTCAAAAATCATGTTTTTCATTTTGCATTCCAGTTAATCTCAATCAAATTGCAGTTGGGTTATTTTGATAAGGTAAAAAAATTACTAAAAATTACAGCTAACTAACACAATAAAACACAATAAAAACATTATTACATAATAAAAACTTGATTTTAAAAATGTCAAAAAGAGTTTTTGCAAATAAACTCATATATGTGTGTGTGTGTGTGTGTGTGTGTGTGTGTGTGTGTGTGTGTGTGTGTGTGTGTTTGTATTTTTAAAATCAATTTCATGCAAAAGTAAAGTAACTCTTAAGAAGTATAAGATTATTTTAAAAAATGTATAATACTCATTGCATCCATAATCATGCTGTCGTGCCTCCTTCTACACACCTGCACTGACGGGTTCAGCTTCCTTCCCATGAACTCTGACACCTTACATGCTGAAAGAAGAGAGAGACAATGTCAGAGTCCAGAAGAAAGATTAATGCTTGATACAGGACATGTGTAGGAAGAGGAAGTGGAGGGAATGAGAGAGAAAGCAGATGGATATAAAGATCCTCTATTTTGTGAAAGAATTACAGAAAACCATGCCAAAAGGAGGAGAAAACCTTTCAAATGTGAAGAGCGGTTTGTCGGTATGCACAGGAAGTATCTCAGGAGGAAACAGGAAGTCTGGCTGAGTCTCCTGAAAAGTGGCATGGAATGGCTGTGAGAAGTGTGTGCATTTTTTCCCATTACAGTTGAATTTCTGTCAGCAAATGCTTTAGCGAGGCTTTCACCCTCCCGTTCCAGGTTTCCTATAGCAGGAAGAGCTGCTCGGCTCTGGAGCTATTCTTGAAGAGGGATTTCTCTTTCTCTTCTGCCCTTCCTGCCTCCACAGTCTTCCTGTATAACAGCATCGCACCGCTCGGTGAATGCCTGCGGGATTAGGATCTGTATGACATTTATTAAAGCCATGAAAAACAAGTTTCAAAAAGTACAAACCAGGCCGAGTTTATAATCTAAAAGAGTTGTTCATGTTCTAACGAGAGAGTGATCTGCAGTGATTCAAGGTCAAAAACCAGGCCAAAACACGATAATAAAAAATGTATCAAAAGAACTGAGCAGGAATGTCAAGGCTTGATATTCCTGTCAAACACACCTGTAAGACTTTCAGTGCAGCTCAGGTTATTGACTGAAGCTACTGAAAAAAAGAAAGAAATGCTACTTACGAATGGGAATCGTAAAGAATATAATGATTTTGTTTTTCTAACGATTCCGCTAGAGATTCTTAGAACTTCTGAGAATGAAATAATTGGTGAGGGAAAAAAATAAATGCAACTCCATTACAAAAGATGACATTATTTTAATAAACAATTTTAAAACAATTATTTTTAAGATGCACCATATACAATTTTATAATCCACCTTCTAACTACACATGATCATATCAACAACCACTCAATGGCAGGTCTTAAAGAACATCACATATTAAGTTGTGCATAAGTATAATGAGACCAATTACCCAAACTAGACTGAGCTGGACATCAAATAGAAGAATCTGTGAACAAAAATGTATTGAATCGCTTAAGGAGGCCTTTATTAACCCCCGGAGCATGTGCAGCAATTTTTATGATGGATAATTATAATAATAAAATAGTTATATTTGATCATATATGGAGATTACAATACAATATTACAATATGACACTAAAACCGCCAGTAGGTGGCGCCAAGTCCCTTAATGAGTGATTCACTGAATCGTTCATTCAAGATATTTGTTTAAACAGCTGATTCATTTAGAAACAAATCAAGTGGTTTTCTTTATGAATAGATTGTTTAATCATTGACTCAAATGATTTGTTTAAAAACAGATTCATTCAGGAATGAAACACTGCAGTGTTGCTCAGAGATGCACACGTTGTGTTCCAGTTTCGTTAGAGAAACTAGATTTGTTGGTCAAACTGAAAAGAAAAAAAAATCATATTTTGAATCTAAAATGTAACGCACTAAATATTGTTGCATAAAAAATAATATCACATTTGCCAGGGAAACCACTTCACTCTGCCATTCCAAAAGCACCTCCTATTTGCAGAGAATCTATTTGCATATTCAAAAAGCCCATCTATAGTTTTTGTTCATATCAATGCGAAAGTCCATTCATATAACCGTTTTAAATTAATAGAATAATTTATACTTCTGACTCATCCCTTCTCTTAAAAAAATTGGTTTAAAAAACCAAAATATAAACTTAAAATCATATAACATATTAATATTATACCAAAACACATAACCCAACCCTAAACAAAGTCATTTTACAGTTTAATATGTTACCAAAGACATTGCCCTACCCTGCTCATACAGATCTTTAAAAAAAAACTTAAAAAGTCTTAAATCTCATTTGAAAAATCCTGCTGACAGATGTAGCTTTGTACACTGCCAGCTTCTTTTTGATCAGCATATTAGTATTCATGGCAGGGGACTCTCTCAACTTGTTAAATTTTACAGTTTGTCAATTGATATAAGATTTTGTAGGCTTTGCATACACATGTGCAACCACTGAAAGCCTGAAACCCCATAAACCACACCTCATATTTAAGGTGAATTAGTTTTTGTTGTTATAAAAAATTGCATTTAATAGTTTATGCTTCATGCATCAACTAGTCATCTTGACCAAACTATAAAAGTGTAATATATGTGCATGCCTCTGTAAGTTCATATAGTACTTGAGATTGTCAAGTATGATTTCATGAAAACATCTACACACAAGAACAGAGATACCTTATGATCCTACCAGCTATTTTTCTCATTTCAGCAGCAGCTGGCACGCTGGGCACAGAAGTAGACATGTGTGATCTGAAAGTCAGAGACAGGAGCACTGGATAACCTCGGAGGTAGACGTCAACAATGACGACATCAGTAAACTTTGTCGGCAGGTTGCAAGGTGGACGTTTTAACATCAAAGATCCTAGAGCCACAAGAGAAACGCTGAACATCATCTCTGCGATAGGAATTCATACCTGATATCCCTCGGGTGATATCAGCCACCATCCTTCTGCTAATCTTAACAAACATCTATGAAAACCACTATGAAAAGATCATATACTTATCAGCTGTTTACAAAAAAAAATAAAAATAAATAAAAATTGCCTCCGTCCTTCAGGGTGAAACAGCACATCTTTTACACACAGATTCATCAGATGCTGCCAGTCAAACAAGACCAAAAAAAACAACAGTCATGTTGACATTATGAGATGGTACAGATGATGCCGCCTTGTGATGATTTCAGTAAAATTAAAAACCTATTTTAGGATTTTATAGGGAAATTATTAAATTAAATAAATTAATAATAATAATTCCATAATAAAATATTATGAATATAATACATATAATAATTATAATATTAATAATAATATAAATACATTTAATAAATTTGATATTGCACACTTATGTTAATACTGCACAATTATGTTATACAATAAAAAATTTACACAAATAACAGAATAATTTAATAAATTATATAACTTAAATTAAATTTTAAATCAATAAATTAGATGATTATTTTTTATTATGTAAGTATATAATTAAATACTATTGTATTTTTACATTTGATAAAGAAATTTGTATAAATAAATGTATATATTTGTATAAATATATACAAGAAACAAACAAAAAAATATTGTTTAGTACAAGCAGTATGACTTATTAAATGTGGGGAATATATTTTATATTTAGAAAAATGGCATCAGGCTGGTTTGTGCCCCGGGGCCATACAAGACCATAATTCATTCTTGCTTTTCACAACCACATGACAAAATTCAGTTTTCTAGAGTTTGCTTCAAGTTGATGTAACTGGAAAAGCAATAATGTGTGGTTTGTGGCTTTTAGTCCACGTCTTCTAGTTCTGAGGTCAAAGCCATGCGAGCGAAATCATTCTTAAGCAGATTTACACATATAAAATGTAGTTTCTTTCTTTTAAATATCAATGCACTCAAGGGCATATGCAAATTTTCATCTAATCAAATGCTTTCTAGAATGAGAATACATAAGCAAACAGCCAATCACAATTCACTGTCAAAAATACAGGCGGGACGATCCTTTAACTTCTTGCTTCAACAGTAATAATCCTTGCGTTCCATTAGGAAGGGCTCATCCCTATGCCCTAATCCTCCGGAGTGAGAGCTTCGAAGGGTTGAAGGGTGTAGGGGACCAAGCAACTGTTTCTTGAAGTGCCCTTCTGCGTCATCATCACGTGCCCACACGGAGGCGCCGTTATCATGCAAAGAATGTGTCCATCAGTTGTACCCTTCAAAATCCTTCATTCCGAAGGGCCCTTTGAAGTGGCCAGTTTTGAGTACTTCGGTTTGGAACGACCCTTCAATATGGCGGCCATAATTGTTTTCACTCCAAAGTGCCTTCGAAGGGCGATATTTCCCATTTGGAATGCACCGTATGTCAACACACCAAATGGTTTCATGAGGCCTTTAAGATATATAACAAAAGCAAAACTTTATTTAAAAGCACCTAGACTTGGCGCTCTGTTCTTTAAGCCACTCCATCAGTACTTTCGCACCTGCGCGACTGCCATGCCATCGCAAATACACAGAATGTGATCTTCAATTTGCATAAGAATCCAGAGCTCTGAATAATATTAATCATGTCTGCCAATCCTCAGCGCTGCAATTATGCCATGCTGTTTATTTAGTGTGACTGGAATCCATCAAGTCATTAGCATAGCAGACGAGCGCGCTCTGTAATTAGTTTATGACAATGAGACGCCACAAACCTCGAAACAGATCAATTTGAGTAATGTGTAATGTCATTAAGAGGAAAACACTGGTTGCTACGAGAAACCCATATGCTTTTTAAAACAAGGCCTATTCATCATGGTAATTTTGTCATTGTTTTACTTAAGGTGACACTATTTGCATCTGGCACCTGTTTGACGATTAGCTCAAGAGCGTTAATTTAAAGAGGAACTCAGGCTTAATGAGGAAAACTGATGAGGTTTCTGTTGCTAGTTACATCACTGGGATCATCAATAATATAATGCACGTGTCAATTTGTACAAAATTAGATGGACTCGCTGGTCAAAAGTGTGACGTCTAATGCTCCAAACCAAGTTTTAAGAAACAAAGCATGCCCATATGGAGGGAATATTTAGTGGTCATCTCATTAAAAAGTTGGCGGTAAGTAAAAAGCCTTTTGCCAAGACCTCTGGGCTGGTGTGTGCATCTATTCAGACTCGGAAATGAAACAGATGAGCTTGTTAGCACAGATGAAAACACCCACTAATGAAGACTGGTCCAGTCCAAAGGCAAACATTACACGCACAAACCAGAAAAGCTTGCAGAACATGGTGGAATTGAGTCGTCTATGTCAGATCTCTACTAGTTTTGCTTCACGACCAAGATTTTAGACCAAGACCAAGAAATGACCCAACACTAGGGCTGGGTATTTGCAAATATTTCACTAATCGATTCAATTACGATTCAGTTTGATATAGATTAGTTTGGATATGTATCAGGTACAGTTCATGTAAATTTCTCCTAAGGAAAACAATCTCTGTACAGAACCTATACAGGAAATCAGTAAGTACTATAATATAATCAGGTTTCTTAACCTGTTAGAATAAGTCTGTCATGAAATCAAATAGCCACCGTTTAAATGCTTATATTTTAGTAATGAATTGGAATAGAAACATACAATGGGCGAAATATTTATTTGATCCCCTGCTGATTTTGGTGATGATTTAGGGGCTCCGGCGACTGCCCAATACCAACATGAAATACGCTCAGGACAGTTGATGGGCCACTGCTGCGCATCGTCACGAAAGCTTATGATTTGTACCTGTTTTTAAGCTTTGCCAATTAGCCAATTAGTTAGCATTGTCTTATTTTCTATCAAAATGCAATAGTTTTATTGGACGTACAACCTTTGACTTCAACACCACCCTTTTAAAAGACTTTGAAAACACCAGTGCTGTTAAATCAAGTGGTGCACAGAGGCACTGACCTTGCTTAAATGTTAATTATGAGAAAATTACTATGTCGGAGACGAGGGAATCTTTATGAACAGCTTTCTGAACTCTGTCTTTAATCAGGTGTTCCCGCTGCCGCAAGAGGCACATCTGCGCTTTAAAATCCAGTTTGGGGGTTTTCAGCTTGAAGGAGTTTTACGGTCTCGTAATTGCACCGCTTTGATTGCAAATAGGCCTAGGTGTAAAATTATATGTTTACCTTAATTGCTTGTTAACTGTCAAGCCCCCCTGATAAAAAACTCAGTGCAAACAATTCTCAAAGTTCAGGGAGATGTGATGTCTGGATTATTCTGTCCTTTACGAGCGTTTCTGGGGTAAAATCTCAAGCAAATGCTGCAACATCGACAGTCTTTTATGTACATCTTCAGATTTTGGAGAAGAAATGTGTGCAGCTTATCAGCTGTTGGACTAGCATTTCACACATCAAATAGTACCATCAAAGACACATCTTTGTGCCTTCTCCATTTAAATGGCACATATTAATGCATTGAGGAGCTAAAATTGGCTAAATGTGTCTTGATAATACAGTGTGTATCCAGCTTAACTTATTAAGACAACTTATAATAGGAGTAAGTGCAGTACAAATGACTTAGTCCACAAATCTGAGACCAGAGCTGAAAATGCATCTGTTTTTTATAACATGTATTTATATCTGTTTTTATAAGTATGTCAATAAGGTCTCTAAATCTTCACGTCTTGTATTAGCAACAGATCAAAGTTTGAAAATACAACTTCCAACTGATCTCCATTAATTTTTAATTATTTTTCAGCTTGAAAAGCTCTGCTTCCAACCACTAGAATATAGAATAACTTTTACGGCATCTTCTGATCACACCACAAAAAAGTCATTATCTTCCACAGTATTTTTCAGTTGTTTTCCAATACAAATGTCTAAAGATTCTGAAATCAAGATGCATTTACTTGAGAAGCAAAACTACATAAAATAAGAAGTCTTGTGAGAAACTGATCAATAAGAGATTAGTTTATGATTTAAACAAAACAAATATTTGCCAATGGGCTCAGAAAAAAATCTACCTAATTCAAAGGGAAAACAAGTTTTCACACCCCACTGACTGATGTTTGTTCTTGTTTTAGACATATATTTTGTTCGATTTCTCAGGAAACAAGACTTTGTATGTTCAGTTTGCATCCCAAGTAAATGTAATTTAAGGATGTTTAGATATATGTATTGTAAAACAAAGCAAAAACACAGAGAAAGATATTTAGTTTTATTTATTTATTTACTTATTTTGTGCATGCAACATTTAATGACTACCTGTATGAATTTAAGACTTTCTGCTCTGATTTTAGACCTTTTTGCATTAATTTGTGAAAGGAACCCTGTAAAATGAGAACTCTAAGGGGTACATATGATCAGCACAAGTTTGCATATAAATATTGCTTATTACTATTTATTTTTTTATTTTTTGTTCAAATTCCTAGAGCTTTGGAATGGATGGAAGATTTTCAATGTGCTCTTAAGACTTTTAAAACCTGAACCCAAACAGAATTTCTCTTGTGACAAATTGACAGTGTTTTATTTGAGAGAGCAGCTGTAGCAAACAGGAAATCCTTCCTGCCTGTTACTTAGCAACAAGTCCAATTCTAAGATTCTCCACCTACTGAATATTGACAGTGCAAATGAGTGTTTGGGGATGAGGAAGATGAGATTGGCCCTTGCGTAATTATTAGTAAATTCTGAGTAATTTACATGTAAAACCGACCTTCCCGAAAACTCTCCTCCGGATTCACAAACTCTTCGTAAACGTCAGATTTTTATAGTTAAACATGTGTGTTAATGAATTCCAATCATTCCTAAATAGGGCGCTCGTGAACGCTTATCACAATTAGCATAATCCCGCCTATGAATTACAGCTACGCAAATTGCGTGTCCAGGAACGCAGTGGAATACACTGGTCTACTTTCTCAGGTTTGGCTCCAGTATATTGCATAAATGCAAATAGACTAGGCCATACGCCTAACAATAAATATTCAATAACGTGTGACCATCAAAGAATTTTTAGCCAGCTGAAAAAATGTCAGCCGCTCTTCTTAAAACAACCATCTGGTGGCGCTGGAGAACGCTTTGGTGGCACAGTGTTTTTTTACGCTTTAGTTGCTATGGTATGGAATATTAACAGCGGCAACATATTAGCGTACTAGTATCTAATTTTTAAGAATTTTAACAAATATAATAAAGCAGTAACCAGTAATATTGACTTCTCCGTTGTTGTAGGCAGTCGTTGTATAAGTAGGATGTTCAGGTATTTGTCCCGCCCCTCCTCTATTTACGGCTGAGTAAATAGTGACAGTGACGAGCGCTGCCTTTTACAATTATCAACTCAAAATTAAAAAATTACTTAGAAAATAAAAAATGTAAATAAATTAAAAAAGAGGAAATTATTATGGCAGTGCATCAAAATTCAGTGTCAACAGTTTGCCAAAAAGAACACAGAATGTTTTATGCACCATTTACACGAGGTAGGGAGCAGGTTTACATTTCTTTCGTATCAGCTAACATTTAGATAATACGAACATTTTTATGAATTCGGAAGTTTATGTCAGAGCGGCTTTATGCAAAATTTACACAAAAATTTGTTCTGCTCCTGTTTCATGAATGAGGCCCATTGTGTGCCAGTGACCCCCCCCCACCAAACCCAGCGCTTCACCGCAATAGAAACCTGTTAAAAGATTAAATATTCAGATATTGCCATTTTTCACTTGACTGCCTGCTCGAAGCATACATACATGAATTTATTAATTACTACAATAATAAATGTAATCTATTTAAAGGGTCATATTCATAATTCGCAGTGAGAGAGATACTTACACTGCTGAAAGTAATGTTCAAAAATAATTATATTGTTATTTAATTGTATTATTATTTATATTATAATTCAGTATATAATACATTTAGTATTTAATAATTAATTATTAAAAGTAAATTATAAGTTATTATTATAATGTTGATATTTGGGTTATTATAAATTATATTAAATATATAATATTTTTAGTATTTAAATTATTTAAATATATATTATAATCATTTATTAAGAAATGCTTTAAATAATAATAATAATAAGACAAATAAATTGTCAAGTGTTTTCTTGTCTATTTCTAAGTGCAATCATAATAAAAAATGCTGTATATTTAATTTAATTATTTAATGTAGTTTCATATATGAGTATGACTACGAAGAGAGGTAAGTGTGACAGTCTGAGTTTTTTTTTTTTTTTTTTAGCAAATCTTCTTTTGAAGAAAGTAACTTGCAAATTCTATGTCATATCTGATTTAATGCTTTTGATCTGAATAAAAAAAAAAAGACCCCCTAGCGGGAATCGTCCCATAATCAGGAATAGTGCCGTGACTGAGGGCAGATGACAGGGAAAATCAGATCACTGAAATAGACTATCACCGAATCAAATTTGGGAGAAGTTTGAGAGTTTACTACTAAACGACAGAGAACCTTTGCGGATCTGAATGCAATTGATCAGCTCCTGCTACAGTCGGCTTGGGACAGACGCTACAACAGACTGTGATGCTTTCAGAGATGGAGATATGAGTGAAGTTTTGCAAAGGATCTTTAGTTCATTTTACTTACATGTAGCGATGATGGCTGCTAAATTGCATCAATTTGCAGCAGGAGTCTTTATGATGTAATGTGTTACTGATGGAAATGCTGCTCGTCTGATGGATGTTGAACACTCTTGATTCACAGGTAAAAAGGGTGGTTTCTAAGAAGGCCTGAGTTCAATCTCCAGCTGCCTAGAAAATGAGAAAATGAGTCAGAAAAAAATTAAATAAATAAAGTGCTATAAAGTAAGATGGGTGAGATAAATTCACATTGTGACATACAAAGTCATAATTACATGAACATATCTTCATTGTGAGAAATAGTGACTTTTTACTCTGAAGCAGAAACGATACAAAAGTCTTGGTTCGTGTCCGTCAAGTTCTGAATATAAAGACAAAATAATCAAATAAAATAAAGTATATTTAATTTGTAAAATATGTCATTTACTGGATTATAAAAAAATGGCATTACCACATTAATTAATATAAAAACATTAAAAAAATCAATTTATGTATTTCAGGAGTTCAAAACTTTGGTGTCAGATTATTTTTTTTTTTTTTATTTTGGTAAAGTAATACTTTTATTTATCATTAAATTGATCAAAAGTGATCATGTGACACTGAAGACTGGAGTAATGATGCTGAAAATTCAGCTTTGATTACATTAATAAATTACATTTTACAATATATTCAAACAGAAAACAGTTATTTTAAATTGTAATAATATTTCACAATATTACTGTTTGTGTGTGTGTGTGTGTGTGTGTGTGTGTGTGTGTGTGTGTGTGTGTGTGTGTGTGTGTGTGTGTGTGTGTGTGTGTGTGTGTATTTATTATAAAAAATTATAAAAAAAATTATTATAAAAAAAATGCAGCCTTAGTGAGTGAGGTACTTATTTCAAAAACATGAAAACCCTTTTTTTATCTTACATTTTTATGGGAGAGTACAGGCAATAACAAATTATTTAATAAAGAAACATTATTATTTTATTATTATATATATATTATATATATATATATATATATATATAGATATATATATATATATATATATATATATATATAAATTTAAACTACTCTTTGCTATACAATTACTCATCATGATATAACATTCTGGTTGCACCACCCAGCCCTAAACTACATATATTAAACGTAACAGCACACAGAGTTATTATTCAGTTAACATCTGACCTCACTAGCATCTGAATCATTGGTAGCTCACAGAGCCTTTATTACTATTATGTTACCTCTCTTTGTCAATCTCTGTCCTTCCAGAGAGTGGCTGAAAGGCACCAAACACCTCAGAAAGCCAATGTAATTACTGCTGCTGGAGGTGTACAAGCAGAGTTCCATCTCTGTGAAGGCTTCTATGAATCCGGGTAATTAAAGTGCCCCTGCTGTTTTTATTCAATCAACGAGATGCCATTCCGACTTTCACAGGCAGCGATCAGAGTGGAAGGAGAGTTAGCCTTCACTTGTAAATGCTGATGTGAAACACCGTGGATGTAATTGGATGATGCTTGCAAATGGTGTGTGGTGATGACCATAATACTGACCTATGGATTCATTGCAGGCAGGCTCATTTAAAAGAGCCAAAGATGCATGAAGATGTGATTCCAGCAGAGACACTCATCTAAGACACTAATCAAATTTCTTGATGGATTCCTAGCAAATAAATAAATAAATAATCTCTTATTTGCTAAGCTCATAATCACACATATTTGCTGCAAATTGCATTGCTGTGTGGTGTGTGTGTTCTGTCAGGGACATAAACTGGGGCCTAAAAGTGTTTCTCCCCTTCCTGCTCTGATTAAAGGAATAGTTATTCATATATACATTACAGTTTTGTCATATTTATGTTGCTTCAAACAGTTTAGCTTTTTCTCAACAATGATAACAGTAATAATTAATGTCTCCTTAGCATCAAATCAGCATATTAGAATTATTTCTGAACTGACTGGAGTCTGGAGTAATGATGCTGAAAATTCAGCTTTGCATCACAATAATAAATTAAATTTTAATATATATTCAAATAGAAAAAAAAAACAGTTATTTTAAATAATAAAAATGTTTCATTTATAACTGTTTTCTGATTTGGTGAGCAGAGACTTCTTCCAAAAAAAATAAAAATAATAAAAATAGGCAGAATGTCCAAATTGCTCTTTTCTATAAAATCAAGGTGGAAATATTCCATCCATCATATAACATTAAATTATTCCAGTACTGAAAGTAATAACTTGTTGATTCAGTAACCTCTCTCACAGGTTTAGTGAGTTCATTCACTGAAGGATTCAACTAATTCAAATCATTAAAGGGATAGTTCACTCAAAAATGAAAATTATGTAATCATTTACTCACTCTCAAGCTATTCCATAGCTTTATGAGTTTCTTTCTTAAGATATTTTGAAGAATATGGGTAACCAAACAGTTGAAGGTCTCCATTGACTTCCATAGTATGAATAATATGGAAGTCAATGGGGACCACATGATGGCAGAATTTTCATTTTGGGGTTAACTATTTTTTTTCTTTCTTCTTTTTTAATTCACAATATTTTGAATGATTCATTAAAATACCTTGTTCCATAAAAGTCATTTGTTCATGAATCAGAATACAGTGGTTGCACTGTACTGTATATTTTTGATTCACTACAAAGAATCGGTTCATAAGAATCATTTGCACATGAATCAGACTACATTGATCACACTTGCAGCCCACAAGGGGCAAATCTCTAGAAAGACATGGTTTCTTGCCATTATTTCATGCCATATGGCTGACTGAATTTGAAAAACATGAGATTTGAAAGAATAAATCACCTCTATGGAAACCAGAAGCTCAGTTCAATCTCCTTTTGTGTTTCTTGTGAAAATTATGCAGGTTTGGAATAACATGGGTGTGAATAATGATAAAATACTAATTTTTCTATTTCTTTAATTGTGTATGTTGCTTTTTTGTTGACAGGAGAGGTCACATCTAACAGAAACTGAAGAAATACTGAGGAAGAAGTGCATAAAAAGATATGAAAACGCTGCATCCTCTGAGAAGGGACTGATGGAATATGAGAGCTCAGATCTGTCAGGCTTTGAAGTAACAAGCAGTTTTGAATGTGAAGTCAGAGACATCTGTACAGTACAAGCCATGAGTGGAGATGAATTTCCAGCTATGGCATCATCACCTAACTAAGGCGGAGGACTAACCTTAACCCTTCCTACAGACACCAGGAAAATAAGGACTGAGACTTACCCGAGCAAGGCTCTGTGTGGAGCTTTTCCAATATGAAAGACTCCTGTGTGCAAAAGAAGCGATGGAGGGAGAGAAGAAGAGAAATGCAAGACAAACCATCCTCCTTCTTGTCAATGTTGAACATCTACAGGAAGTATGTTCATAACTGGAGGTCTTACATAATAAATGTCTCAGACCTGGTACATTTCAGTTTGGTGACATAGCTATAACTTTTATAAATCACTGCTCTCCTGTAATGCTAAACAGCCAAAATTCGCTGCATTAGCGAGAACTCTGGCCTATGCATAACAGCATATGCACGCTGACACGCGCACAAAAAATTATTACAAATATCACACCCCCCCGGGGACAAGCTCCAGCCAACTGCACTCCGCTGCCGATGATGAAGTTCTCATTATGCTCGCAACTCAATTGAATGACCTCAGCAGGTCCTGGCTGATTAACAAGTACCCATGAGAGGCCGGAAAGCAATACTGAGGTATTTATTACCCGCATTCATGAGTTCAAAACACACATGGTGAACTCATATGGATTGTTATGCGCACTGAACTAATCTAGCCAGACAGGCGCTTCATTCAGGGCTGGATACACCAACACTGCCTCTGCTGTTTATCAGGGCAGGCACACGTTAATGTATGCAGATGTTCAAGGTTTGCCATTCGGCCACTTTGGGCAATGCATTATGTTGATCTCATTCTGTATGACTGGACTTTCTCATAAAGACACAGATTGACGGGTGCATGTACAGCTAGACTAATTTCTATTCTGAAAGCCATCAACCAGAACGGGAAACTGAAGATTGCATCAAATCATGTATTCTTGCTGAAAAGTCATGGCTCCAATCTGACTCTTGATTGTCCTTATCAGATGCTTATCCTCTTTCATGAATAGATATTACATTTCTTGGGCGAGACCAAAAGGGGATCTTTTGCAATTCCTTTTCATATTCACTTTCTTCTACAAGGCCCATTTACTTATAAATGACTGTGAAAAAGGGATCAAGGGAACTCTTGGCGCTCGTTCAGCGCATTTGTATTCCGCGATGGAAACGCTACTTCTGCATGATGTGACTCTATCAAAACACTTCACAGGTAGACCGGTGGCCTATTGCCTCGACGAGCTGTTAACGAGGGCAAAGTGTATGTGCCGCTGCTTGCGGGACTTGGAGCGAATCCGATAAATGTCAGTCATCCTTTAATTCAACATACCTGGAGAAAGCCATCCGTTAGCATTATCGTTCATCTCAATGGCTGCTGGTAGGCTGGAGCATGAGCCTCCGGGTATACGTAACCGGCATGATGCCATCTTTGCTCATTTTTGAGCTAATCACCTGAGCCATGACTGTCATGGGACCAATTACTCTGAAAGAAAAAGGGTATCATGACGATGCTGATCGGCTTCTGGCACTTCAAGAACACACAGTCCCAAACCTTTCGCTATAGTAAATATCCTCAACTGAGATGTAAAGGAAAAAAGTCCATTTCAAACATAAAATATTATAGGCAAAACATCCACTGAACCACAAAAAAAAAAAAAAAATATCTGTCATTCAGTTTTTCCACTTTTCATTATTAAACAAAACAGTGAAAACAAAAAGAACTTGTATGTATGTATGTATGTATGTATGTATGTATATATATATATATATATATATATATATATATATATATATATATATATATATATATATTATTATTATTATTATTATTATTATTATATAAATTATTTATATATATATATATATATATATATATATATATATATATATAATGAAATGATTTATATATATAAATAATTTCTTAGTGACAAAGACAAAAGAAAAGTGCAAAGAAAAGGTTTTTTTTTTAAACAAAAACTTCTTCCAATTACTTGTATTTTTTCTGAAGTCGCTATTTACTTAGTTCTTATTTATTTATTTATTTAGCATTTGCTAAATAAATATAAATTATATTTTGTAAATGTTTATTATTATTATTATTATTATTATTATTATTATTATTATTTTAAGTGGCATCAATTGCCAAAAGTTTTTGCTAAGTTTTTTTTTTTTTTCTAAAAAAACAAAAACAAAAAGTTTCTACAACTATATAAAGTGCCACAACTGTTTTCAACATTGATAATAATAATCAATGTTTCCTCATCATAAAAACAAAACATTAAAATCTGAGGAATACAATCAATTTAAACTGAAGACTGGAGTAATGATGCTGAAAATTAAGCTTTGCATCAGAGGAATAAATTACATTTTACAATATATTAAAACAGAAAAAAAACTATTTTAAATAACAAAAATATTTCACAATATTGGTGTTTTTACTGTTTTTATTATTATTACTATTAAATAAATGCAGTCTTGTGAGCATAAGAGACTTTAATATATATATACACATATATTTATATTTATATTATATATATATATATTTAAAACTCTCACCAACCCCAAATTTCTGAACAGTGATGTACATATAAACAGAGATATAAAGAAACTCAAATGCTTGTTCACCAGCAAGACCAGCACAAACCATCCTAGACCAGTATGGAAATTCCCGCAGGATTCAGGCTGGGAGTGAATGTGTTCTGCTGTTGATCTGGCTGTTTGTTTAAATCATATTGCCTTTTGCATCATTAGAGAGAGTTTTTTATGTCAGCGAGTGTGAATGTGCTTATGCCTGCACCTCAAATCTCTCTCTTTGGAAATATAAACAAATCCTCCACCTCGCACAGTTGTCAACTCATCTCCTCCGTTTGCTCTGTAATTACCAGTTCAAAGTGCTGCATCTGCAGAAATCACACCAATGCGAGCTGCATGAACGTGATTATTGTTACCTGTCCAGCGGCATCTTCTCTGGACTGTAAAACTGTGAGGGGATCATTAGTCATATTTTGACTTTTGTTTATCAGACATTTTTATTTTTATTTTTTTATTTTTTCCAGTGCCTTTTCCCTGAAGGATACATAAAATAACTTAGAATTTGGCCAGAATGAGGGATCTTAGAAATCAACATAATTATGGATAATCATGGAGGATCTGTACCTGTGAACATGAAGGTATTTTTAAATGACTCACTTAGGATTCAGAAACGTCGAGGCGCCAATCACATGAAAGTACAGCATGTGTCTCCTGTAAAGAAACAAGAATGAGTCACTCTGCCGAAGCAGCACCAGACAGGATCTGCTGACCTTTTTTCTTCATTTCTGTGCTAGTTTTCAGGGAAAAATCTGCAGGTTTTTATGCAATTCCATTTGAACTGTGTCAAAGTTGGGGAGAGGCTAACTAAATTATTAGTTATTTTACCATAATGCTACAAAGCCGTTTTAAATGAGACACTAATAACACTTACCTTCACAGCTGAGCGAGCCGAGGCACTAATCAAAAGGTGCTTTTCTAAAACATCCCCTCTGTCAAATTTAGCACTGGAACGTCTGATTCATTTAGAAATGAATTGGTTTGTTCAGGTGGTTCATGTAAATGAACCAATTCAAAAAGACACGATTCACTGATGCGTGTCTCTGTGGCATTTTGCCTCACTTTCATAGCGATATATTCAGTATATTCATATGCTGCTGTTCATCAGTTTTTTTCAGCTTAGCTTTATATTTATGTTTTTTTGTTGTATTTGGAGTATATTTTTACAGTCAGGTTTAATGCTGTCATCCTAATTGTGAATAATTACTTAGAGTAATGCTCAATATATATATTAAACACTGTATAAACACACACCGCTCTGATCAAACATTTTATTCCCTGCGATTATACTGTGCTTTTTCTTCAATACCCTGGAAGGTTTTCTGGTACAATACATTTAAACGTATTAATGATGTTGCCAGCTGTGTCCCCAAGAACTCGTGTCTTGGAAATGTTCTTATAAGCCGTAGCCTTTCTGATGGAATTAAAAAACTACTTCTCTCTAGCTTTTGTGAAAGCTCTTTTGACTTGGCCATAATTACTCAACTTTAGCACATGTATGGACTAAACTTTTGTATGTGCCTAAGCTAATGAAGTGCTGTCATAGTGTTTCCAAAGGTTTAATGTTGTTTTAACACAATATTTTACCTTGCTTTACTAGTAAGTGATTTAAAACAGCAATGTTGAATAGGGGTTGAATAATTATGACATACTAAAAATATAACTTGACATTATCACATTTAATATGCCACTAAACTGTCTGGATCTTACATTTGTAAATATTAAAACTTACTTGGGGGAAGTGGGGGGGGGGTGAATAATTTTGATTGCAATATATGCGTAGTATTGGGTGTATTTATATATATGTGTGTGTGTGTCTGTACATATGTATAAATTATGGGCATCCCAGCTCTTAAAAAATTAGAAATGTGAGGATCACCTGCTTACGGCAGGCTGCGTATCAACTCATTATCGGCCGCTGGCATATAAGATTCCTGGATATCCAGACTCTGAGTTTTATTCCCAATGGAGTGCTGAAGTGAAAGTCCAGCCTGAAGTCCAGAGACAGGGCACCTGTTGTTCAGGGCCGAGTGAGTAGGGCATACAAAAGACAGTTTGATGATCAGGTAAGCTTACATGTGCATAAGCATGTGTGGATGTCAACTGGACGTCAAGTTTTTGAAATCAGTTTGATTAGCATTTTTGACCTGATTTTTGACCTCACTCTTTGATGTCAATTTGAAGTCTTTTCATGGCAATTTGAAGTCTTTTCATCATCAAGGTGCCCGCTGGGGAGCTTCTGTACACTGCACGACTCCAGACATCAGTCTGTGCCAGGACAGAGGAAGTCTTGGACGGAGATGCCAGAAACAGCACCAGATCCCAGACGTTCAGAGCTTCAGCAAATTCACAGAGCCGACTGTTTTCCTCTTTCCTCTCGCTGAAGAAAAGCAATTAGTCAAAGCCTGAGAGCAATCTCACGCTCAGCAGGTGAGCGGCACACACAAAAACATATCTGGAAAGAGAGAGAAACGCTGCCTTCAAGTCATGTAGGAATGATCGCATTTACGAGATGAGCGCACATGAGCGCCGCCACAATATTGTAACACCAGTGGGAAACAGGATTTTCAGAACTAATGAAACATAGTGGAAGCAAATTACTGTTGGTGCTTTTATTTACAATATTCCTTTCCCAGCTGAATCATGTACGTTGAGAGATGATGAGATGAATAGGAATGTTAACGGATTGCTTAAACACTAATGCAGTGGGAGTTTACATCTCACAATTCTGTCTTTTTTTCTCAGAATTGCATAATATTATCTCACAATTGTGAGAAAAAAGACAGAATTGCAAGATATAAATTAGTAATTCTAGTTTTTCCTCACAATTTTGAGTTTATATCTTGCAATTCTGTCTTATTTTCTTAGAATTGTGATATATAAACTTGCAACTGCGAGTTTTAAAGTCCATTCAGAGGGAAAAAAAAAAAAATAAATTTCTTACAACTGTGAGATATAAACTCGCAATTCTGAGAAAAAAAAAAAATCTGAATTTTGAGATAAAAAGTTCCATACAGGCCTTCCATACGAGAGGACCTGAAGACAAGAAGAGAGAGATAAAGTAAAGGAAGCAGTAGAAGAAAAAATGAAGGAGAGATTGCAAAATACAGTGGACAGAAAAAGAGACTTGGCAAACTGAAACTGAAGCAAAAAACACACCACATACAGACATGCTGAGAAAACAAGGCAAACTTTTCACTCAGTATGATGCTCACTTGTCAAAATAAAAGCTCAAGTAATCACAAATAATGAAATCCGACAGCCAGACAGCTAGAATTAAGAAATAGCAGGATGGGAGATTAAAAACAAGAAGCTGATTAAGATACAGACAGCGTCTTACCAATACAAATGATACTCAGGGAGTCACAAAACATCCATATCCTCTCCAGCAGACTGCAGAGAGCTGAAGGGATTCAGACCGACTGTTGAAATCATGGTTGAGTACCTGAAGCATCTATTCAAAACATCCTCTCCAGAATAAAGCCATATTTTTGTGAAGAGCAAGGCTGACGACACAAGCATGGGCCCGAATGCACAAAATCTGCTCATATAAGGTTGCATTTATTGAATCAAAACAGGAATATAGTGAAATATTATATTTTCTATTAGAATATATTTTAAAATGTACTTTATTCTTGTGACTACTTCAGCTTTATATTTTAGTGGAAACTGGGATACATTTAAAGATTCTTTGATGAACAGAAAATATAAAAGAACAGCAATTATCTGAAACAGAAAGCTTTTGTGACATAAAATGCCTTTACTGTGACTTTTGATCAATTTAATGTGTCCTTTCTGAATAAAAGTATTCTTTCATTCTCAAACTCTCACCTCTGGTTGAGCCAGACTTGCTCAGACAAACACACTGCAATTTGGTGCTGCTAGTGCTAATGCCACAAAAATTACACACTGCATGTAGTTTTTTCTTTTAAATGACAGACTGAGATGGCGAGATAATGATTTGCGTTGCTTACCTAACAGATGGAGAGATGTGGGTCTGCATTTGTGCTGGTTTTTCTCTTTATGATGTGCCGTTTGACAGATGAGTTTAATAAAGGGGCTTGTGGGTAATGACCCAGTGGAGGCCCCAATCTGACAGGTGTTACGGGAGAAAGGCATAATGCAGAGGAGGCCGTGTGGGTCAAGATCGGCTAAACGCTGAAAGATGAGCATTCAGTCCTTTCCATCACGGACAGTCACGACAGGTCACGCTACCATTGACCTATATGGCAAATGCATAAGAAGAGATGGGGGACATGGATCAGTAGTCAGGAATAAATCGATATGGTGTCATTGTAGCACACTGTAAAAAAAAAAAAAAAAAAAAAAAAAAAATATATATATATATATATATATATATATATATATATATATATATATATATATAATATATATATACATACAGGTGTATATATATATATATATATATATATATATATATTATAAATAAAACAAAATATTGGCGTGTTTTATAAGAAAATACAGTCTTGCTACTTCAAAATTTCGGTCCCTATTTTAACGATCTAAGTGCATGGTCTAAAGCGCAGGTGCACTCAAGGCGTATCCGAATCCACTTTTGCTAGTTTAACGACACGAAAACGGTCGGTGCGCCCTGGCACATGGTCTAAATTGGTTGTCCCTCTTCTTTTAATGAGTAATGGGTGTTTTTTGGGCGTAACGTGCAAAAAAACAATCAGAGTCTCATCTCCCATCCCCTTTAAAAGCCAGTTGTGCTCGCGTCATGGCAGGTTTGCTATTTACATGGCTGAATGTAATTTTACATTTTTAAAAATGTTTGTGTGCTGCTGCGTGTCCCTGTGTGTGTAATAAGCAAAGTGTACTCAAGTTGTTCCCCTGCATATAGGCGCATATTACTAACGCACTCTTTAAAAAACAAAGAAAAAATATTGGCCAGACTTTAGACCAGATCTGAATTCCTCAAAATAGCAACGCGATAACAATGCACCTGAACACACCTCTTTTTTAGACCAGCACGCCCATGGGTGCACAAATGGCCGCAAATGCATTTGTTATTCAAACAACGCAGCGCAGGACAGGAAATTGAGAACTGTGTCGGGCTGAAACTAGCAAAAACACTTGCGTGTATGATAGGGCCCTTCATGTTTAATTCAGTGTTACTTGACATTTCTTTGTAATTCACTGTGAAATTTACCAGCAATTTCTGAGTCTAAATTCTTATTTTTTATTTGTATTTTTATTTTTATTTTTTTGGTGCATTTTTTCAAAATGGAATTATTGAGCCAGTTTGGTCTTGTTCTGGACACTTAAGACTGATATGAAAACTGACCAACAACAGTTTATTTGGTTGTTTGTCATTAAGGGTATGTTTACATGACAACGATTGTACTAAAATCGGAAAAGGTTTTCCTTCTTGTTTTTGAACAAACAACAACGCTGTCAAAATGATCCCTGTTCACACGGATCCACTAAAATGACTAAAATGTTATATTATTCATGACTAGTGAGTAGTTGGCGATGTTACTTTGTAAAGAAGCATTTACGAGTCTGCATTCCCCTTACGAAAAAGAAGTATATTCAAGTGTGCTATTAGTATACTTCTTTTAAACTAAAAATAAGAAAGTATGCTTTTAGTTTACTTTTTATGTACTTCTCAGAAATGGACTTTATGTACTCCTCACATTTAAGTATACTTGACTTATACTTACAAAAACTCTAAATATACTTTAACTTTACTTAAGTATACTTAATAAAATAAACTTGAAGTATACTACTTTTTGGTAAGGGTCATACACATACTTATAGACTGAAAACGTAATACACATGCACATGATAATCACCTCTCTATGTACTGAGAATTAAGTGACTTCTGTGGTCTATGGGCTCTGGAGTCTTTTCAAAAACAAGTTCGGAAATCATAATCATGTCTTCTAGCGATTTTTGGTCGGAAAAAAAATTGACACGTTAGCAATTTCATATTTCTTTCTGTTTCTGTCACTTCACTGGAAGCTTTTAGGGCTAATGCGCCATAATGAAAAGCAAAGGATGCACATGAACGTAGGTAAATGTATTTTAGTTTTATAAACCTGTCACTTCCTAAACCACCTAAATGAGTAGAGGTTTAGAGAGGTTAAAGAAGCTGTTTAGCTTGTCATGCAGCACGTCAGTTTGGTAATCTGAAGCATTGCTACTCTTAAACTAGAGTTTCTTACAGCAGATTAAAAGCTCCTTCTGTTTGAGACAGGCTGCCCTTACACTCAATACGCCACAATCTTTTCTTCACTCATTTTAATGCTTATTGCCCATGTGTGCTTTGGAGCTCTTGCTGATGCAGTGGACAACCGACAGGAGCAGAAGCTGAACTTTAAAAACTAACCTTGTGGTCTCTGGAGGCTTTTCAAAAACGACTCTGGGAAGGATGGTAATGGATTCGCCATTACGTCAGATGTGTTAGCCATTCTCTTTCACTTCCTCTGTACCTACACAGCTCCTGAAAAACAGCATTTTCTCTTTCTTTCCACGCTGTGAGGTGGAAGAGACAGTTATAACAGGCTGTAAAGTTCTCTGAATAAGGGTTTCCAACAGAAACAGAAAAAGGCCGTATAGAATTGGCACTGTGGTAAACGTCACCCGGCTGAGGCAGCATGAATGAAGTTATAACAGACTTCTGAGTGCAATATCAGAACTGAATGTATAATATTGTCATCTGACATTATATTATAGATCCTGGAAAAACATAAACACAGTGTTCAGCAACATTCATGTAATTTCAGAATTATTAGCAACATTCTAAATTAATTCCTGTGATTTTGTTACTGATGACAGCTAAATATTTAACACAGTTTAGAAAAATTGTACTAGCAAAATACTACTATAATACTACTATAGTACTATAGGTCAGAAAGATTTTATTATATTTTTTTTAATAAAAAAACATTAATAATACAAGACGGATCAAGGATTCTGAAAAAAAAAGAAAAAAAAAAAAGATTCTGAAAAAAAAAAAAGAAAAAAAAAAAACGTATCACAGTTTCCACAAAAATATGAAACAGTACAACTGTTTTCAGTATTGATAATAAATGTTTCTTGAGCAGTAAATCAGCATATTAGAATGATTTCTAAAGCATCATATGAGACTTAAGACTGGAGTAATGATGCTGAAAATACAGCTTTGCATCACAGGAATAAACGGTTATTTAAAAAAAAAATGTTAAAGTTATTTATTGAAGAAAATAACAACATTGAATTTATGGTAATTCTGACATGATGTGAGTGCAGCATATTATAACTGTGAGTTCATAAAAACAATGAATTGATCTAAACACATGGTGAAATCTGTGCAAGAGGAGTTGCTCTTAAGATCGCCGGCTTTAGTTGGTCTCAGTAGTTTTTACATCTGCTCAACCTCTCCAGTTCCTGGAAGGCATCCAATCATGCAGTGCAAACATATCAAGAGCATTAAAAATCTTCTCTGAGAGCTCCATATGTTTTTACTACATGAGTCATTATTGCTTCAAGAAGCACAAATGGGATTTTCATGATCCTGTGAGATGAACCTTCTCAACCCTGCTGAAGAGAAATGAGTGCAATGCTGGTCCTGGTTCATGTTGGTCTAGCTCAAGGGTTCAGGGTTTAGCTATTTACTCTTGGCCTGTTGTATCTACACTATCTGCGGGCAAATGCAGCTGTGCAAGCAACTTAATAATTGCAAATATTTCATTACATTATAGCAGATTTACCATAGAATATGCTTTGCCCATTCAGTAGTTTCCGTCCTCTGGCCTTGAAGTTCTCAAACACAAAAAACACAAAGACACACACACTCGCATGCAAGCGTTCTGCCCTATCACCTCCTGTTTGATGTACTGAGAGTGAAATCGTATTCCCTTGCTGGGTTTGTTTGCTTTGTTCAATGTGTCTGTCATGGCAGCAAATAATAAAAAGAACAGAAGAAACCATTTGGAGTGTTTCTCATGTCGAGATCAATAAAAGCATTTCATTGTGTGGAATTGTGCCGAAGCCCATCTGGTTCCTCAAGGTGTAAGTGCCGGCTGAAATAATTAGAAATAATAAAACCTTCTGACATCAAAGCTCCACCGTAATTAAGAGGAGAACAAGAGCTCACACCTGTTTATGACCAAGACAGAGTGGATCAAAAACACAAACCAGAGTCCACCCTCATTCTGTTTATGTCCAGCACAAGAGAACATCTGGCTGCTGTTTGACTCAGATCATGCATCATGCTTTTTCAATGCTGCCACAACAATGGAAAATGATAATGGAAACATTAAGTAACTTTAAAAATTTGTGTTTCTATGACTGAAAGATCTACCCCTAGACCTAACCTTCACGCAAACTGCACAAGATTGTACAAATGAGACTGTATGAATTCAATTCAAATTAGCCACCGATTTGCTAAAATGTAAAATAGTTACACATGACGTGAGTGTGTTATTTTATGCTCCAGTTTCAATTTGCTTGGGTTTTTGCACTTGTAGGATTGATATTTTGATTTAATTCAACTATGCACATTCATCATACATTTTATGTTAGAAATTGACACTTGGCATAAAATATTTTTCAACTGATCTAATTAGCTTGTCATAAGTATGATTGCTTTGTTTTTATTTGGGACTTGCCAATGCTTCAATTAAAAATTAAATCAAGACTCATCCACTCAAAACAGCATCACATCTGATTAATTTATGTTTCAGCACAGCCTTTGACTATATATTTGTACGCTAAACGAAGATGGAGCTGCAGGTTTATAAATTTTCATGAGTGAGGTCAGGAAGAGGAAGGAAGGAATAGAATGAGGAGGAAAAGATGAGAAGCGACCATGATTGGGCTCACAAAGCATAAAAAGGCACATTCCTGCTCACAATGACTCATCATATATAGAACAAAAAGGCAGGAACATAAATGTATTTTATAAAACAAATATTAATATAAATTCTGACTCCCAACACCACATGTGTAAAAAAAAACACACTAAAATGTTTTCATCCTACAAAAAAAAAAAACATGCCAATTGACATTTATTTTTGTATTCCACTTTATTATTATTATTATTATTATTAAGTTAATAATAATCATATATTTATGTAATGACATATGCAGAAAAATACACAAAATAAAAGTAATAGATTGTAAAATATAAAAAAATTATTACTAAACAATAATTTTATTAGATATATAGTACATAATTACTATATAAAGTATATATCTATATGTGTGTGTGTGTGTGTGTGTGTGTGTGTGTGTGTGTGTGTGTGTGTGTGTGTGTGTGTGTGTGTGTGTGTGTGTGAAAAATAATGTTACATTTTACTAATAATTTTATAATTATGAACTAATAATAATAATGATAATAATAGATGTGCACTCTAAAAGCTACATTTTTCTTTTGTAATTATGGTAAAAGAATCACTTGGGGAATCAAATGGAACCAATGGCTTAATTTCATTGTGCTTTCAACCATTGTTTTTACTTTCCTTAAATGTACTTCCCCTGAATTACTTTAATTTACAAAAATGTTTGTAAATCAATACTTTTAGTCTAAGTTTTAATCAATAATCTCTGAGCAGAAAGTTCAGAAGTGCAGAGAAGAACTTTGTATGCAAAGCCTGGCACACTTTTTTTTCTGGAAGACCTGCCAGGCATTAAACTGTCACCTGATATTAGGGATGTTGATTGGGATTTGGCAGAATGTTGGAAAGCAGTTAACAAGCAGCACCGCAGAGACCTTTAAAATAAAGGACAGGAGATGTGAGAGCACAACAAACCGCAAGTGCTCTCGGCTAACTACAGCACTGGCATACTGTAATCAGCAATGGCCAAACAAGGTTCTGCATACATTAGTCTAAGCACAGTGCACCATTTCTACTTCAATGCACAAAGTAAACAAAGCTGTGCTAAACATGTCCTGTAAATATGCTGAAAGGATAGTAAAGGTCAGGAGTGACCTGAAGCCTGAAGATTTCGTGGACCTCCTGGTCTTGGACATTTGAATAATGCCCCCGCCGGCCTAAGCGGGTCATATTAGTGCACAGGCTAATAGAGTAACTCACGTGTTTGCAGATGAATCTGTCCTCTCACTGCTGCTTCAGCTCTTGGCCTCACAGTCCATTTGGTTTTGCTCCTGCTTCTGTTAATTGCTCCCTCAGATAGACATTTTAAATAATGCGTTATGAGAACCTAAGAGAGACAGCACACAGGAAATGCCCTCAGATAGATAGATAGATAGATAGATAAATGGATGGATGTACTGATATTTTGATAAACAGGGAATACAGTAAAGGGTGAAAACAACACACTACTTTAGGAACGAGTGTAAACTTTAATCAGACAGATGGATGGATGACATATAGTGATGGATGGATGGATTACATGTAGCGATGGACAGATGGATGGCTGCATGGATGACATAGTGATGGATGGATGAATGGATGACATATCAATGGATGGACAGATGGATGATGGATGGATGGATGGATGGATGGATGACATAGTAATGGATGGACAGATGGATGGATGACAGTGATGGACGGATCGATGGATGGCATAGTGATGGAGGGACGGATGGATGGATGGATGGATGAATGGATGACATAGCAATGGAGGGACGGATGGATGGATGGATGGATGAAAGTGATGGATGGATGGCAGGATGAATGGATGGAAGGATGAATGGATGGATGGATGGATTACATGTAGTGATGGACAGATGGATGGATGACATAGTAATGGATGGATATATAGATGGATGGATTACATGTAGCAACAGACAGAATTAACACTTATTAAGGTGCTGAAAAAAATATATTTTCTTTCTATCAGAGTTTAGGACAGAGAGTATTTCTCATTTATGCTGCTAAGATTTGCTTTACATGATCTGTTTCAGAAAGCACAGGAATCTACACTTGAGAGAACTCATTAATTCATAAAATTATATCTTTAGAGCAGCTAAAAAATGCTAACTTTAGACAGCTGAGGATGGGGGGAAATCAAAAGATGTGAGTTTATGAAATCATTGCAATAGTTTCCTTTAGAAAACTTGCTAAACTCTTTAAAGCTGAAGTGTGTAGTTTGTGTAGCCATTAAACAGATATGCAGAAAAAAATATATTGCTGCAATTATATCCATTTTTTGTATGGATATAAAACTACTCTATTTTAATTGGTTAACACCCAACAAGTCATGCAACTCATGCCAATTCATTTACAGTACTTGTATTCACATGCATTGTAATATTGCCATTATAGCGCAACCTTTTGGACAAACAGCAACTTCATGTTGGGGTTTTAAATGCATATACCTAATTCAAATTCAAATGATCTCATGTTGACCTCAAAGGCAGAGATTTTTAGATAATTGTTCAACTGATAATTATCCCTGTTTTGTGTGTGTGTGTGTGTGTGTGTGTGTGTGTGTGTGTGTGTGTGTGAGTGTGAGTGTGTGTACTAAATCAAATCAGTGCAGCAACAGCACTGTATGTTTGCATTTAAAGTCTCCTTTATGTAGTCTGTTCAATGGTGTTTCGCATGTGTTAACATTCAGAAGCTCTGGATCTTTCAGCATAAGCCCTGTACACATGCACGTCCTCACCTACAATCTCTCTTCCCCATTAGCTCTTCTAGATAAATTATTTAACATGAACCTGTGTTCATAGCCAGGAGAAATCCATTAAACCCACGTGAATCAATCCCATCGATTTTGATGATAAAGACTGTATGTAGGTATAAAAGTGAGGAGGTCATGAAGGGCCGGAAAAGTTTTTGCTATACTGCTGATGAAAACCTACTCCAGAGGAGCTGTGTTTTTTTTTTTTTTTTTTTTTTTTTTTATGGCTGACAGAATAAAGGAGGATGGAGATAATTGAAAAATGTAAAAATCAACATGTTTTAAACAAATGGAGAGAATACAATTTTGCTAAAATATTACTTCTAAAAAAAATACATATATATATATATATATATATATACACACACACACACACACACACACACACACACACACAAACACACACACATATTGATAGTTTTAATATTTTAATGTTATTATAAATTATGATGATGATGATTACATTCACAAGATATTAATGCTTTTATATTATATAAAATGTGAATATTAGTATATAAAAATGAATACTACTATTAAATATTGATTATTATCATATGATTATATAAAACATTTATGTAAATATTTATTATTATTATTATTATTGTTATAAAAATATGAATGCTATTATTATTATTATTATTATTATTATTATAAAAATCTGATAATCAATTACTATCAGTGACTGACTATAAAAAATATTAATATTATTATTACATTCACAAGATGTTAATACTTGTTAAAATCGAAATATATTACTACTACATAAAAAATGAACACTACTATTATAAAAATTAATATAAATAGTAATTATTATTATTATATTCACAAGATATTTAGACAAATATTATACTGTCATATGACATAAACTGATTAATCCTTAATATTATTAATCCTTGAATATTAATTATTAATTTATTAAAAAGACATTAAATTAAAAGCCATTAAAAATCTTGTGCGCTTATAATAAACATCTACTGCCTAAGTTATACACATATATAGTTATATACATGTATAATATATATGCACACACACAAAACCCCATTGTTGAGTTGTTTCCTCATAATGGGAATTGGACAAGAAAACACTTAAAAACGTATTATCTCACTGAATACATGAAAAGGGCCCACACCCATGTTTCAAACAAACACTGCCCAATGTTTTTGTGACTCAGTAAATCAGATGAAAAAAATGTTTTGGGGGTTGTAGTGGAAAAGAAACGCAATTAGAAGAGACAGAAAAGCAGGGAAGAGTGGAAGGAGGCTTAGACTGACACTGATGAAGAGCTTCTTGTGGGTTTGATTACTGTGGTCTCGGGCAGCCTGTGAGGAATGTGCCACAAAACGCGTCGCACCGCAGTCTTTCTGCTGAGACGCTTACCTTATGGAGAGCCATTTAATCATTTCAGCTTCACATCCCTCCTCCATTGCCTCGCTCAGTTTGATTAATGACTCATGTTACATCCAGTTCAGCTTTACTGACATGACTGCACCGCTGTGAGTGCTGCTGCTCATTTGGGATGATAACAGTCACACACATAAACACACACTTCCTGCAGTAGCTGGTCTGAGTGACGCTGCAAACCTGACAAACCTGGATTGATTAATAGGCTGTTCCTTACCAGCATCAACAAATCTGACCCTGAAAGATATTCACTACTTAGTGTGAGGTTGGTAAGATTTTTTCATGTTCTGCTCACCAAGGCTGCATTTATTTGATCAAAAATACAGCAAAAACAGTCATATTATGAAAAATCGTTACACATAATTTTTTTTTCTATTTGAGTATATGGTAAAATGTATTTTATTCCTGTGATCAAAGCGGAATTTTCAGCATCATTACTCACATGATCCTTCAGAAATAACTCTAATATGCTGATTTGATGGTCAAGAAACATTACTGATTATTAGCAATGTTGAAAACAGTACTGCTTCATATTTTTACGGAAACTGATACATTTTTCAGGATTCTGATAAAGTTCAAAAGAACACTTGATCAACTGTATGCATCCTTGCTAAATAAAAAGAATAATTTCTTTACAATTTTTTTTAACAGTTGTTGTTGTTGTTGTTTGTTTGTTTGTTTTCACTCACCCTCATGATGTTCCAAACTTGTAAAATGTTTGTTTTTGTTTTTTTCCTGTGGAACACAAAAGGAGAATTTCAAAGAAATTAACTTTAAACTGTTAATACATAACTATCAAGATACATACTAAATATCAACAAATTATTAAATAAGAACATTTACATTTTTTTAAATATTATATTTTAAATAATATAAATATAATACTAAAACATTTTTTATTTAAAACGAATAAATGAATGAACGATTGATTGATTGAATGAATACGTTTTCCAGTTTTCCACATTCTCAGTGTGAACTAAACTAACTGCATTACTTTGTGTGGCATGGCATTAACTGTACAATGTGCTCAAATATGCACAAAAAAATCCCAAAGCCACAAGGGATGAGCGAATCATTCCAAAGCTGGATCAGAAATAATTTCCACTCTAGTCTCTTAGTTCCCCTCGGACGTCCAGTAATTGATTTTTTTAAACCTCTTTTGTTGTCACTCCAAACCCAAAACCCACCCTCACATCTTCCACACCTCTATCTCTCTAAAAACATTTTTTTGGCCACATGAGGCCACAAGCTTCACCCCACCAGACCTAAGAGGACAAAAACTTTTCCTTTAAAAATGGGGCCCGTCAAAATAACCCTAGACCAATGAAGAAACTCATACAGAATCTGTAGGTTTCTCAGGTTTTCTTTGTTCTTTTTTTGTTTTCTTATGATTCATACTCACAGACATGCATCTTTCCCATACAGCACTCAACACATTTTAAAGGATGTCTCTTCCATTCTTCCAGGGTATCTTACAATCTGACGGAAGGTGCAGCGGTAAATAGGAAATCCTCATCATTATTTTTGATGTTATTCATTATTCATTAAAATCATTATTTATTTATTTATTTATTTTGTCTGCAGAACATCAAAGAGCCGAATAATGGAGTTGTGAATGGTAATACAATTAAAGATGGATCTTCTAGATAATACAGCAGAAGGGCTCGCTCATCTTCACTGGGGAATACACTTGATGAAGTTCCTAATGAATTCAATTATGCCGAACCTTTCTGAAATATCGCTCTCGGAATCAAGGGCCTGCGATGCTAAAGATCAACCCAGTCACGAATCGCACAAAACAATTTCAGCTCACAAATAAAATCCCTCTGTGTCCAAAAAAAATAAATGCTAATGGAATGGCCCAGACAGAGTTGACAAATGAAAGATTTATATTAACAAATAGATTAGGACACAAATTGATCTCATTAGTATGCATAGTATTTATGTAAAGAAGTTCTATCAAACACATAATTCAGATATACAAATTGTAATATTTTATTAACAATTTACAATAAAGTTTAATGCATTCATATTAATCATTTAAGTATAATAAACAGCAGTTAACACTTTTACATTCATTAACTTCTATGCAAATATACTATATATTAATGTAATATGAACAAACATTAATAAAATAGCAAAAAAATTTTTATATTATTAACATTAGATTAATAACCAACGTACTAAATGTCTGTTTATTGTTAGTTCATGATCTCTCTCTCTCTCTCTCTCTCTCTCTCTCTCTCTCTCTCTCTCTCTCTCTCTCTCTTTCTACACTGAACAAAATTATAAACGCAACACTTTTGTTTTTGCCCCCATTTTGCCAACACATCTCCTTCACATCGAGTTTATCAGGTTGTTGATTGTGGCCTGTGGAATGTTGGTCCACTCCTCTTCAATGGCTTCAATGGCAATTTTGTTCAGTATATATATATATATATATATATATATATATATATATATATATATATATATATATATATATATATATATTACATTTTATACATTTTATACATTTTATATATGTATATATAGCATTTTATACAAGAATAAATAGTATTAATAGTATAATAGTAAACAGTATAAATAGTATTAATACACACTAAATACTAATTTAACTTAAACATTGTCAATTCCTTAATTTTATGTTCAAATAATGTTTAACAGTGATTTTTACATCAATAAATTACATAAAGTAGGCCAAGATGCGTTTATATTTATTACATAATATATAAATATAATCAAAGTTAAATTTATTTAAAATGATTTTTAATACCACAAATAAAATGGCCCTAGAATTTGACAGGAAACAGACCCTAGAAATCGCACCGATCTGTGTGACACTACTGGAACGTTAGGTCATTTGTAGCCTATCAGAAAGGCTTTCAACATGTCAATCATTCTGTGTTCGCGTGGCTTTAAAGAGATCGCATGTAGTCTGACTGAAGTTAACAAAATGGCAGTGATCAACTGTAGCACCTTTAAATGCAGTGAATGCATTTTTCATATTTTAAGTATCAGAGTCTATCTAAATATAAAATTGTGAACTTTAAATCAAAATACCTGTCAATACTGATTAGGACACGTGGCACCAACGCACAGCAAACTTGAGCAAAAAATCGTCTAGAAAGTGAAAACATGGAGAATATAGTGTTCTTTGAGTGTAATTCAAGAATACAGAGCAACGTTTGTATTTAATAAGCCTTTAGTGAGCCTGCTGTGCTCAGCCAGTATGTAATTACTGAGTAATGCTTTTAATTGGAGACATTCCCGTGATTCTGACAAGAGCATTTCTGAGCTAAGACCGAGATTCAGCGAGAAAATCCACTTAATAAGCAAAGAGCCACTTTAACCGGAAAAGTGCATTCAACTGTTTTAACTGGAGCTAGGATTTAAGCTTTTTCCAAAAAAAATTTATGCACAGGGGATTCAGCCATAAAATTTCAGTAAGTTTTCAATGCCAAGATGCCATGTTTCAGGAAAAACTAACAGCCGATATGTGTGTGAGAGAAAGATTAAGATTCTGAATGAGAACTTGATCCCTTGAGAACTCAATTTCACAGGGAGAATAAAGCAGAAAATATGCTAAATCAAATGAAGATAGTGGCCTGCCGGTTAGTACCAGTGGGTCAAGGTTTAGCTGGTTAGCATGACCATTAGACGCTGCTGATAAATGTTATAACTACACCAACTAGCTTCAAAGAGCATCTTTCTCCATTGACGGCCGTTCAAGAGCAGCCGCGTATTCTACCAAAATGCTATGAACTTAAATCACAAATATAGTAATAATTTAAAAGCCTCTTAATAGTGTGAAATGGACTTATATTATGGTCCAATGGAGAAAACGTAGTGGTAGTGGCACTTGTGTGGCCGACAGCTCAGTTCTGAGCAGTGCATCTTCTACAAACTCATCATTTTCAGGACCTCAGGCCACTAACTGTCTTCTGAACATTATCAAAACCAAAACAACATGACCATCAAAATGCCTTTGAAGATAAAAAATAATGATTTTTGCCACCACAAGGAAAGAAACTATTACCAGATTAGCCAATGTTAGCGAGAAGAGCAAAAAAGACTGTAAAGCTTGTTTTTACTGGATTGGAAATCTCTCTCTCCACTTCAGTCCATGAAATAAATTAGAACATGAACAGCATGTACAGTGCATTACGTGGACACACTGATATAGTTACAGACAAGAGGAAATCAATGGGCACCAAAGTTGTTCGGTTCCCAAAGTTCTTCAAAATAATGTTTAGCAGGGCTGTAAAAATTACTGAAAAATGGTACTTAAATGTGATAGTTCACCCAAAAATGAAAATTACCCCATGATTTATTCACCCTCAAGCCATCCTACTGTAGGTGTACATGACGTTTTGGAATGCCACTCTCTCGTGAACTTGTGTACAACAGTTAGCGTAAGCTAGAGGTTACGGTTTATAAAGTTATAAATATGGATATTTTTCATACACAAATGCATTGATTCGCTTCAGAAGGCCTTTATTAACCCCATGAAGCCATGTGGAGCACTTTTTATGATGGATGGATGCACTTTTTTGGGCTTCAAAATCTCAACCACCATTCACTGCCATTATAAAGCTTGGAAGAGCCAGATATTTTTAAATATAACTCTTGATTGCATTCGTCTGAAAGAAAGTCAGTCATATACATCTAGGATGGCTTGAGGGTGAATAAATCATGGGGTAATTTTCATTTTTCAGTTTTGTTTTAGAACAAAAAAATTCATTGTTTCGTTAAGCCAGTGGAAGCAAAAGTAGAGGCCTTTCTTTCACTTTCCTAAGCCCTGTAACAAGCGTGAACGACGGTTCCTGGGTATGTCTGGTTACTCTCGGGGCTTCTGCAATAACTTTTTATCTGTAGTTGCTCCCCTCACAGACCTACTAAGCACCACCAGAGTTTTCAAGTGGAGCTATGAACGTGACAGAGCTTTTGAAGCATTACTCCCATCTTGGCTGCACCTAACTTTGACTTACAATTCAACCATCCTGACTCCTAGACAAATGAGCTGAACGTAACATTCGGTTTAATAGAATTCA